>NC_068450.1:9948450-10160950 GCF_023373465.1 Oncorhynchus keta | reverse complement strand
CTGACAGGGTGGGGTGATGACTGACTGACTGACAGGGTGGGGTGATGACTGACTGACTGACAGGGTGGGGTGATGACTGACTGACTGACAGGGTGGGGTGATGACTGACTGACAGGGTGGGGTGATGACTGACTGACTGGCTGTCTGACTGACTGACAGGGTGGGGTGATGACTGACTGACTGACAGGGTGGGGTGATGACTGTCTGACTGACAGGGTGGGGTGGTGATGTGTATTTTGGTGGAATCTGCACAGCCTCATGGTTGTCGGCCAAGCTGCCCCTCACTGTGACTGATGAGGAGGGACAAGGTTGAAGAGGAGACTGAAGTCACAGCTGTACCCCCCCACCACTGTTCATCACTGCAGTGCAGGCAGAGTGGAGCCCTAGATTACACCAGTCACCCTGCCTATAGCTCATCAGAGGTGCGAGGGGAAAGCTGCAGGGTAAATAATCAGTCAAGACTACCTTAACCTTCATAGTCGTTGCTGGAGAATGAACGTTAGAGTGGAATTAATTAAATGTTAAAAAGAAACTTGTAGACCATACAGGGGAGATCCCAAATGTGTCAGAAGGATATTTCCTTTTCCCATTCCAATAGAGAACCTGCTAAATCAATTAGAAGGCTTCCCCACAGTGAGTCCCAGTCATGATCAGTGTAATTTCCTCTCATGCCGGCACATTCGAAGCTTCAGGCAATTCTCTGCTATTTTCTCCCTGTTTTTCACTGTTGCTGTGCCACCACATTAGCAGGGATGGTGGTAGATTGAGGAGGTGTGCTCCTTTGTTAGCCCTACAGAGAATGCCTTAGCAGTTCTAATGTTCTAACATTCTAATGATCTAAAGAATGACTCAGCAGTTCAAACATTATAATGTTCTAAAGAATGCCTTCTAATGTTCTAACATTCCAATGTTCTAAAGAATGCCTTTTAACATTCTAATGTTCTAAAGAATGCCTTTAAACGTTCTAACATTCTAATGTTCTAAAGAAGGCCTTCTAACATTCTAATGTTCGAAAGAATGCCTTCTAACATTCTAATATTCTAAAGAATGCCTTAGCAGTTCAAACATTCTAATGTTCTAAAGAATGCCTTTAAACGTTCTAACATTCTAATGTTCTAAAGAATGCCTTAGCAGTTCAAACATTCTAATGTTCTAAAGAATGCCTTCTAACGTTCTAACATTGTAATGTTCTAAAGAATGCCTTTAAACATTCTAACATTCTAATGTTCTAAAGAATGCCTTCTAACATTCTAATGTTCTAAAGAATGCCTTCTAACATTCTAATGTTCTAAAGAATGCCTTTAAACGTTCTAACATTCTAATGTTCTAAATAATGCCTTCTAACATTCTAATGTTCTAAAGAATGCCTTCTAATATTTTAATGTTCTAAAGAATGCCATCGAACATTCTAATGTTCTAAAGAATGCCATCGAACATTCTAATGTTCTAAAGAAGGCCTTCTAACATTCTAATGTTCTAAAGAATGCCATCTGACATTCTAATGTTCTAAAGAATGCCTTCTAACATTCTAATGTTCTAAAGAATGCCTTAGCAGTTCAAACGTTCTAATGTTCTAAAGAATGCCTTCTATCGTTCTAACATTCTAATGTTCTAAAAAATGCCTTCTAACATTCTAATGTTCTAAAGAATGCCTTTAAACGTTCTAACATTCTCATTCTAATGTTCTAAAGAATGCCTTCTAACATTCTAATGTTCTAAAGAATGCCTTAGCAGTTCAAACATTCTAATGTTCTAAAGAATGCCTTCTAACGTTCTAACATTCTAATGTTCTAAAGAATGCCTACTAACATTCGAATGTTCTAAAGAATGCCTTCTAATATTCTAATGTTCTAAAGAATGCCATCGAACATTCTAATGTTCTAAAGAATGCCATCTAACATTCTAATGTTCTAAAGAATGCCTTCTAACATTCTAATGTTCTAAAGAATGCCATCTGACATTCTAATGTTCTAAAGAATGCCTTCTAACATTCTAATGTTCTAAAGAATGCCTTCTAACGTTCTAACATTCTAATGTTCTAAAGAATGCCTACTAACATTCTAATGTTCTAAAGAATGACTTCTAACATTCTAATGTTCTAAAGAATGCCTTCTAACATTCTAATGTTCTAAAGAATGCCATCTAACATTCTAATGTTCTAAAGAATGCCTTTAAACGTTCTAACATTCGAATGTTCTAAAGAATGCCTTCTAACATTCTAATGTTCTAAAGAATGCCATCTAACATTCTAATGTTCTAAAGAATGCCTTTAAACGTTCTAACATTCGAATGTTCTAAAGAATGCCTTCCAACATTCTAATGTTCTAAAGAATGCCTTCTATCGTTCTAACATTCTAATGTTCTAAAGAATGGCTTCTAACATTCTAATATTCTAAAGAATGCCTTTGCAGTTCTACAATTCTATAAACACTATTTTTGAAGTTCTAATTATATAAAGAATATCTTTACCATTCTAATTGTATAAAGGATATCTTTACCATTCTAATTGTATAAAGGATATCTTTACCATTCTAATTGTATAAAGGATATCTTTACCATTCTAATTGTATAAAGGATATCTTTACCATTCTAATTGTATAAAGGATATCTTTACCATTCTAATTGTATAAAGGATATCTTTACCATTCTAATTGTATAAATAATATCTTTACCATTATAATTGTATAAAGGATATCTTTACCATTCTAATTGTATAAAGAATATCTTTACCATTCTAATTGTATAAAGGATATCTTTACCATTCTAATTGTATAAAGAATATCTTTACCATTCTAATTGTATAAAGGATATCTTTACCATTCTAATTGTATAAAGAATATCTTTACCATTCTAATTGTATAAAGAATATCTTTACCATTCTAATTGTATAAAGGATATCTTTACCATTGTAATTGTATAAACAATATCTTTACCATTCTAATTGTATAAAGAATATCTTTACCATTTTAATTCTATATAATATATTAGCAGTTCTAAAGTTCCACTGTTTTTACTGTATATCTTATAAACAACCATCATTCTCGGAGCTCTGATGAAGACGTTTCTTAGTCTTTGTACAGACGTTCATTATTAAGAAATGACCTGCCGGCCTGTTTATTTCATGAATGGGATTCATGTATTTGGCTGGCAGGGATGGGAGAAGGACTGCTTGAATGAGTGAGTCTACCACTCACACTACAATACAGTGTTGACCTGACAGCCATGACTAACCTCTGAATCTATCTCACATTGTTCCATCCCATGACAATAGGCCTCTCGCCTCACACTAGTCATATGATTAACATTATACATTATGTAAAGTCATGTATTTTCCTCTTGATATGCAAAGACGGGGTACATTAGGGGCGGCAGGGTAGCCTAGTGGTTAGAGTGTAGAGGTGGCAGGGTAGCCTAGTGGTTAGAGTGTAGAGGTGGCAGGGTAGCCTAGTGGTTAGAGTGTAGAGGTGGCAGGGTAGCCTAGTGGTTAGAGTGTAGAGGTGGCAGGGTAGCCTAGTGGTTAGAGTGTAGAGGTGGCAGGGTAGCCTAGTGGTTAGAGTGTAGAGGTGGCAGGGTGGCTGAGTGGTTAGAGTGTAGAGGTGGCAGGGTAGCCTAGTGGTTAGAGTGTAGAGGTGGCAGGGTAGCCTAGTGGTTAGAGTGTAGAGGTGGCAGGGTAGCCTAGTGGTTAGAGTGTAGAGGTGGCAGGGTAGCCTAGTGGTTAGAGTGTAGAGGAGGCAGGGTAGCCTAGTGGTTAGAGTGTAGAGGCGGCAGGGGGGCCTAGTGGTTAGAGTGTAGAGGCGGCAGGGTAGCCTAGTGGTTAGAGTGTAGAGGTGGCAGGGTAGCCTTGTGGTTAGAGCGTAGAGGTGGCAGGGTGGCCTAGTGGTTAGAGTGTAGAGGTGGCAGGGTGGCCTAGTGGTTAGAGTGTAGAGGTGGCAGGGTAGCCTAGTGGTTAGAGCGTAGAGGTGGTAGGGTGGCCTAGTGGTTAGAGTGTAGAGGTGGCAGGGTAGCCTAGTGGTTAGAGCGTAGAGGTGGCAGGGTAGCCTAGTGGTTAGAGTGTAGAGGTGGCAGGGTAGCCTAGTGGTTCGAGCGTTGGGCTAGTAATTAAGAAGTAAAACACTGTTAGCTTTCATATCCGACCCTATTTAGACTCACTAGCATGAACACTGCTATTGTGCTACTTGTATTAGTGCTCTTGACAAGCCCACTGAGGCTGAGCGGATCCTGTAGTGAACACTTTCTCTGGCCGTTGTACTATAACGGTGATGGAGGGTTCTATTACAGCAGTGGATCACAATACACACAACACTCGAGTTTCATATATCAAAGTAACTGCGATATAGTAGGTTTAGCTGAGAGCAGAACTCTTACAGGTGCCAGACAAGACCAGCACATCATACGATCTGTAGTGATGTTATCGCTGTGAATTGAGACGGCGGCTTAAAAAACAACATTCATACAAAGCCTCTGAACATCAAACAGTTTAATAAAGCAAAGAAAAAGGCGTTGTTGTTGTTGTTTTTGATGTTGTTGTTGTTTTTGTTGTTGTTTTTTGTTGTTGTTGTTGTTGTTGTTGTTGCAGTGAACATCGTCAGCGAAGTGAGTATTGTGAAAAGACGTTATATAGTCTAACTGTATGAGCAGATGTGGTTTTGCAACTCCAGCAGGCTGAATAATTCATGCTTAGTCACAGCAAACACTCCTGGATTCAGTACTTCATACACTGAGATATCATACTCATGGAAATCACATGTAATATACCTGTAAAAAGGCACAGCAATTCTGGGGCCAAAACATCATGTTAAACATGGACCCAGAGTAGCAGTCCCATTGTAGTTAGTTAACGTGAAATATTTTCAGAGTATCAAAGCATGTATGATAGATAGATAATCAGAATCAAATCCCTTCAAATGTCTTCAGAAACTAATCTCAGTGTAATGTATGGAAACTGGTTGTTTGTGGGAGTGGTTTCTCATGCAGAACATTGGATTCATATTTTTGTCTTATTATTATAGACCCCCACAATTACGGAATTGTGGGGGTAATATTCCAACATATATATATATATATATATTTATACCATATTTATATATATATATATATTTACCATATGTGAAGTATTATACCACCTCAGATAAGGATGTACTGATAATAATTGTAGTATTAATACTAGAGCAGAAAAGATGATAAAATAAAGGAACTCTCATCAAAATGATGAAGACTTCTTTCAAACGCTCCAACATAAATTTGGTGTGTTGCCACAACGGTGGCTCTACCATTGAACAAGATGGTTTGGACTGAGTCATCATAACGTGGCTGTATTGCTGACCACAGTTCAATAAGGAAACCTCTGACATGTATCTTTATGGGGGTTTCCATATAGGGAAACTTTTTAACATGTTGAGCAACACACTGCTTTTACCACCAAAACAGACATTCAGGACATTGAGATGGTTGTGACGTGTTGTTTTTTACAGGAATGTAGCCAGCCGTAAACAACTTCATTGTAGCCACATCCTGTAAATATATTGAGGATATGTGAATATCGTAACAGCTTAAATTCAATATTTTAAGGTTTAAAAGTGTGAAGTGTTTAATTAAGGTGCAAAAAGTGTTCAAATTGGTAAAAAAATATATATTAAAAAACAGTTAATAAGTGTGTTTAATGTGTGAAAATGACCTCACTTGAAAAATGTATTCAAAGAACCAACACATTTTAATCAGAATTATTAGAATTAAAGGTGTAATATATATATTGATATTATATAGATTTCATTGTTTAACTACACTGTCCTCTCTTTTACGATCCTGACTGGAATATGTTATTTCTGGTGGTGCTTGGCTACATTCCTGTTTTATCCCACTGTGTCTTGGTGGCTGCTCCTACCTTTGAAATTAGGTCTGATTCTTGCATCGTAACCCGAAACTTTGCCCATGAGTTTGTCCAGGAACTCAGAGGGAGGCATTGGGGAGGCAGCTTTTCGAGCAGCTGCTTCTTTAGAGGCTGCCAAGCTAGAGACAGAAGAGAGAAAAGAAAAGTAGGGAGAGAGAGAGAGAGAGACAGAGAGAGAGAGAGAGAGAGAGAGAGAGAGAGAGAGAGAGAGAGAGAGAGAGAGAGAGAGAGAGAGAGAGAGATATGGGTGCACAACTGAGATTTAAAATGGTGAGTTGTTGTCATACATAGCATCATTCTTAGAGTAATCCCATCCAACAAGTATTTTCTGTTGAGGGATGCTACCATTACTGGTTCCCTTCCCTTGTCCATTTGTTATATAATGTGCCTCAATATGAGGTAGGAACTATGTTACCTGTCTTCCAAATGAATACAGCAGTTTGATCAGCTCCATGTAATGTAGGAGCTTTGGGGGGAACTTTTAGGAAGTATCCACTTGGTGAGTTATATGCTCAGAGGACAATCAATAATATTGATTGTCCATTAAGTTGTTGATATTTGACTCCTTCACATCGTAGCCTACAACACAAGCATTTCGCTACACCCGTAATATTATCTGCTAAATATGTGTAGGTGACCAATAACATTTGATTTGATATAAACACAGAACATACATCATGTTTATTGGATAATTTCTAAATGTCTCATCTACATTAATTTTTTTATGTTCTTTTCTTTTTATATCCATCAACAAAATAATATGAACATTTCCTACACAGAATAAAAGCAAGATTTTACATAACCACAGATACCTGTAACCTCACAATCCCTTTCCTGTGATGACAGGATAATAAAACAATCAACGCTTTTGAAAATACCACAAACATACCAATTTATAGCTCCAAAAAGAAAGCTGAAAACAGAAAATATGTTAATTACTTCTCCATTTGTTCGGAGAATTTGCATATCCTGCATATCCAGAATGAACCATCTTGTGGATAATAAGGGATGACAGATAATGACCAGGGTGGCATTCCCTTTAATGTCTCATGCAAGCAGTCCAGGGCCCGGCCAGGGGGCCTGGTCCACCCTTACTTACCTCCTTTCCCTTCCAAGTAAAATACTGAAATACTGATTATTTATTTGACGGAGACGAGCGCCGACAGAAAGACAAATCAATCCCAGTTAAAGCGTCAGAATGAGTAAAACAGCGCCCCCTATCTGTCTCGGTATGTGTAGACAATGTATCTGACGCCGTCTGGAACGAAAGAGTACGTCATGTGATACTATTTCTGACCAGACAGCATCAGATACATGGGATACATATAGACTGGCGCTGTTTCTCTGGGATTATATACAGATATCCGGTTTCAGCCTTTTACCAATTGGAAAGGAAAGTTGGCGTGGACATAGTGCATTATTAGAATGACGGATTGCCTTAAATTAAATTGATGTTGAGCCAAAATGATATAATTACTCCTGTCTAAATAAAATCCTTAAAAACACTTCCCCGGGGAGCATGACTATGCCACATTGGATCATTAGCATGACTTAGCCACATTGGATTATTAGCATGACTTAGCCACATTGGATTATTAGCATGACTCAGCCACATTGGATCATTAGCATGACTTAGCCACATTGGATCATTAGTATGACTTAGCCACATTGGATCATTAGCATGACTTAGCCACATTGGATCATTAGCATGACTCAGCCACATTGGATCATTAGCATGACTTAGCCACATTGGATCATTAGTATGACTTAGCCACATTGGATCATTAGCATGACTTAGCCACATTGGATCATTAGCATGACTTAGCCACATTGGATCCTTAGCTTCCCCGGGGAGCATGACTTAGCCACATTGGATCCTTAGCATGACTTAGCCACATTGGATCATTAGCATGACTTAGCCACATTGGATCATTAGCATGACTTAGCCACATTGGATCATTAGCATGACTTAGCCACATTGGATCCTTAGCTTCCCCGGGGAGCATGACTTAGCCACATTGGATCCTTAGCATTACTTAGCCACATTGGATCATTAGCATGACTTAGCCACATTGGATCCTTAGCATGACTTAGCCACATTGGATCATTAGCATGACTTAGCCACATTGGATCATTAGCATGACTTAGCCACATTGGATCCTTAGCATTACTTAGCCACATTGGATCATTAGCATGACTTAGCCACATTGGATCCTTAGCATGACTTAGCCACATTGGATCATTAGCATGACTTAGCCACATTGGATCCTTAGCATGACTTAGCCACATTGGATCATTAGCATGACTTAGCCACATTGGATCATTAGCATGACTTAGCCACATTGGATCATTAGCTTCTATTCATTTTTTTTTGCTGTGGACTGTTTCAAATCACAAGTGTGGGAAGCCTGTAATTTGGGTAGTGCACGTGGCGATTGGTCGAGCTGATTGATTTGCGGCTGTCAGTGACAAACATCTAAAATATGTGTGAACATCATGTATCTTGAGTAGAATGTAAAATATTGAGACAGGAAGAAGGGGAGGGAGGTGTGGTGAAAATATGGTGTGTCTCCAGAATGCTGTATAGGAAAGTACCCGTTTGTCAATGTCTTGTTTCGGATCGACTTAAACTCGCCACGTAGATCACATCTTTTTTTCTTCGCCTCACACAACTCAACAAAGTCTGTTTTTTAAACATCCATTGCAAATGATAGTTCCTGAGAATATGAAAAATCTTTCCAACACTCCTGGCCTCAATAATCACCAGACTCGATGTGAAAGAACCAAATATCATGATCTGATGATCCCATATATCCTGTGGAAACGTCACAAAGAAACAGCTTTCTATGCCAAACTGGCGCAGGAAACGTCGAGGGCAGGAAACAGGCTAGTTGATACAAGTTCGTTAGCAACAGGATCGGGCCCGACACTGTGATAATTTGATACAAATGTCGAACTTCTCTTGCAATAGCTCAAGTCAAAACAGATAGAAAGAGGAGCAGTCAGGTGGAGAAGAGAGATGAATGTGATTGGAAGAACCTGAAATTTCATCAGGATATTTTCTATTGTTTTTATTTTGTCGGCTTTAGGCCTATGGTTAAGGATGGAAGTTACAGGCCTACTGCTGCATTGCCCTATAGGGTATCTCTGAGTTCTATGCTCATGTCTTCAGCCGCCAATGGAACACAGTGTATCTATCAATGTGTCCAAATGGCAGAGGCTAGTGCTCTTGCTATAGTTGAATTGTAACTTTTTGATTTTACTTCAGATTTTTATGATAAACCACGTGATAATGATTTGGGAAAACAAATTGAAATGAAACTGTTCCACGAAAATGTACATATATAAATATTCATAACTGGCACGCAGATAAGTAGAAATGGTAGGATAAATTGTAAGTTTCCCCAAACTTGAAGCTCACGAGCTGCCTATGATCTTTACTAATACAATCATTTAAAAAATGTGCCCTCCTCTGGAATTCAAATGCCCTTCCAACTGATGCCTCGGGTCTGATTGCAGCCTTCTGAAACTGAGATGGTAAATTAAAGAAAATATCCAATAAACACCACCGCAAAATACAACTCAAATCTATGTGTGATTGTGATCACAACACCAAAGACCAGGCTTATGTTTTATACCACTGTGATCATTAACGCAACAACATATGACATATTTTGTCATGTCAGCGCAAAAGGTCATTCTACACATATGAACCAACTGCCCCCATCAGTAGACTAACATATGAACCAACTGCCCCCCCATCACTAGACTAACATATGAACCAACTGCCCCCATTAGTAGACTAACATATGAACCAACTGCCCCCCCATCAGTAGACTAACATATTAACCAACTGCCCCCATCAGTAGACTAACATATTAACCAACTGCCCCCATCAGTAGACTAACATATGAACCAACATCAGTATAACATATGAACCAACTGCCCCCATCAGTAGACTAACATATGAACCAACTGCCCCCATCAGTAGACTAACATATTAACCAACTGCCCCCATCAGTAGACTAACATATGAACCAACTGCCCCCATCAGTAGACTAACATATTAACCAACTGCCCCCATCAGTAGACTAACATATTAACCAACTGCCCCCATCAGTAGACTAACATATGAACCAACTGCCCCCATCAGTAGACTAACATATGAACCAACTGCCCCCATCAGTAGACTAACATATGAACCAACTGCCCCCATCAGTAGACTAACATATGAACCAACTGCCCCCATCAGTAGACTAACATATGAACCAACTGCCCCCATCAGTAGACTAACATATGAACCAACTGCCCCCCATCCAGTAGACTAACATATGAACCAACTGCCCCCCATCAGTAGACTAACATATGAACCAACTGCCCCCATCAGTAGACTAACATATGAACCAACTGCCCCCCATCAGTAGACTAACATATGAACCAACTGCCCCCATCAGTAGACTAACATATGAACCAACTGCCCCCATCAGTAGACTAACATATGAACCAACTGCCCCCCCATCAGTAGACTAACATATGAACCAACTGCCCCCCCATCAGTAGACTAACTAACATATGAACCAACTGCCCCCATTCAGTAGACTAACATATGAACCAACTGCCCCCATCAGTGAACCAAGACTAACATATGAACCAACTGCCCCCATCAGTAGACTAACATATGAACCAACTGCCCCCATCAGTAGACTAACATATGAACCAACTGCCCCCATCAGTAGACTAACATATGAACCAACTGCCCCCATCAGTAGACTAACATATGAACCAACTGCCCCCATCAGTAGACTAACATATGAACCAACTGCCCCCATCAGTAGACTAACATATGAACCAACTGCCCCCATCCCCCATTAGTAGACTAACATATGAACCAACTGCCCCCATTAGTAGACTAACATATGAACCAACTGCCCCCATCAGTAGACTAACATATGCCCCCATCAGTAGACTAACATAAACAACTGCCCCCCCCATCAGTAGACTAACATATGAACCAACTGCCCCCCCCATCAGTAGACTAACATATGAACCAACTGCCCCCATCAGTAGACTAACATATGAACCAACTGCCCCCCCCATCAGTAGACTAACATATGAACCAACTGCCCCCATCAGTAGACTAACATATGAACCAACTGCCCCCCATCAGTAGACTAACATATGAACCAACTGCCCCCATCAGTAGACTAACATATGAACCAACTGCCCCCATCAGTAGACTAACATATGAACCAACTGCCCCCATCAGTAGACTAACATATGAACCAACTGCCCCCATCAGTAGACTAACATATGAACCAACTGCCCCCATCAGTAGACTAACATATGAACCAACTGCCCCCCCATCAGTAGACTAACATATGAACCAACTGCCCCCATCAGTAGACTAACATATGAACCAACTGCCCCCATCAGTAGACTAACATATGAACCAACTGCCCCCATCAGTAGACTAACATATGAACCAGACTAACATGAACCAACTGCCCCCATCAGTAGACTAACATATGAACCAACTGCCCCCATCAGTAGACTAACATATGAACCAACTGCCCCCATCAGTAGACTAACATATGAACCAACTGCCCCCATCAGTAGACTAACATATGAACCAACTGCCCCCATCAGTAGACTAACATATGAACCAACTGCCCCCATCAGTAGACTAACATATTAACCAACTGCCCCCATTAGTAGACTAACATATGAACCAACTGCCCCCATCAGTAGACTAACATATTAACCAACTGCCCCCATTAGTAGACTAACATATGAACCAACTGCCCCCATCAGTAGACTAACATATTAACCAACTGCCCCCATCAGTAGACTAACATATTAACCAACTGCCCCCATCAGTAGACTAACATATTAACCAACTGCCCCCATCAGTAGACTAACATATTAACCAACTGCCCCCATCAGTAGACTAACATATTAACCAACTAGACTAACATATTAACCAACTGCCCCCATCAGTAGACTAACATATTAACCAACTGACCCCATCAGTAGACTAACATATTAACCAACTGCCCCCATCAGTAGACTAACATATTAACCAACTGCCCCCATCAGTAGACTAACATATTAACCAACTGCCCCCATCAGTAGACTAACATATTAACCAACTGCCCCATCAGTAGACTAACATATTAACCAACTGCCCCCATCAGTAGACTAACATATTAACCAACTGCCCCCAACACTAGACTAACATATTAACCAACTGCCCCCATCACTAGACTAACATATTAACCAACTGCCCCCATCAGTAGACTAACATATTAACCAACTGCCCCCATCAGTAGACTAACATATTAACCAACTGCCCCCATCAGTAGACTAACATATTAACCAACTGCCCCCATCAGTAGACTAACATATTAACCAACTGCCCCCATCAGTAGACTAACATATTAACCAACTGCCCCCATCAGTAGACTAACATATTAACCAACTGACCCCATCAGTAGACTAACATATTAACCAACTGCCCCCATCAGTAGACTAACATATTAACCAACTGCCCCCATCAGTAGACTAACATATCAGTCAGACTAACATATTAACTGCCCCCATCAGTAGACAACTTAACCAACCCCATCAGTAGACTAACATATTAACCAACTGCCCCCATCAGTAGACTAACATATTAACCAACTGCCCCCATCAGTAGACTAACATATTAACCAACTGACCCCATCAGTAGACTAACATATTAACCAACTGCCCCCATCAGTAGACTAACATATTAACCAACTGCCCCCATCAGTAGACTAACATATTAACCAACTGCCCCCATCAGTAGACTAACATATTAACCAACTGCCCCCATCAGTAGACTAACATATTAACCAACTGCCCCCATCAGTAGACTAACATATTAACCAACTGACCCCATCAGTAGACTAACATATTAACCAACTGCCCCCATCAGTAGACTAACATATTAACCAACTGACCCCATCAGTAGACTAACATATTAACCAACTGACCCCATCAGTAGACTAAACAGAATACAGATCACACAAGGATGGACATAGAACACTGAAGTACTGTAAATGAGGAAAGTTGCTGTCTCTCCATACTGCTACCAGTCTGTGTGTGGGTGGGCCACCCTAACTGCCAGGTCACTGGCCAGGCTGTGCTGCTGCTTTACTGTCACATGGGCAGGCACCAACTACCCCAGAGGCTGCTGCTGGGGTCAGCCAAGCACTACTCTCTCTACTCTCTATGCATCAGGCTTCATAGAACTCACTCATTGAAATGGCATGTGAAGGCTAAAGGGTATACTACAATGGTACCCTATAGTGCACTGCTTTTGACCAGTGGTGCACTATATAGGAGGGAATACTGTGCCATTTTGGATGCATTCCTAGATTTTCAATGGTTCCTCGCTATTGTTTACGCTTTTGTTTGCGGTTTTGCTGCTGTGTCGTTTTTTGTAAAAGTGCCATTGGAAAGGCACATACAGTATGTTGTTCACTGCCAAAAAAGTTGATTCTATATTCACACTGATGACTGGACAGTGTTGATAACTGTTAACACTATCAGTGTTGCAGGTCTAATTTTCAACATTAGGTGACGATTGTGACAGCCAAAAGCAGCCCTGGTGGGTTAACCGATACCCGGAAGCCCTGGTGGGTTAACTGATACCCGGAAGCCCTGGTGGGCTAACTGATACCCGGAAGCCCTGGTGGGTTAACTGATACCCTGAAGCCCTGGTGGGTTAACTGATACCCGGAAGCCCTTGTGGGTTAACTGATACCCTGAAGCCCTTGTAGGTTAACTGATACCCTGAAGCCCTTGTGGGTTAACTGATACCCTGAAGCCCTTGTGGGTTAACTGATACCCTGAAGCCCTTGTGGGTTAACTGATACCCTGAAGCCCTTGTGGGTTAACTGATAACCTGAAGCCCTTGTGGGTTAACTGATACCCTGAAGCCCTTGTGGGTTAACTGATGCCCTGGTGGCCCTAGAACCCTGATACCCTGAACCTATCTGCAGACCAACCAGTTTCTGTCAAGTCTGACAAATCACTGTGTCTCTTCCATCGATGCTGGCATTATGGTTCATTGATGGAATGTTCCTAAGAGTTACACTTCTTTACTAACCATTAATATCAATCCATACCAAGACAGACAAGTCTAGAATCCATAGCCTAGAATTCTAGAATTCTTCGAATACTATTAGAATTCTAGAACTTTGAAATCTAGAATGTTTTGCATGGAATTTTCTTTCAGCAGAAAATGCAGTGTATCAAGGATTATTCTAATACCAGTTAATTACCACACAACACGGTGGAATCCTATCATAATCACCTAAAATGCAATAGTCGGCTGTGACCACGAGGTTAGTACTAGGGATCAAGCGCTGCAAATAAACTATTGTTAGGACACACACAATACAGATAATAGCATGATCTAACGCTATGTTAAAAAGCTTTTAAATTTAGTATTGAACAAACACCCTCGAACTGACGACACAATCAGATTAGTCATAGAGAGATTAGACAGAGTCCTCTACAGAGATGATTGCCTTAGACAGCTGGCATGGGCCCATGCTGTGGGCCACGCAGGAATCTGTTTGACAGTGTGAAATTAGGGGACCGGCACACTCTTTCTCCTTACATTATTATGGGGTTTGGTATAATAGAGGGAAATAATCGATGAGGAATGTGTAGCATCGCTACCACACTAAATCACAACATCTATGGAGGTTAATCCCACACAAAACCACAGGAATTTGGACCAAGAAAATCTGGGACCAACACACTCTTTCTCCTTACATCATCGGAGCCCTTCGGTTTGAAAAAATAATCTATGAATGTAGGATAGACCCCTAAAACACTAAATCACATAATCAATAGGCCTAGAAGTCAATCCCACTCAAAACTACAGGAATCAGGATTCTACACCCATGGGGGGTATCAACAAGATCATCTATGATTTCCTTCCCTCCGACTGGGCTTCTCCCTTCCCGAGTGACTTGTTCCTGGGTTTTGCGTGATCAAAGTTTAGATTTACTTTTATAATTATTTCTGATCAATGCTTGCTTGGCCAGGCCACGGCCAACTGTGGAGAGACTTGGTCCGCGTGGCCTGTGCTGAGGCAGCAGTAAAAAACAGCTGACTCCCAGCACCAGAGAGAATAATATGCAAACAGTCTCTGAGCTCTGCATACTTTAATGTGGAGCACCAATCATTAGCGCTAAGTGTACCTCATTATGTTCTTAATAAAGCCTCTGAAGACCACAATCCTGATTGATCTCATCCTGGCTTTTCTGAAATAATCAAAGCCCGACCAAAGCCTTCATCCCCTCCCAGTCCCTGGCACAGAAAGGACGGAAGGACGGACGGACGGGGGGGCGCGTCTTGTTCTCCTTTTCAAACTGTTAACGTAATGTCTGTTAATAAACCAAGAATCATCATAAACATATATTTAAAAACAAAACATTACACAAAACGAATGACGAACGTGCGCAGCATAAGGTCATGCATGTGTCTTTAAGGGGTGTTATTGTGTTGAGCTGAAAAGAGAAAAAAAAGATCAAAAAGTGAAACATGACATGAATTAATGCTCCGTACAATGTCAGCATGCAGTACAGTACAGCATGCTGTGTGGAACAACATATTGGACATGCATGGGAACTGGTATTATTGTGTGGACAATTGAAAGATGTCCGTGAATTCAGAGCTACGAATTCCTCCATTTCTTTCTCCGTGACTGAGTAGAAAGAGAGGTGAGGCCATTGATGTTATTTATAGTGCTATCTGTCTTTGTCTATGTTGATAAATAGTGTATTATCATACATCAAGATTTGGAAGTAAACCTGGCTAAAATGTGTGATTGTAAGGGATCGTGAACTCCACTGAGCTCGTTGATAGTTTTTAAAAAAAATATTAGAGGCTTATGCATTTATAAGTAAATATATCCATCTTTCCCACCCATCTGTTCTGACAATGCATGTAGTACATCCTATCGGACCTGAAAACAAGTGACTGCCATCCCCATCACCATCACAATGAACGTGACATGGTTGACGGAACAGCATGGTGTAAATATGATTTACGAAGACATGGGGTTCAAATCTGTGATGAAATTAGGTTTTTCAAGGACTAATTCTATATAGGTGATTGGATACAACTGGTTCTGTGGTGTCTGTGCATGTAAGCAGCGCCACTGTTTTCTGCTGTTCAAGGCCATCTCAAGGTTATGTTTCATGAGTAGGGTCGCAAAGCTACTGGAGGTTACAGGAATCTTTAGTAATTTGGGTAATTAACAGAAAATCTTTGGTAATTTATACTTGAATAGCTTTGAAAAATATATTAATATATATATTACAAATTTTATACATCTGTGTCCAAACTGTCAATGTGTTTCTGGTGGACGGACCACATAGTTCAAGACAAGACGGCCTAATTAATGGAGAAAAAGCGTCTAATCGACAATAGCATTATTTTCAATGAACTCTGCAACTCTTCCTACTATTGACGTTTTTCACAATGAGTTTGAGGCCTAAACATTGACAACTAGTTTACAACGACATGGTAAAATCAATAAAACGGTGTTTAAAAATATATAAAGGATATTTACTAAAATAGTGGTTTATATTTAGGATAATGTTTTACAGCTTTGTCTCTCTCTTTCTTTCTTTAATTTGTTCCGTATATTTTACATGTAATAAGGCCACACAGAGGGCCAGAGATAATTACAGACACCTGTGATAATCTGAAGTACCCAAAAAGGGACACAATATGTCTTGTGCTAGATTACATAACATCTTTGAAAGATACCGAAATTCCCGTCGTTTACTGGTAACATATACCCACCCTTTGCAACCCTATTCATGAGCCTATAGGCCAGGTGATACTGGGGGGGAAACATGAAATAATCCATTATAAATTAGCTTTACATTTTCCAGTTCAATTTAGAAAAGCATTGTATGAAATAGAAAAATCCGTAGAAGTCACTTCAACACATTTTTTCCTAAATAGATTATTCCATATTCCAATTTTGCTATGGAAAACTGTGCATGTATTTGGTTGATTTAACTATTCAACTGAGAGGAATACGTCCCAAACATACGTGTCATGGTGTCAAAGATGGCATAAAATACAAGATAATAAAAAAATAAAAAATAAAAACACCACACAGCCACATTCTACACTGTTGAGACTAGCCTTTTTCTGCACAAATGTGAGGTACTCATTTTAGTGTTAGGCCTTTAATTGAATTTAAATCAGTGAATATTTATTCTCGAGAGACTATGTGTGGACACATTTGCTGCATACATACTCTCCAGTGATGGTCTGGGACTCTTGTTAATGGATTAGGGCCACATGTTCACTTCCACACAGTGGTGTGCTACGTTGCAGAAAGCAATGTATTTCCTGTTTAGTGTGCGCTATACAGTGTATTTCCTGTTTAGTGTGCGCTATATAGTGTATATCCTGTTTAGTGTGCGCTATACGGTGTATTTCCTGTTTAGTGTGCGCTATATAGTGTATATCCTGTCTCATAAGGGCTATACGGTGTATTTCCTGTTTAGTGTGCGCTATATAGTGTATATCCTGTCTCATAAGGGCTATACAGTGTATATATATCCTGTCTCATAAGGGCTACGGTGTATATCCTGTTTAGTGTGCGCTATATAGTGTATATCCTGTCTCATATACGGTGTATTTCCTGTTTAGTGTGCGCTATATAGTGTATATCCTGTCTCATAAGGGCTATACGGTGTATTTCCTGTTTAGTGTGCGCTATATAGTGTATATCCTGTCTCATAAGGGCTATACAGTGTATATATATCCTGTCTCATAAGGGCTATATGGTGTATATACTGTCTCATAAGGGCTATATGGTGTATTTCCTGTTTAGTGTGCGCTATATAGTGTATATCCTGTCTCATAAGGGCTATACGGTGTATTTCCTGTTTAGTGTGCGCTATATAGTGTATATACTGTCTCATAAGGGCTATATGGTGTATTTCCTGTTTAGTGTGCGCTATATAGTGTATATCCTGTCTCATAAGGGCTATACGGTGTATTTCCTGTTTAGTGTGCGCTATATAGTGTATATCCTGTCTCATAAGGGCTATACGGTGTATTTCCTGTTTAGTGTGCGCTATATAGTGTATATCCTGTCTCATAAGGGCTATACGGTGTATTTCCTGTGTAATATACGGTGCAATAGAATGTGTTTTGAATTATTGAAATGCTCAATTTCCTCCCACTGTTTTCATGTCTGGTGGCAAAAGGAAATAGGGCATTTTGATTGAACAAACCCTAGTATTCGCAGATGTTTTGCAAATGAACATAGACTTTGATTAGGTAATTACATGTTTTCATTTGCTGTGTTAAATGCATACTTTATCTGATAGTCGTTCATTAAACGAGCGCGCAACTTTTCACATGGGCCACAAACTAACCCTGACGACCTGACGAAGATCCGTTTCGAATCTAAACCTTGTCAATAAATCAGTGAATTGGGAGCTTTAACAGAGTATGGCCCTTCTTGTTATATACTAGTATTCTATATTAGCCCACAGCACGTATGCTTTTATGGATGTGCGTATGACCACAAAAGTTTCCACAAACTAACCCTAAAATTAATAGAAATTCAGAAAGAAATGTGCAATTTATATGAATGAATATGTTTGTATATACAGTGATGTATATAATGTGCATTCATCAGGCTGTTTTGACATTGACAAAGTAATCAATTATTGGTAATAAGTAATAAGTCTGCATTTGAAATGAGGTCTGGAGGTCTAGGTTGAGACTGGGAAAGAGATATCAATTAAGCAGAACTGCAGAGTTCAGCAGTGAGAGCTGAGGCTGCAAAATCCTGATTCTACTTCATTAGCTAAACACGCTGGCCAGAATGCTAAATGAACACTGTCTGTCTGCAAGGAATGTACATGGAATCCAATGGACTATAGAATATAATATAGAATGTAAAGTAGTCTAAAAAAGAACTCTGATGATTCATTTGATTCTAGAATGTAGGACGTAATGTTGATTAGGCATGCAATGCACAACACCATACACAGACAAAGAGCAATGTTTGGGCCAATGAGAGAGAAGCTGTTCTCTGAACAGAATACCTGCCTCCCCTCCAATGTGAACATTGGAGATATCCTTGTTCACATTTACAGATAATAATACACTTCATGTATGAGGATCACGAGCTTGATAGTAGTCGTTACATTCATACAAAGACAATCATGTCAAAACTAGAATATTCCTACTGGTCAGGGTGGATATACTGTGTGGTTACTGGGAGAAAACAAAACAGTCATCATCCAGCATATGTACAGTTTATATCCTGTTAAATATACAAGTATTAAAAAACAGGATTTGTCCATTTCAATCACAATAGTTGAATACTATTAGCCTAAGACTGTAACATATAGTGGGCTGGCCCCATGAGAGAAATGAAGACAGACACAAGACATTTCTCTTCTCAGTGAGTAGGTGATGGATAGCCCTACACACCAACAACAACAAAACGTCCCTGATATGTGTGTGAGAGTGTGAGAGTGTGCACTCAGTTCCTTTACTCTGACTTGCCTGTTGATAACATATGCCTCATCAGAGTTGACAACATTTAGCGTTTGATGACCACTAGTGTTCGCTGTTATAGCACCCGCTGTCTCTCTCACACACATCTTAATGTAATGTAGTGTGTCACTTAATGTAACTCACTCACAATAGAGGAATGATTAGGAATACGTAAATATATAATAAAGCCTACGCAACTTTGATAATCGTGTGATTAAACCTAATCAATTGTCTGTGTTGATGTATTTCTATTCAGACTTTTGTCCATGCATGCTAAGCTATGGTAGGATACATTCTGACCACCGTACAGCCCACAAGATATCAATGAAATTGTATTTAACACATTAAGAATGCACTGTAAAGTCAATAAGTAATGTTCCTTACCTGAAAAATACTATTGTTTCCCACAAATAGATCCCGACAGCGTTTATTCGTAACATTTTTGCCGGTCTCATTCGGGCTACCTACAGCTCCAGGAGCACCAATAGGAGTAGAATTACAATTCCTTGAATGATTTCGGACCTCCAAGGTAGGCAATTCTTCTGTTGCTTTTTTTTTCAGATTCCAGAGTCACAAGAAAACCACAAGATTTTCATAACCGCCCAGGCCATGAAACCGTCTTCCTTAGACCGCCGTTACTGATTCGGATAACCCAAATAATGAGTATTTTTTCAGGACCACGGACAGCAGCAGACCCGGTTTGCGGGATTTCACTCAGCCCAGGTTATTGTTGCTTTGAGGGTACAGCACGTTAAACTACGATACCACAGATATTTCCGACCTTTATTCTTTGCGATCCTAAACGGCAATTAGGGTTGTGTTACAAGGGGAATTTGTGAATTTGAACATTGCCTCCTTCAGTGATAAATGTGAGAATGTATGTGCTCTGCGTCTCAATGAATGTCTCAATCTCAGGAGAGGTTTAACTACGTGGTTGTATATCCCTTACGCATAGAACAGTGGCGGAATTCCACAGTTGTTACACGAAATATATACATACGTAGTCAGTGTTTTTTTTCTTTACGCTTTCTCTTATATGCATCCCAAAAACAGAGGTGTTGCTTTCAAGCCACACGTAGTTGTAGTTACCCCTGAGGTGCTGACTGATGTTTTTCTGCAGGTACTCTCTGTGTCTCGGTAGTTGACTCCCAGGGGCGAGTTGGAACTGCTGCAGAGAGCTACTTCCATTGTCCGGTCAAGTTCGGGACTCACAACTCGTTTTCGTCTTCTTGCATTTAAATTCCTCGCAACAATGTCAAAATGAGTGAAATCGGGATGTGACTAGCCTCTTCTTCCATTGCCTCCCATAACCCAGCGCTCTCACGTCAGACCAACACTGTATTTCCTGCTGCAGTCATTTACTAAACTCAAAAAAAGCACCTCTCCTTTGAACACACGCCCACATAACGTTGTTATTGGTCTACATGTTGCTCCAACTAGTTAGGCTACGGCTCGGATTGGAGAGAGGGCTTGTCATCTGGAGAGTTTTAATGTCCCGCGCATTGGTATGGAACTAGAGAATAGTCCATGATTAATCAAATGTTAAATTATCATATTTCTATAAACTTTTTAATTTCGTTAACTGTAGCTGTATTTCACCCCGGGTCTACACTGGTTGACATGTTAAAATGTTCTAAATCAAATCACATTTTATTGGTCACATAACCATGGTTAGCAGATATTATTGCGAGTGTAGCGAAATGCTTGTGACAGACTATACAATTATTATGTAATTATTCTTTTTTTCCCTTTTTGATGGGAATTTGTCAACCGGCATGAAGTATTTTCATTTTTATTTAAATGTTCTTGTGGGTTACTTTTTGATTGACAAGTGAGCGTTGCAAGGGCGGCAAAAAAAGGAAGCAGAAAGAAAGTATTTTGTTCAATATCATGCTTCGTTGCCTCCACTTGTATTTTCTGTTTGATCCGTGTTGTATAATCGATATTGTTTTCCCTCCATGCAGACATTTATTAAAGAGAGGCTCTCTCCCCCTCTGTCTCTGCAGTAGCTGTATTTCATCGGCACCGCTGTCCACATTGTCCATTGAAACGTGATTCGGTTTTTAATGCAGCTCTCTTTCGGGAACGCAGTCACTAAAATATCACGTGGCACACGGACGGTTGAGAAAGAATGGAATACGCACGATTAGAATACGGATGGATATATGGGTGCTTTTGTTCGTTCTCATCCACAGTATTCAACAGGAATCCGCCTCGTCCTATTGAGGAAACAGATACGTGTTTGCATCGTTTATCTCAAATAGAGACTCTAGCTCGTAGCTAAAGTGAGTCGAGGACTTGTATAATTGAATACTCTTCAGTCGACCACCTGGATGATATCAATGAAATAAATGCTTTGCTGTGAGTTTTCGAAAATACAACATTTCTCATTTGGGCTCCTAAATATGACATTACGTAATGGTTGTGTTTCATCCTTTTTGAGTGCACTAATGACCATTACCCAAGAAGTTATCTAAGAAAATAAACAAATTAAGAAAATATCTGAGCTGAAATATAATTAGCTCTTGCTCTGAAAGGATAAACAACAGTTGGCCATATTATCCCATAACAATGACATTAAATAAGCTTTTTTAGATATTTTTAAGGGCTCCTTAAATCATGCCCTTAGGCCAGGGGTTCTCAAACGTTTTGAGGCTGGAGAGCCCTTTTGTGATAGAAAATTCACCAGGGACCCCCTCATAATCAGAACACACCTTGAGTGAGATCAAATGGCATAGTTCTACTATGCCTTAATAATTAGTGGATGGCTGGAGGAACCAAGTCTCTGGCCCTAGGAAGGAACATTTTAAAGGTCCGCCTCTTGGCATCGGAGAGAAAATGTAGCAGTTTTCAAGAAAATTTCATGTAATTTTACAGATTTTGTCGTCATGGGGCAGAAACATTTTTGTTGTTGTTGCAGCTTAAAACTAATATCCTACAATACTACACATTTTGCCACGAGACAGAGAGAAAATATTAAATTACAGTCCATTTATGTCAACAACAAAACATATAGACATTTTTGGAGAACACAAGAAGTATTGAGTTGAAAAGAGAATTGTGCAGTACTGTGCAAACCAATATCCCTGTAAAATGCTGACCAGACTGGACACATCGCGTGCGCGAGCGTTGCAAAAATAAATGCTATTCAATCATTGCACCCACACTGCTATCGCGGGCGTCAGCGAACATCTGTGTAGCGGGGAGCTAAAATGGAAATTGGTTCTATTTGTGATGCTCAATTCGTTGCAAGTCCAGCCTCTCCCATCTCCTCATTGGTTTTTAGGAGCATATACCCACGTGGGTGATTGAAAGATGACCTTAGGTCCACACTCCAGTAGGTTCTATAAAGTTGGCTGCCAACCGCCATATGAAGTCAAAGAAGAAAAAGAAGGCTGAAGGAAGGAGGAGAGATGACGAGAAACGAATTCGGTTTACAGTTTTATCTGTGGATTAGTTGTCGGAGACCTCAGGTAAAATAACAACCCAATATTTATATACCAGGACAAATTAGCTAGCAACAGAAAGCTAGCTAGCTAAATTGCCATAAATGTTTAATGCTTTTTGACCTGTCCCCAAATTAATTGGTTCAGAGTTTGTTTTGATATTTCAACCTGCGTGTCCTGATCGTTTTGGTGTGGGTGAACAAAATCAACTTGCGCGTGACACCATTCCCAGACTGGACACGCGGGAACGCCAGCGTGCGCTATTGTGCACAAATTGATTTTGTCTCCCCACACCAAATGCGATCACGGCACGCAGGTTAAAATATCAAAACACACTCTGAACCAACTATATTAATTTGGGGACAGGTCGAAAAGCATGAAACATTTATGGCAATTTAGCTAGCTAGCTTGCAGTTGCTAGCTATTTTGTCCTATTTAGCTAGCTTGCTGTTGCTAGCTCATTTGTCCTGGGATATAAATGTTGAGTTGTTATTTTACCTGAAATGCACAAGGTCCTCTACTCCGACAGTTAATCCACACATAAAACGATCAACCAAATTGTTTCTAGTCATCCCTCCTTCTTCCCGGCTTTTTCTTCTTGGCGATTGGCATCTAACTTTCATAGTATTACCACAACAACAGACCAACCTCAGTTAATCTTTCAATGACCCACGTGGGTATAACCAATGAGGAGATGACATGTGGGTATCTGCTTCTATAAACCAATGCGGAGATGGGAGAGGCAGGACTTGCACGGCGTTCAGCGTCACAAACAGAACAGACTTCTATTTTAGTGCCTTGGAAACGCAGACGCTCATTGGCGCGAGTGAACAGTGTGGGTGTAATTATTGAATAACATGTATGTGTACATTTATTTTGTGATGCGAGCAGTGTGGTCAGTATGTAAGCCTCCCAGGCCCACGCTGCTCAGGGTTAAGAAATTGCAGATAAATAATTTTAGGGTCGTTCTACCAATTCCACCAAGATTTCACCAAATATTAACATTCTCTCATAAAGAGCACATTGTCAACTTCATAAAAAAACATGTATTCCCACCTCAAGAGGTTAAATACATAAACTATATTAAGTGCCTATTAAGTGCAAAATAAGGCAACAGGGTTGACAATATTTTCTGTAATCAACCATAAATCCAATTATGATAGAGGGAACTGAAGCTTGTTGTGTGCAACAGGAAGTGGCAATTGAATGCAAGCTTAACAAAAAATATTACATTGTTAAAACATTTCTAGCCTGTCTGTCTATGGGCAAAAAGGGTTGCCTTGTTATGCTCAGCCCACTCAGTCTTCCACCACAAAACACCAGGAAATGGCCAAAAAGACTAGGACCAGCTCACATGCTTTTACTCTGTGAATTGACTATTAGATGTTCAATGTTTCCTTAAAAAACATTTTATTTTTAAAATAAATCGTTTCATCCTATTAAAACAAGAGTTCAGTTCACATAACATGGTTGACCCATAAAATGAGAGACTGACATAAATGAATCACTATTTACATATAATAAATAATAATCTTTGAGAAATGACTTTGTCAAAGCAACTAAATAACTAGGACTTTACAGTGACGGTGAAACTTTTGGGGATTTTGTTAAAATTTTGTTAAAATATTGTTAACATTTTGTTAACATTTTTGGCCGATTAAGTTCAAATCTTCCTAGAGGTAACACAGGGTTGACGGAGGGACATGTCAAAATGCTTGTGTTTTGCCATTTTAGTAAGCCGTTATTCACATTAAAAAAGTCTTATTTATTGAATTCTCCAATGTGGCCTATATTAAAGGGCACCTCATTTAATATAACAGGCTTTTAAAATTCAATATTGGTGCACTAAAATATCAAAGGGCACATTGTGGGAAAACCCATTACATTGTATTGTATTACATCCTCTATACATATTTCATGGCTCCCTTGGCCAAAATGAGTTTCATCTGTTAGCGTTACTCATGAAAAAAATATTAAATGATTTTTTATTTTTTATATGAGTGTACAAAACATTAAGAACACCTTCCTTTACCACCGTATAGAATAGATTATAAACTGGGTGGTTTGAACCCTGAATGCTGATTGGCTGACAGCCGTGGTACATCAGTCCGTATTCCACCGGTATGACAAAACATGTCTTTTTACTGCTCTAATTCCGTTGGTAAACAGTTTATAACAGCAATAAGGCACCTTGGGGGTTTGTGGTATATGGCCAATATACCACGGCAAAGGGCTGTATCCAGGCACTCCACGTTGCGTCGTGCGTAAGAACAGCCCTTAGCTGTGGTATATTGGCCATATACCACTCCCCCTCAAACCTTATTGCTTAAATATTTAATTCATCATACATTATATACATCCAGATATTTACCACCCTATAGAATAGAATATATCATACATTATACATTAAATACATCCAGATATTTCCCATTCAGTCTTCCTCCTCCTATTGATCTCTTGTTGATCCTCAGGCTCTTCCCTCAATAGGGTTTTGTCCTAAATGGTACCCTATTAACTTTATAGTGCACTATGTTTGACCAGAGCCCTTTGGACTCCTATGGGCCCTGGTCAGGAGTACAACACTATAGGTGTCAGGGGATAGGGTGTCAGGGTGTCAGGGTATAGGGTGTCAGGGCGTAGGGTGTCAGGGTGTCAGGGTGTCAGGGAATAGGGTGTCAGGGAATAGGATGTCAGGGCGTAGGGTGTCAGGGCGTAGGGTGTCAGGGCATAGGGTGTCAGGGAATAGGAGGGTGTCAGGGCGTAGGGTGTCAGGGCGTAGGGTGTCAGGGCGTAGGGTGTCAGGGCGTAGGGTGTCAGGGAATAGGATGTTAGGGTGTCAGGGCGTAGGGTGTCAGGGTGTCAGGGCGTAGGGTGCCAGGGCGTAGGGTGTCAGGGCGTAGGGTGTCAGGGAATAGGGTGTTATTTGGGATGCAGAGACTATGGTGTCAGGGAATAGAGTGTCAGGGAATAGAGTGTAATTTGGGATGCACACAGTCTAGTTATACAGAGAATGTTGTGATTAGTTAGTACTGACATGAATATTTTTTTTACAAAGGCTATTCAGCAATAACACAAACATATCCTTGTTCACCACATTATTCTTATTATTATTGTTTTTTTTTGGGGGGGGGGTTCTGATGAAAAAATGACATCTCCACTGTTACATGCTAGAGGTGGATCACAAAGCACTTCCTCCACTTTTCATTGAAGCACGCTTGACATCATCACATTGTAAATCCCCTCATATAACACACAATTCCCTTTCTGCAATCAACCTTAACCTTGAGTTATGGCACAGCTACCTCTGGCAATCACATTAAAAGCCACATTTCTTTACATTCGCACAAAGGGACCACATTTAGCAATCTCCCTAATTTAACCAGACTGATAAATTGTAGAGCTACAGCCTGGTCTCTACAGCCATAGAGGAGAGGTCTCTGTGTCCTTGCACCAGCAGCCATTGTCCATGGGGACATATTATTATAGGCATTAGCTCTGCGTTTGGTAAGACATCGACGATTACAAAGTCAAATGCATTTTAACCTGGGAGTCCATTACTTTCTATTGTAGAAGTATAGTCTTTACTTCAGGTAAAACGTGTCAAAGTGCTTCAAATACGTATTGAGCTTCTACTGCATTGAAATCAATGACCATATGTTAAAACGTAATACTGTGAATGAACCATCAATATCATCGGTGACCCCAAGGTCAAGGTTACCGGTTTTCAGCAATGGACACCGAATATTTCCCATTGTTCGTTTCTGAGCTCGGTTGTACATTGTACTGTAAGTGTCAGAAGATTATCACAGTGGTAGAAGGAGAGTAAACATATTCTCAGTAGTGCTTTGGGAAAAAGGTCCTTTCATTTCATTAATCAAAACCTCCATACGGCTCCAATATTAAAATCAATGACTTAATTTATTCAGGGGGAGAAAAATGAACTTGTCACTGGACATAATTGTATGCTCATGGAAGAAGAAGAGAGAGAGAGAGAGAGAGAGAGCCTGCGTGTTTTGAGTTATAGAGATCTATCAGGAAATAATGATCAATGATCAAAATACATGGGGTATGTGTGTGTGTGTGTGTGTGTGTGTGTGTGTGTGTGTGTGTGTGTGTGTGTGTGTGTGTGTGTGTGTGTGTGTGTGTGTGTGTGTGTGTGTGTGTGTGTGTGTGTGTGTGTGTGTGTGTGTGTGTGTGTGTGTGTGTTTGGTCACTGTGTTTGGTCACTACAGACAATACATATTCCAGAGTTAGAAGAGACAGCCAGACAAACAAACCAGAGTTAGGTTACCAGACCATATGGCTGAGATTTATAAATACACTGAAAGTCTTCAGCTCCTCTCCACCCAACTACATAGTGAAACCTGGCTCGTTATTCCCCTGTGCTGAACTAATACCTCTCTGCCCTAAGCCAGGAGATGCCCTCTGCTGTGAACTACAGCACAGAGACTGTATCATGGATAATACATGAGATACAACTGCTTGTTTTATTGGTCAGATAAGGATACTGCTACATTTCCCTCAGGCGAAACATTTAAAATGCATTCTGGGAATTATAGTGAAAGTTTAGAGGTATCACAACAACATATCTTGATGTTTGATTGGTGTTTTGTAATTCTGCATGGGGGGGGGGGGTCGCTTTTGCTCTTTCACCGATATCTAGGAAATGTCAAAGTTATCCTTCATGTTGTCATATTGTGCTGCATGTTTTTTCCTTCTGTTTAGCGGATTAGGGTTGTGCCCTGTCGGAAACGCTAAGATAAAAATAATACCTCCTATATTCATCCCCTTGTGTAGCCAGGCTATATTATGATCTACAGCACACTGAGTGAAAAATATATTTATGAGGAGTTATATGTGGTCAAGGAGTCAGAGGGTCATTCGTGTCATTTTATCAATTTCAAGACAAAACACTCATGGGGTTCAGAATGTTACAGTCTTCCTTGCAAGGCTCACTGGTAGCTCACATGTACAGTCGTGGCCGAAAGTTTTGAAAATGACACAAATATTGATTTTCACAAAGTCTGCTGCCTCAGTTTGTATGATGGCAATTTGCATATACTCCAGAATGTTATGAAGAGTGATCAGATGAATTGCAGTTAATTACAAAGTCCCTCGTTGTCATGCAAATGAACTGAATGCCAAAAAGCATTTCCACTGCATTTCAGCCCTGCCACAAAAGGACCAGCTGACATCATGTCAGTGATTCCCTCGTTAACACAGGTGTGTGTTGACGAGGACAAGGCTGGAGATCACTCTGTCATGCTGATTGAGTTCAATAACAGACTGGAAGCTTCAAAAGAAGGGTGGTGCTTGGAATCATTGTTCTTCCTCTGTCAACCATGGTTACCTGCAAGGAAACACGTGCCGTCATCATTGCTTTGCACAAAAAGGGCTTCACAGGCAAGGATATTGCTGCCAGAAAGATTGTACCTAAATCAACCATTTATCGGATCATCAAGAACTTCAAGGAGAGCGGTTCAATTGTTGTGAAGAAGGCTTCAGGGCACCCAAGAAAGACCGGCAAGCGCCAGAATCGTCTCCTAAAGTTGATTCAGCTGCGGGATCGGGGCACCACCAGTACAGAGCTTGCTCAGGAATGGCAGCAGGCAGGTGGGAGTGCATCTTCATGCACAGTGAGGCAAAGACCTTTGTGGAGGATGGCTTGGTGTCAAGAAGGGCTGCAAAGAAGCCACTTCTCTCCAGGAAAAACATCAGGGACAGACTGATATTCTGCAAAAGGTACAGGGATTGGAATGCTGAGGACTGGGGTCATTTTCTCTGATGAATCCCATTTCCGATTGTTTGAGACATCCGGAAAAAAGCTTGTCCGGAGAAGACAAGGTGAGCGCTACCTTCAAGGAGAGCGGTTCTGTGTCATGTGTCATGCCAACAGTAAAGCATCCTGAGACCATTCATGTGTGGGGTTGCCTCTCAGCCAAGGGAGTGGGCTCACTCACAGTTTTGCCTGAGAATACAGCCGTGAGTAAAGAATGGTACCAACACATCCTCCGAGAGCAACTTCCCCCAACCATCTAGGAACAGTTTGGTGATGAGCAATGCCTTTTCCAGAATGATGGAGCACCTTGCCATAAGGCAAAAGTGATAACTAAATGGCTTGGGGAACAAAACATCAATATTTTTAGTCCATGGCCAAGAAAGTCCCCAGACCTTAATCCCATTGAGAACATGTGATCAATCCTCAAAAGATGGGTGGACAAACAAAAACCCACAGATTCTGACAAACTCCAAGCATTGATTATGCAAGAATGGGCTGCCATCAGTCAGGATGTGGCCCAGAAGTTAATTGACAGCATGCCAGGGAGGATTGCAGAGGTCTTGATACAGAAGGGTCAACACTACAAATATTGACTCGTTGCATCAACTTGTCAATAAAAGCCTTTGGAAATGCTTGTAATTATACTTCAGTATTCCATACTAACATCTGACAAAAATATCTTAAGACACTGAAGCAACAAACTTTGTGGAAATTCTCAAAACTTTTGGCCACAACTGTAGGAAAAACACTTCTAACATACTGTAGCATTATTTGTTTCTGTTCATGGGTTGGGATCAGTGGAGGGGATTGTCAGTCACTGATTATAGATCACAGTGGAGGGGATTCTCAGTCACTGATTATAGATCACAGTGGAGGGGATTCTCAGTCACTGATTATAGGTCACAGTGGAGGGGATTCTCAGTCACTGATTATAGATCACAGTGGAGGGGATTCTCAGTCACTGATTATAGGTCACAGTGGAGGGGATTCTCAGTCACTGATTATAGATCACAGTGGAGGGGATTCTCAGTCACTGATTATAGGTCACAGTGGAGGGGATTCTCAGTCACTGATTATAGGTCACAGTGGAGGGGATTCTCAGTCACTGATTATAGATCACAGTGGAGGGGATTCTCAGTCACTGATTATAGGTCACAGTGGAGGGGATTCTCAGTCACTGATTATAGGTCACAGTGGAGGGGATTCTCAGTCACTGATTATAGATCACAGTGGAGGGGATTGTCAGTCACTGATTACAGGTCACAGTGGAGGGGATTCTCAGTCACTGATTATAGATCACAGTGGAGGGGATTCTCAGTCACTGATTATAGATCACAGTGGAGGGGATTCTCAGTCACTGATTATAGATCACAGTGGAGGGGATTGTCAGTCACTGATTATAGATCACAGTGGAGGGGATTCTCAGTCACTGATTATAGATCACAGTGGAGGGGATTCTCAGTCACTGATTATAGATCACAGTGGAGGGGATTGTCAGTCACTGATTACAGGTCACAGTGGAGGGGATTCTCAGTCACTGATTACAGGTCACAGTGGAGGGGATTGTCAGTCACTGATTATAGATCACAGTGGAGGGGATTGTCAGTCACTGATTATAGGTCACAGTGGAGGGGATTCTCAGTCACTGATTATAGATCACAGTGGAGGGGATTCTCAGTCACTGATTATAGGTCACAGTGGAGGGGATTCTCAGTCACTGATTATAGGTCACAGTGGAGGGGATTCTCAGTCACTGATTATAGGTCACAGTGGAGGGGATTCTCAGTCACTGATTATAGATCACAGTGGAGGGGATTCTCAGTCACTGATTATAGATCACAGTGGAGGGGATTCTCAGTCACTGATTATAGGTCACAGTGGAGGGGATTGTCAGTCACTGATTATAGGTCACAGTGGAGGGGATTGTCAGTCACTGATTATAGGTCACAGTGGAGGGGATTCTCAGTCACTGATTATAGATCACAGTGGAGGGGATTGTCAGTCACTGATTATAGGTCACAGTGGAGGGGATTCTCAGTCACTGATTATAGATCACAGTGGAGGGGATTCTCAGTCACTGATTATAGGTCACAGTGGAGGGGATTCTCAGTCACTGATTATAGATCACAGTGGAGGGGATTCTCAGTCACTGATTATAGATCACAGTGGAGGGGATTCTCAGTCACTGATTATAGGTCACAGTGGAGGGGATTCTCAGTCACTGATTATAGGTCACAGTGGAGGGGATTGTCAGTCACTGATTATAGATCACAGTGGAGGGGATTGTCAGTCACTGATTATAGGTCACAGTGGAGGGGATTCTCAGTCACTGATTATAGGTCACAGTGGAAGGGATTCTCAGTCACTGATTATAGATCACAGTGGAGGGGATTGTCAGTCACTGATTATAAGTCACAGTGGAGGGGATTCTCAGTGACTGATTACAGGTCACATTGGAGGGGATTCTCAGTCACTGATTATAGGTCACAGTGGAGGGGATTCTCAGTCACTGATTATAGATCACAGTGGAGGGGATTGTCAGTCACTGATTATAAGTCACAGTGGAGGGGATTCTCAGTGACTGATTACAGGTCACATTGGAGGGGATTCTCAGTCACTGATTATAGATCACAGTGGAGGGGATTCTCAGTCACTGATTATAGATCACAGTGGAGGGGATTCTCAGTCACTGATTATAGATCACAGTGGAGGGGATTCTCAGTCACTGATTATAGGTCACAGTGGAGGGGATTCTCAGTCACTGATTATAAGTCACAGTGGAGGGGATTCTCAGTCACTGATTATAGATCACAGTGGAGGGGATTCTCAGTCACTGATTATAGATCACAGTGGAGGGGATTCTCAGTCACTGATTATAGATCACAGTGGAGGGGATTCTCAGTCACTGATTATAGATCACAGTGGAGGGGATTGTCAGTCACTGATTATAGATCACAGTGGAGGGGATTGTCAGTCACTGATTATAAGTCACAGTGGAGGGGATTCTCAGTCACTGATTATAGATCACAGTGGAGGGGATTGTCAGTCACTGATTATAGATCACAGTGGAGGGGATTGTCAGTCACTGATTATAGATCACAGTGGAGGGGATTGTCAGTCACTGATTATAAGTCACAGTGGAGGGGATTCTCAGTCACTGATTATAGATCACAGTGGAGGGGATTCTCAGTCACTGATTATAGATCACAGTGGAGGGGATTGTCAGTCACTGATTATAGATCGCAGTGGAGGGGATTGTCAGTCACTGATTATAGATCACAGTGGAGGGGATTCTCAGTCACTGATTATAGATCACAGTGGAGGGGATTCTCAGTCACTGATTATAGATCACAGTGGAGGGGATTCTCAGTCACTGATTATAGGTCACAGTGGAGGGGATTCTCAGTCACTGATTATAGATCACAGTGGAGGGGATTCTCAGTCACTGATTATAGGTCACAGTGGAGGGGATTCTCAGTCACTGATTATAGGTCACAGTGGAGGGGATTCTCAGTCACTGATTATAGATCACAGTGGAGGGGATTCTCAGTTACTGATTATAAGTCACAGTGGAGGGGATTCTCAGTGACTGATTACAGGTCACATTGGAGGGGATTGTCAGTCACTGATTATAGATCACAGTGGAGGGGATTCTCAGTCACTGATTATAGGTCACAGGGGATATGATTAATAGTAATTGATTATAGGTCACAGTGAACGTAAATGATCAGTCATTGATTAAAGGTCATAGTGTGAGCTACAGTATGTATTTGACTCTTATTGCTGATATCAGAGGAAGCTGGACCTGTGAATTAACATCATGGATCAGAATATGCAGCCCTGCTGAACCCTGTTGACATAAGGAATAACAAGGTATGTAGCCCTACTAACATAAGGAATAACAAGGTATGTAGCCCTGCTGACATAAGGAATAACAAGGTATGTAGCCCTGCTGACATAAGGAATAACAAGGTATGTAGCCCTGCTGACATAAGGAATAACAAGGTATTTGTGGTGTCATGGCTTCTGTCTATTATTCTGAGAAATAACAACCTGTCCATTAAACTCCATTGGATTTCACCCTTGAATGGAAATGAGGTGCGTCTACGAGCATTACTGGTTGAATACGTTATTACATAATGGTAATACTGAGTTGCATGTACAATATTACTGAGCTAACACACAGTGGAGGTTACTGAATAGTTTGAGACATTTTACTTTGGGGTTTTGTTGAAGCACAATCCAAACCTTAATCTTTCAGTTCGTTACGGTGCATCTTGTTCTCTTTGTCAGTGTTTTAACAGACGTCCACTGACCAACTAGTTGAACCGCTGCACAGTAATAAACTGAATTTGCCTCACCGTGCACTTTAGAGAGGACTGAACTCACTGACAAGGCTACCAGCATCAGTTTGAATCACTACGCAATAATGAACTTAATTAACTTACCTTCCCCTGTGTAGGAATCCTACAGCCAATAAGGACACCCAAAGCAGTGCCAGTGAAATGGAATACAGCTGTCGTCAGGCTCCACATTTCTGTACCAGTGAAATGGAATACAGCTGTCGTCAGGCTCCACATTTCTGTACCAGTGAAATGGAATACAGCTGTCGTCAGGCTCCACATTTCTGTACCAGTGAAATGGAATACAGCTGTCGTCAGGCTCCACATTTCTGTACCAGTGAAATGGAATACAGCTGTCGTCAGGCTCCACATTTCTGTACCAGTGAAATGGAATACAGCTGTCGTCAGGCTCCACATTTCTGTACCAGTGAACAGGAATCCTGTAGCCATAAGGCTGCCCATAGGAGTGATGGTGAACATGAATCCTGTAGCCATAAGGCTGCCCATAGTAGTGATGGTGAACATGAATCCTGTAGCCATAAGACTGCCCATAGTAGTAATGGTGAACAGGAGTCCTGTAGCCATAAAGCTGCCCATAGGAGTGATGGTGAACATGAATCCTGTAGCCATAAGGCTGCCCATAGTAGTGATGGTGAACATGAATCCTGTAGCCATAAGGCTGCCCATAGTAGTGATGGTGAACATGAATCCTGTAGCCATAAGACTGCCCATAGTAGTAATGGTGAACAGGAGTCCTGTAGCCATAAAGCTGCCCATAGGAGTGATGGTGAACATGAATCCTGTAGCCATAAGGCTGCCCATAGTAGTAATGGTGAACAGGAGTCCTGTAGCCATAAGGCTGCCCATAGTAGTAATGGTGAACAGGAGTCTATCAGCCATAAGGCTGCCCATAGTAGTAATGGTGAACAGGAGTCCTGTAGCCATAAGGCTGCCCATAGTAGTAATGGTGAACAGGAGTCTATCAGCCATAAGGCTGCCCATAGTAGTAATGGTGAACAGGAGTCTATCAGCCATAAGGCTGCCCATAGTAGTAATGGTGAACAGGAGTCTATCAGCCATAAGGCTGCCCATAGTAGTAATGGTGAACAGGAGTCCTGTAGCCATAAGGCTGCCCATAGTAGTAATGGTGAACAGGAGTCTATCAGCCATAAGGCTGCCCATAGTAGTAATGGTGAACAGGAGTCCTGTAGCCATAAGGCTGCCCATAGTAGTAATGGTGAACAGGAGTCTATCAGCCATAAGGCTGCCCATAGTAGTAATGGTGAACAGGAGTCTATCAGCCATAAGGCTGCCCATAGTAGTAATGGTGAACATGAATCCTGTAGCCATAAGGCTGCCCATAGTAGTAATGGTGAACATGAATCCTGTAGCCATAAGGCTGTCCATAGTAGTAATGGTGAACAGGAGTCCTGTAGCCATAAGACTGCCCATAGTAGTGATGGTGAACAGGAGTCCTGTAGCCATAAGGCTGCCCATAGTAGTAATGGTGAACATGAATCCTGTAGCCATAAGGCTGCCCATAGTAGTGATGGTGAACAGGAGTCCTGTAGCCATAAGGCTGCCCATAGTAGTAATGGTGAACATGAATCCTGTAGCCATAAGGCTGCCCATAGTAGTAATGGTGAACAGGAGTCTATCAGCCATAAGGCTGCCCATAGTAGTAATGGTGAACATGAATCCTGTAGCCATAAGGCTGCCCATAGTAGTAATGGTTAACATGAATCCTGTAGCCATAAGGCTGCCCATAGTAGTAATGGTGAACAGGAGTCCCATAGCCACAAGGCTGCCCATAGTAGTAATGGTGAACATGAATCCTGTAGCCATAAGGCTGCCCATAGTAGTAATGGTGAACAGGAGTCTATCAGCCATAAGGCTGCCCATAGTAGTAATGGTGAACAGGAGTCCTATAGCCACAAGGCTGCCCATAGTAGTAATGGTGAACAGGAGTCCTATAGCCACAAGGCTGCCCATAGTAGTAATGGTGAACAGGAGTCCTATAGCCACAAGGCTGCCCATAGTAGTAATGGTGAACATGAATCCTGTAGCCATAAGGCTGCCCATAGTAGTGATGGTGAACAGGAGTCCTATAGCCACAAGGCTGTCCATAGTAGTAATGGTGAACAGGAGTCCTGTAGCCATAAGACTGCCCATAGTAGTGATGGTGAACAGGAGTCCTGTAGCCATAAGGCTGCCCATAGTAGTAATGGTGAACATGAATCCTGTAGCCATAAGGCTGCCCATAGTAGTGATGGTGAACAGGAGTCCTGTAGCCATAAGGCTGCCCATAGTAGTAATGGTGAACATGAATCCTGTAGCCATAAGGCTGCCCATAGTAGTAATGGTGAACAGGAGTCCCATAGCCACAAGGCTGTCCATAGTAGTAATGGTGAACAGGAGTCCTGTAGCCATAAGGCTGCCCATAGTAGTAATGGTGAACAGGAGTCCTATAGCCACAAGGCTGCCCATAGTAGTAATGGTGAACAGGAGTCCTATAGCCACAAGGCTGCCCATAGTAGTAATGGTGAACAGGAGTCCTATAGCCACAAGGCTGCCCATAGTAGTAATGGTGAACATGAATCCTGTAGCCATAAGGCTGCCCATAGTAGTAATGGTGAACAGGAGTCTATCAGCCATAAGGCTGCCCATAGTAGTAATGGTGAACAGGAGTCCTATAGCCACAAGGCTGCCCATAGTAGTAATGGTGAACAGGAGTCCTATAGCCACAAGGCTGCCCATAGTAGTAATGGTGAACAGGAGTCCTATAGCCACAAGGCTGCCCATAGTAGTAATGGTGAACATGAATCCTGTAGCCATAAGGCTGCCCATAGTAGTGATGGTGAACAGGAGTCCTATAGCCACAAGGCTGTCCATAGTAGTAATGGTGAACAGGAGTCCTGTAGCCATAAGACTGCCCATAGTAGTGATGGTGAACAGGAGTCCTGTAGCCATAAGACTGCCCATAGTAGTAATGGTGAACATGAGTCCTATAGCCACAAGGCTGACCATAGTAGTAATGGTGAACATGAATCCTGTAGCCATAAGGCTGCCCATAGTAGTAATGGTGAACAGGAGTCCTATAGCCACAAGGCTGCCCATAGTAGTAATGGTGAACAGGAGTCCTGTAGCCATAAGGCTGCCCATAGTAGTGATGGTGAACAGGAGTCCTGTCTGCGGTTTTCAATCTACAGGTCACACTTCAGGAAGGTTTTTGTATGGGTTTAAACTGAACACTTCACTTCCTACCCAGTTAGAAAATGTCAACATTAGTCAATGAACAATGGCCACGGTGTGAATAATGTCTATCCAGACGTTATCAGGTTCCCTATAGCAGTACCAGTGAATAGGAATGCTGTCATTAGCTCTCTGTCAGGGTGATAATTGGAGAGGTCAGCTGCAGTTGACATGTGCTTGTCCTGCTAAATGCTATCAAACAGATCTGAACAGCCCAGAGGGAGGAGAAGAGAGGAGAAGGGAGGGGAGAGGAGAGGAGAGGAGAGGAGAGGAGAGGAGAGGAGAGGAGAGGAGGAGAGGGGCTCCTGGCTAGCTGGCCGGGAACGCTTGCTGAATCAGTAACTGCCTCGTCCACACTTTCCAATCTACCTCTAGACTGTAAGGAGTAGATACAGTTTAGCTGTAGCTAGATACTCATGTTTCAGACATGTACTGTAGTTGATACAAACTGCTACATAACAGTTAGTGTAAAAAAATATAATTTGAGTTGGTGGAATGTGACATATATAGTATAGTATTGTGGTCACACTCTGGATGTCATACGTATAGAATTAGGAAATCCGAGGCTCGGCCTTATGGGATATATGACGGCAGCTTTGAGTGGTTCTTTTCCTCTTTCCTCCTCTGTCTATATTGTTCTAAGGCCGCCTCAGCCCATCTGGATTCCCCCGGGGGCAGAACTAACAGATGTAGCAAGCAGGAAGTCCATCTCAACCAGAGAAAAGCTGCGTCGTGCATGTTTTTACTCTGAAAATCATGCAGCTACTTGATGAGTCATCAAGCAAACAGTGCTTTTGTAGGGAATTTTATTTGCATGCTATATGTAAATATTTGTCCCTGATAAATACTAATTTCCCCTTGCAAAACAATGTAATGAGATTAATTTAACACGGTTCTGCAATTCCTTTGTGACTTATGTTATCTTGGTTCTAGGCCATGTAGCAAGGCAACATATATTAATCTATTTAATGATTTTCCCACAATCCTTTGCGTTGTAGGGAAATTAATAAGCCATACATAAAATAATAATTTGACTATAGTATGGCTATTATATGCATGCGTAAATAGTGGAATCATAGGTTGCCTATAGGCTTATAGGTCTGTATTGTTGTGGTGGATCCACCTTAGGAGGTGACCAAAATGTCTCCACAAATACTGTATGTGTACTTGTATCTATCTGTACAGTACTCATTTGTACTCATTTGACAGTTTGTATTTGCGTGCCCTGAGTTATTTAAATTACATGTGTGCGAGTCATTTAAACTAAATAATATTAAAGACATGCTCCGGTACTTTGGAGACTAAGAAAGTATTTTTCAACCTCCCACTTTGGGCTGGATGTGTCAATGTGTTGTTCACACACACACAATCTTTGAGCAGAACTACTCTTTTATCTCAGATAATCTTTGAGCAGAACTACTGTTTTACCTCAGATAATCTTTGAGCAGAACAGGAAATCCTAGTTTGAAAGTGACTGTTTTCCCTCCATTTCCCCTTACGTGGGTCAGCCTCCAAGCAATTCGAGTTTAACCAATGAGCTTCAGCGCCACGCATTTGAGTGACAGCTAGCAAGAAGCTTGCCCCAGTGTTATCCAATGAAGTTGCAGGGCGGGCACAACTGCTCGGTGGACACAGCAGAGAGAGAGAGAGAGAGAGGGAAAGGGAAAACCTGGTCAGTTGCACAACTGAATGCATTCAATCGAAATGTGTCTCCTGCATTTAACCCAACCCCTCTGACTCAGAGAGGTGCGGGGGGCTGCCTTAACCTTAATCGACGTCCATGTCATCAGTGCCCAGGGGAGAATTTGTTGCTGTTCGGGGTTAAATGCTCAAGGGCAGGACGGAAGATTTTTCCACCTTGCAGGCTTTGCAATTCAAACCAGTGACCTTTCGTTTTCGGAGGCCACTTTTGGCTCGTGAGTGTTACTTTCAGAACTACTGGCTAAAAAGTACACAAGTACCAGAGAATCTCTTTAAGTTCCACAGCCAATTTTTTTGTTTACTCATCTTTTCAGTCCAATTTTTACTTAAACTTAACATTTTTTAGTTGGCCCAAAGCTCCAACATATTGTGTTTGCTCAAATGGTCTCATATGTTCACCCTGCTACAAATTATTATTTGGCATCTTAGCTAAAAAAAAAAAGGCTGTGGAACTAGTTACACACACAATGCTTTAACATATAATGTTTTCAGCGTACATATTTGACACACGTGATTGCATTGTGCATGTTGTGATGGCAGGGTAGCCTAGTGGTTAGAGCGTTGGACTAGTAACCGAAAGGTTGCAAGTTCAAACCCCCGAGCTGACAAGGTACAAATCTGTCGTTCTGCCCCTGAACAGGCAGTTAACCCACTGTTCCTTGACCGTCATTGTAAATAAGAATTTGTTCTTAACTGACTTGCCTAGTAAAAGAAAAATAAATAAAATAAAATGTTCATTTATATAGTAATTCAAATTCAAAATGTCCTCACCTGGGATTTGAACTAATAACCTCTTGGTTCACAGCATTCCAATCTTCCTTTTACACCACCATGTACTGTGAACTGATTTTGCCTCTATTGCTACACGCTGCATTTCAAAGTAAATCTCAGTTCTGTTAGAAGTACACTCATAAAAACTATTTTATTTCTCATTTTATTTCTCATTCAGGAGTACTATCAAAACAGAGTAATATGCACCACCAACATTAGACACCTTTACAGAAAAACCTCATATTACTTAAATATGTCAATCAATGAATCAATGAAGAGAGAATAGTCAGATGAACTGATAAATGACACAGACAGACATAGTTGTTTAGCAGGAAGACTGGAAGGCCATCATCAAAGAGGTTGAGAGTTTAAATTCCAGATGAGCACATGTTGAATAATAACTAAATAGTTTTAGTTCAGGTAAAGCTTGGACTGAAAAGTTGAGTCAACTAAAACAAAACTGTGGAACCACTTACTGAATAACAACTAGCTGAAACAACTAGACTTGTGGGTGCTTTTGTTTTTACACTCTGTCTCTAAACAACTCTACTTGCAATATGTCATTATTAGTGGGAGGTTGAGAAGCAATGATGTGTTTTTGTATTTTGTATTTACATTGATGTTGTATACAGATGTGGTACACGGCTCTTTATCAGCCTGTTGCAGGATAACTTTTCCACTTTAAACGTGTAGTGTACATGTATTTGAAGATGACTCAAATCAAAATAATCCACCCATTTTTACGTGATGTTTAGGCCTACTTGTCACCAGTAGCTGTGTGTGGGTATATATATATATAGTGATATACTGTGATATATATATATAGTGATATACTGTGATATATATAGTGATATACTGTGATATATATATATAGTGATATACTGTGATATATATAGTGATATACTGTGATATATATATATATATATATAGTGATATACTGTGATATATATATATATATATATATATAGTGATATACTGTGTATATATATAGTGATATACTGTGATATATATATATATAGTGATATACTGTGTATATATATATATAGTGATATACTGTGTATATATATATAGTGATATACTGTGATATATATAGTGATATACTGTGATATATATATATATATATAGTGATATACTGTGATATATATATATATATATATATATATATATATATATATATATATAGTGATATACTGTGTATATATATATAGTGATATACTGTGATATATATAGTGATATACTGTGATATATATATATATATATATAGTGATATACTGTGATATATATATATATATATATATATATATATATATATAGTGATATACTGTGTATATATATATATAGTGATATACTGTGATATATATAGTGATATACTGTGATATATATATATATATATATAGTGATATACTGTATATATATATATATATATATGTATATATATATATATATAGTGATATACTGTGATATATATATATATAGTGATATACTGTGTATATATATATATATATATATATATATATATATATATATATATAGTGATATACTGTGATATATATATATATATAGTGATATACTGTGTATATATATATATATATATATATATATATATATATATATATATATATATATATAGTGATATACTGTGATATATATATATATAGTGATATACTGTATATATATATATATATATATATATATATATATAGTGATATACTGTGATATATAGGCCGAGACAATAAGAAGACACTGTTGCAGAATAAATTCAATCACACCTTTTTTTTTCATCACAATACCGGAGAACCACCTCTGACCAGGGAAATCCACAAAACATATTGCAGGTAACCTAACACTTACATGACCTAAAGTGTGGTCAAGGAAGTTAATGTTTCCAACATTTTGGAAACATTATCATCTTTTATGAATGTAAGCTAAATATAATGTGTCTGTCCATGGTTCTGATTTCTGTGTGCGTGTGTGTGTGTGTGTGTGTGTGTGCGCATGTGCGTGTGTGTGCGTGTTCGTGCAAGTAGAAAAAACATGTTGATTCACCGTACTTGTAGAGACCCGCCAATGCCATCCTCCTCAGTTTCATGTTGATGAAAAGGTCTATCACTCTGTTGTACAGGACACACTTTTAGGTTTTGCTGTCCTAGGCTACCTGGCTAAAATGCTTGCTCTCTAGATGAACTTCCTTTCATGGGCAACGTTGGCTAGTTAACATTAGCCTTCTACATCTGGCTACATATTGAACTTCCATTCTCTCAGGCCAGGGGCACAATGTGTGAATTAATGGTGTGATCAGAATCGACATTACAAGTGTCATCATTGGCCAGTACAGAGAATGAAGTAAAACCACAAGACCAAATCCCTATCTCCATCCATGGCTAATTTAGGAAAGGAACTACTTTAGCTAGCTAGCCTCTGGAGGACAACAACACAACGAGATGCAACCATTCAAGTTGTTTCTGTCAATGACGTCTGCACTCGATGTGATTTGATAGGAGTGAAGCCAAATCTAAACTGGCTTCCCTTTTTGGTGCGCCAGGACCATTCACAGTTGAGCTCTCTCAGTTTACCTCAATTCTGATGGGCTATTATTACATTTTTTTTTTATCAAGGTAGGCCAAATGCTTGCTGGCTTCCCTTGCATTCAATGCTACGGGTGGCAACAATGTCATACTCTTTTGGACCAGACAGCATCAATTTAGATGGCCTACACATACAGAGACAGAGGGGCACTGCTTTGCTTGCTTGGACGCTTTCTCCGGTGAGATACACTCAGCCTCTTGCCAATTGAAGGCAAATTATGAAACACAAGAGAGACAGAAGATACATTTGTATTTTATTTTGCTTTGGGGAAGCTTGGCTTCCCTTGGCTTCCATGAATACACACCACTGCTTATCACACACACAAGTGTTAGCTAGCTACATGCTAATGTCCGGTTGGCTACTTCATTCACCCAGTGTCTGTTCTGTTTGATCAGTTAGTTTATAGCTAACAGCAACATACTTTACAACACAGAGAGAGCGATGAATCGCTATCTCACTGTCAAGATGGCCGCCAGTCTCTCTTCTTCTCTTCTCTCTTGCCCAGTTCCATCAGAACCGGGGGGGTGATGTCATAGTAGCAGGTTGTGGAGGGAGTGGAAGGCTGTCTGCTAATTACAGTGAGTGCTTTGTTCTGCATTCCTTTAGTGATCTGTGTGCCTCGCACTGCCTCACTGTTCTTGACATTCACATCAATAGCAGTTTGAGGATGATGCATTCTCTGCAACACCAACATCACATCTCAAACCACCATGCACCTTTCCCCCCTCCCTCGTCCTGGACTGACTGATTAGAAATTCTACTACTATTTGTTATGAAAGCGAGGGCTACATATGGTGAAAGGTCAGAGAAGGAGAAATCTGTTGCTGATACAGAACTGTAAGAGGTACCAGTAGGCTAAGATACAGTAGTAGCAACATCTACCGTAGCAACATCTACCGTAGCAACATCAACCGTAGCAACATCAACCGTAGCAACATCAACCGTAGCAACATCAACCGTAGCAACATCAACCGTAGCAACATCAACCGTAGCAACATCTACCGTAGCAACATCAACCGTAGCAACATCAACCGTAGCAACATCAACCGTAGCAACATCTACCGTAGCAACATCAACCGTAGCAACATCAACCGTAGCAACCTCAACCGTAGCAACATCAACCGTAGCAACATCAACCGTAGCAACATCAACCGTAGCAACATCAACCGTAGCAACATCAACCGTAGCAACATCAACCGTAGCAACATCAACCGTAGCAACATCAACCGTAGCAACATCTACCGTAGCAACATCAACCGTAGCAACATCAACCGTAGCAACATCAACCGTAGCAACATCAACCGTAGCAACAACAACCGTAGCAACATCAACCGTAGCAACATCAACCGTAGCAACATCAACCGTAGCAACATCTACCGTAGCAACATCAACCGTAGCAACATCAACCGTAGCAACATCAACCGTAGCAACATCTACCGTAGCAACATCAACCGTAGCAACATCAACCGTAGCAACATCAACCGTAGCAACATCAACCGTAGCAACATCAACCGTAGCAACATCAACCGTAGCAACATCAACCGTAGCAACATCTACCGTAGCAACATCAACCGTAGCAACATCAACCGTAGCAACATCAACCGTAGCAACATCAACCGTAGCAACATCAACCGTAGCAACATCTACCGTAGCAACATCAACCGTAGCAACATCAACCGTAGCAACATCAACCGTAGCAACATCTACCGTAGCAACATCAACCGTAGCAACATCAACCGTAGCAACAGCTGTCGTAAGATTCTGTCGACATATTCTTTTTGCTGAATCCTAATTTAAATGCATTTTAATAAGACATCATTTCACCGCCGGTGATTTCAACTTCCGGTTGTCAAGACATTTTAGTTGACAACCATTGGCACACGTAGACAGCTCCTGTATACTGATCTTCCTATAGAGGTTGCATAGAGGTTTCCCATAGTTCAACCACATAACATGCCTGGTCTTAAAGGAATTGAGACATTTACAGGTGTTTAATCAACATACATGTCATTGTTTTAAATAGAAAAAAAATAAAGGAGAAATAAAATAGCAAAACTTGCATGTACGTATTGTTTAGTGTCGTCTCTGTACTCTACTTCCACTCTGAAAGTATTGGCTAAACACTTTTTAAAGGGTGACGAGTGTTATACAGAGGATTGCATTTCCTGGTGTCGTTCCTTTTGCGATTGACTTCACTTGTGAGCCTCCCCTCACCCTGTCTGAGATCGTGATGCTGAGTGATAAATTACACCCTGAGATTAAAGCAATTTACCGTACGGAATGAAACAGCTTCATCGCTGTGGCCCCTCGGTCTTATCAATATCAGGGACTTTGCTGTGAATTATACTTTGATCGTGGCAGCAATCTATGTTCCCATTAGTTCCCAAGCCAAGACTAGACTGGTGGAAAATTGTACAAGCAACTGTCTGTGTGAAAGATGGCAAATGTCAAATAGATATTTCCTCCAGAGAGAGAGAGAGGCAGTGTTAACAAGGGCCGGATCTGGTGCACTTGCATCACATTCACTGCTGTAGTAGAAGGAATCCAAGAGAGGAGGGAGAAAATTAACATGAGATGCTCCAGTACATATGAAAACATTTTTAATCAGATTAGTCACGTCTGTTTCAACAAATATGTTTAAGTGCATCTTTAAAGGGGAATATTATACTTCCGAAACAACTGGGGCTAGGTTATATCCCAAATGATACCCTATTTCTTATTTAGTCCACTACTTTCGACCAGTGTTCTATTGGGTCCTGGTCTAAAGTAGTGCACTTCCAAAAAGGGAATATAGAGTGCCGTTTGAGATGCAGCCTAGTCTGTATCCATTGGGTAGCAACAATACGTAACAATAGTTTCTCAACGACCTAGTTCATATATTTATAAGATGAATGACTGGTCAAGCATCTCACTGTGATCTAGAGTAACCTCCACCAATTCTACCATCCTTCTGGTCTCGAGAGGACCGAGCACTTGATGTTGTGCGGTTGTTATTTCAGAACATTTGCCACAGTAGTGACCAATAATAGTAGGTTTTGCACAGATATATTCTTCAATAACAGAGCGCTATGAATGGTTGCTTTTAACGGAGAAAATGGTTGTGAATACTATTGTGGTGTGCCAGTGTGGTGGTGTTCTGTCGTACATGTTGTTATTGCTTATCAGAGGACACACAGAAAGGAAAGAGACCGAGCCCTGAGGTAGTGATACTGTATTAGGCCAAAGTGTCGACTCCCCTGGAATGACACTGTTGTAGTGTCCCAAATGGCACCCTATTCCCTTTAGGGTGCACTACTTCTGACCAGGGACCTTAGGGAATAGGGCGTCATTTGGGACACCACAACAGTGTCATCACCCATAGGGCTCTGGTCAAAAGTAGTGGACTAAATAAGGAATACCATTTGGGACACGGGCTGTATCAAGAAACCTTCCAGGGATCTTTTAAAAATTAAATTTCTTTAATATCTTGGCCAAAATAGGCCTTGCAGATACAAGTGTCTTTTTTCCCTTCCCTCAGGGAACACCTCGACAAGAAAGCAAGCTTCTCCATAGATGAAAAAGCTACTGTAGTCTACTGTACTCACTTGATATAGCATAAACACTTGATTTACTATACTCACTTGATATAGCATAAACACTTGATTTACTATACTCACTTGATATAGCATAAACACTTGATTTACTATACTCACTTGATATAGCATAAACACTTGGTTTACTATACTCACTTGATATAGCATAAACACTTGATTTACTGTACTCACTTGATATAGCATAAACACTTGATTTACTGTACTCACTTGATATAGCATAAACACTTGATCTACTGTACTCACTTGATATAGCATAAGCACTTGATTTTCTACAATATTGAATGGATTTACATTAAATGTAGCAATTTAGCATTTCTATATCAGATAATCAAGTTTTTTTTAAAGATGACAATACATTCAGACTATACTTTCCTGTTATTTTACAAATGTTCCATCCCGAGAATAAATCAATTTTCCCCCGGGTAACCTGGTATTTCCCGCCAAAACTGGAAGTGTCATTCAACAGCATTATAAAGCATATAAATAGGATCCTGTCTGGATTTGATTAGTGCATTTTATCGAAAATTCAAGCCTGATGCAACCTGAGCCTGATTAAAGACATTTTATGAGTCCTACATTAAAGACATTTTTATGAGCCCTACTGTACATTGAAGACATTTAATGAGCCCTACTGTACATTAAAGACATTTTTATGAGCCCAAACCCAAAAAAAGCCCAATGATTATGCCTTTATCCAATACATACAGTGCCTTCGGAAAGTATTCATACCCCTTAACGTTTTACAAATGTTCTTACTTTACAGCCTTATTCTAAAATTAATTAAATTGTTTTAATCTACATATCAATCTCCACACAATACCCCATAATGATAAAGCAAAAACAGGTTTTTAGTCGTTTTTGCTCATTTATTAAAAATAAAAAACAGAAATATCACATTTACTTAAGTATTCAGACCTTTTACTCAGTACTTTGTTTGAAGCACCTTTGGCAGCGATTACAAGCATCGAGTGTTCTTGGGTATGACGCTACAAGCCTGGCACACCTGTATTTATAGAGAGATAATTAATGAAGTGGCTTTGGGACAAGACTCTGAATGTCCTTGAGTGGCCCAGCCAGAGCCAGCACTTGAACCCAATCAAACATCTCTGGAGAGACCTGAAAATAGCTGTGTAGCGTCGTTCCCCATCCAACCTAACAGAGCTTCAGAGGATCTGCAGAGAACAATGGGAGAAACTCCCCAAGCATTTCTAAAAACCTGCTTTAAAAAGAAAAAAAATGTGTTTTTGCTTATCCATTATTTTTATTTATTTTTATTTATTTTATGTAACCTTTATTTAACCTTCATTTAACCTTTATTTAATCAGACAAGTCAGTTAGGAACAAATTCTGATTTACAATGACGGCCTACTAAGAGGTAAAAAGCCTCCTGCAGGGACGGGTGCTGGGATTAAAAATTAAAATATAGGACAAAACACACAGCACGACAAGAGAGACACCACAACACTGCATTAAGAGAAACCTAAGACAACAACGTAGCATGGCAGCAACACATGTCAACACAGCATGGTAGCAACACAACATGGCAGCAGCACAACATGGCAGCAGTAGAACAAAGCACGGTCCGGTCCAAACATTATTGGGCACAGACAAAAGCACAAAGGGCAAGAAGATAGAGACAACAGTATGTTACAGGGTATTGTGTGTAGATAGATGAGGGGGGAAAAAAAAAATTAATCAATTTTAGAATAAGGCTGTAACGTAACAAAATGTGTAAAAAGTCAAGGGGTCTGAATACTTTCCAAATGCACTGTACATACTGAGATGGACTGTCGGTCCCCACCATGACAGTTGGTCATGCAGTGACCAGAGAGAGGGCCGTAGATAAACCCAGATTAAGACAAGGCATCCCATTTAACTGTTCCATTTCATGTCATGTTCATATAAATCATTTATTATAATATTTTATTATAATTGACCGGTTTCTTGCAGTTATTTATCATGGGCAAAATTGAGTGGTTTTGGGGCAGTAAATCTCGGTAACGGGGTTCCTGCCATTCAAACCTAATTCAGACAGAACCACTTCAGAAAATACACTCAATAGTAACTCAACAGATCCTGAAACAGTCACTAGATATACTTACAACCTAGCTAAGCTAGTCAGATCATTGAGTGTTAATATTATTCTACAGAGGTAGGATCATAATTTGAGCCAGTTGTTAAAGCATGAAAATAATACTGCAACACCAGGAAATGTGATTTATTATGTGGATTATCTTTAATAAACATTTTTATAGGGGTTGATACATATTTTGTAAGGGAATATCAAGTCTGAAATGTCAAACTTCAGAAGCCTTCTTGAACCTAAAATACACTAAAAGTTTTAAATGTAATGCATTGATGGAAAATACTAATCTAACAAGGTCATCAAAAGAATAACCTATATCTATAAAGGTCACAATGTTATTAAACCTCCGATGGGTGGTAGTGTTATTATATCTCCTATAGGTGGTAGTGTTATTATATCTCCTATAGGTGGTAGTGTTATTATATCTCCTATAGGTGGTAGTGTTATTATATCTCCTATAGGTGGTAGTGTTATTATATCTCCTATAGGTAGTAGTGTTATTATATCTCCTATAGGTGATAGTGTTATTATACCTCCTATAGGTGGTAGTGTTATTATATCTCCTATAGGTGATAGTGTTATTATACCTCCTATAGGTGGTAGTATTATTATATCTCCTATAGGTGATAGTGTTATTATACCTCCTATAGGTGATAGTATTATTATACCTCCTATAGGTGGTAGTGTTATTATACCTCCTATAGGTGGTAGTGTTATTATATCTCCTATAGGTGGTAGTGTTATTATATCTCCTATAGGTGGTAGTGTTATTATATCTCCTATAGGTGATAGTGTTATTATACCTCCTATAGGTGGTAGTGTTATTATATCTCCTATAGGTGATAGTGTTATTATACCTCCTATAGGTGGTAGTATTATTATATCTCCTATAGGTGATAGTGTTATTATACCTCCTATAGGTGATAGTATTATTATACCTCCTATAGGTGGTAGTGTTATTATACCTCCTATAGGTGGTAGTGTTATTATATCTCCTATAGGTGGTAGTGTTATTATATCTCCTATAGGTGGTAGTGTTATTATATCTCCTATAGGTGGTAGTGTTATTATATCTCCTATAGGTGGTAGTGTTATTATATCTCCTATAGGTGGTAGTGTTATTATATCTCCTATAGGTAGTAGTGTTATTATATCTCCTATAGGTGATAGTGTTATTATACCTCCTATAGGTGGTAGTGTTATTATATCTCCTATAGGTGATAGTGTTATTATACCTCCTATAGGTGGTAGTATTATTATATCTCCTATAGGTGATAGTGTTATTATACCTCCTATAGGTGATAGTATTATTATACCTCCTATAGGTGGTAGTGTTATTATACCTCCTATAGGTGGTAGTGTTATTATATCTCCTATAGGTGGTAGTGTTATTATATCTCCTATAGGTGGTAGTGTTATTATATCTCCTATAGGTGATAGTGTTATTATACCTCCTATAGGTGGTAGTGTTATTATATCTCCTATAGGTGATAGTGTTATTATACCTCCTATAGGTGGTAGTATTATTATATCTCCTATAGGTGATAGTGTTATTATACCTCCTATAGGTGATAGTATTATTATACCTCCTATAGGTGGTAGTGTTATTATACCTCCTATAGGTGGTAGTGTTATTATATCTCCTATAGGTGATAGTGTTATTCTACCTCCTATAGGTGATAGTATTATTATACCTCCTATAGGTGGTAGTGTTATTATACCTCCTATAGGTGATAGTGTTATTATACCTCCTATAGGTGATAGTGTTATTATACATAGTCTATAGGTGGTAGTATTATTATATATCCTATAGGTGATAGTGTTATTATACCTCCTATAGGTGATAGTATTATTATACCTCCTATAGGTGGTAGTGTTATTATACCTCCTATAGGTGATAGTGTTATTATATCTCCTATAGTGATAGTGTTATTATACCTCCTATAGGTGATAGTGTTATTATATCTCCTATAGGTGATAGTGTTATTATATCTCCTATAGGTGATAGTGTTATTATATCTCCTATAGGTGATAGTGTTATTATATCTCCTATAGGTGATAGTGTTATTATATCTCCTATAGGTGATAGTGTTATTATATCTCCTATAGGTGATAGTGTTATTATACCTCCTATAGGTGATAGTGTTATTATACCTCCTATAGGTGGTAGTGTTATTATACCTCCTATAGGTGATAGTGTTATTATACCTCCTATAGGTGATAGTGTTATTATATATCCTATAGGTGGTAGTGTTATTATATCTCCTATAGGTGATAGTGTTATTATACCTCCTATAGGTGATAGTGTTATTATACATAGTCTATAGGTGGTAGTATTATTATATATCCTATAGGTGATAGTGTTATTATACCTCCTATAGGTGATAGTGTTATTTTATCTCATATAGGTGATAGTGTTATTATACCTCCTATAGGTGATGGTGTTATTATACCTCCTATAGGTGATAGTGTTATTATATCTCCTATAGGTGGTAGTGTTATTATATCTCCTATAGGTGATAGTGTTATTATACCTCCTATAGGTGATAGTGTTATTATACATAGTCTATAGGTGGTAGTATTATCATATATCCTATAGGTGATAGTGTTATTATACCTCCTATAGGTGATAGTATTATTATACCTCCTATAGGGGGTAGTGTTATTATACCTCCTATAGGTGATAGTGTTATTATATCTCCTATAGTGATAGTGTTATTATACCTCCTATAGGTGATAGTGTTATTATATCTCCTATAGGTGATAGTGTTATTATATCTCCTATAGGTGATAGTGTTATTATATCTCCTATAGGTGATAGTGTTATTATACCTCCTATAGGTGATAGTGTTATTATACCTCCTATAGGTGGTAGTGTTATTATACCTCCTATAGGTGGTAGTGTTATTATATCTCCTATAGGTGATAGTGTTATTATACCTCCTATAGGTGGTAGTATTATTATATCTCCTATAGGTGATAGTGTTATTATACCTCCTATAGGTGATAGTATTATTATACCTCCTATAGGTGGTAGTGTTATTATACCTCCTATAGGTGGTAGTGTTATTATATCTCCTATAGGTGGTAGTGTTATTATATCTCCTATAGGTGGTAGTGTTATTATATCTCCTATAGGTGATAGTGTTATTATACCTCCTATAGGTGGTAGTGTTATTATATCTCCTATAGGTGATAGTGTTATTATACCTCCTATAGGTGGTAGTATTATTATATCTCCTATAGGTGATAGTGTTATTATACCTCCTATAGGTGATAGTATTATTATACCTCCTATAGGTGGTAGTGTTATTATACCTCCTATAGGTGGTAGTGTTATTATATCTCCTATAGGTGATAGTGTTATTCTACCTCCTATAGGTGATAGTATTATTATACCTCCTATAGGTGGTAGTGTTATTATACCTCCTATAGGTGATAGTGTTATTATACCTCCTATAGGTGATAGTGTTATTATACATAGTCTATAGGTGGTAGTATTATTATATATCCTATAGGTGATAGTGTTATTATACCTCCTATAGGTGATAGTATTATTATACCTCCTATAGGTGGTAGTGTTATTATACCTCCTATAGGTGATAGTGTTATTATATCTCCTATAGTGATAGTGTTATTATACCTCCTATAGGTGATAGTGTTATTATATCTCCTATAGGTGATAGTGTTATTATATCTCCTATAGGTGATAGTGTTATTATATCTCCTATAGGTGATAGTGTTATTATATCTCCTATAGGTGATAGTGTTATTATATCTCCTATAGGTGATAGTGTTATTATATCTCCTATAGGTGATAGTGTTATTATACCTCCTATAGGTGATAGTGTTATTATACCTCCTATAGGTGGTAGTGTTATTATACCTCCTATAGGTGATAGTGTTATTATACCTCCTATAGGTGATAGTGTTATTATATATCCTATAGGTGGTAGTGTTATTATATCTCCTATAGGTGATAGTGTTATTATACCTCCTATAGGTGATAGTGTTATTATACATAGTCTATAGGTGGTAGTATTATTATATATCCTATAGGTGATAGTGTTATTATACCTCCTATAGGTGATAGTGTTATTTTATCTCATATAGGTGATAGTGTTATTATACCTCCTATAGGTGATGGTGTTATTATACCTCCTATAGGTGATAGTGTTATTATATCTCCTATAGGTGATAGTGTTATTATATCTCCTATAGGTGATAGTGTTATTATACCTCCTATAGGTGATAGTGTTATTATACATAGTCTATAGGTGGTAGTATTATTATATATCCTATAGGTGATAGTGTTATTATACCTCCTATAGGTGATAGTATTATTATACCTCCTATAGGTGGTAGTGTTATTATACCTCCTATAGGTGATAGTGTTATTATATCTCCTATAGTGATAGTGTTATTATACCTCCTATAGGTGATAGTGTTATTATATCTCCTATAGGTGATAGTGTTATTATATCTCCTATAGGTGATAGTGTTATTATATCTCCTATAGGTGATAGTGTTATTATATCTCCTATAGGTGATAGTGTTATTATATCTCCTATAGGTGATAGTGTTATTATATCTCCTATAGGTGATAGTGTTATTATACCTCCTATAGTTGATAGTGTTATTATACCTCCTATAGGTGGTAGTGTTATTATACCTCCTATAGGTGATAGTGTTATTATACCTCCTATAGGTGATAGTGTTATTATATATCCTATAGGTGGTAGTGTTATTATATCTCCTATAGGTGATAGTGTTATTATACCTCCTATAGGTGATAGTGTTATTATACATAGTCTATAGGTGGTAGTATTATTATATATCCTATAGGTGATAGTGTTATTATACCTCCTATAGGTGATAGTGTTATTTTATCTCATATAGGTGATAGTGTTATTATACCTCCTATAGGTGATGGTGTTATTATACCTCCTATAGGTGATAGTGTTATTATATCTCCTATAGGTGATAGTGTTATTATATCTCCTATAGGTGATAGTGTTATTATACCTCCTATAGGTGATAGTGTTATTATACCTCCTATAGGTGATGGTGTTATTACACCTCCTATAGGTGATAGTGTTATTCTACCTCCTATAGGTGATAGTGTTATTATACCTCCTATAGGTGATAGTGTTATTCTACCTCCTACAGGTGATAGTGTTATTATACCTCCTATAGGTGGTAGTGTTATTATATCTCCTATAGGTGATAGTGTTATTATACCTCCTATAGGTGGTAGTGTTATTATATCTCCTATAGGTGATAGTGTTATTATACCTCCTATAGGTGGTAGTATTATTATATCTCCTATAGGTGATAGTGTTATTATACCTCCTATAGGTGATAGTATTATTATACCTCCTATAGGTGGTAGTGTTATTATACCTCCTATAGGTGGTAGTGTTATTATATCTCCTATAGGTGATAGTGTTATTCTACCTCCTATAGGTGATAGTATTATTATACCTCCTATAGGTGGTAGTGTTATTATACCTCCTATAGGTGGTAGTGTTATTATATCTCCTATAGGTGATAGTGTTATTATACATAGTCTATAGGTGGTAGTATTATTATATATCCTATAGGTGATAGTGTTATTATACCTCCTATAGGTGATAGTATTATTATACCTCCTATAGGTGGTAGTGTTAATATACCTCCTATAGGTGATAGTGTTATTATACCTCCTATAGGTGATAGTGTTATTATATCTCCTATAGGTGGTAGTGTTATTATATCTCCTATAGGTGATAGTGTTATTATACCTCCTATAGGTGATAGTGTTATTATACATAGTCTATAGGTGGTAGTATTATTATATATCCTATAGGTGATAGTGTTATTATACCTCCTATTGGTGATAGTATTATTATACCTCCTATAGGGGTAGTGTTATTATACCTCCTATAGGTGATAGTGTTATTATATCTCCTATAGTGATAGTGTTATTATACCTCCTATAGGTGATCGTGTTATTATATCTCCTATAGGTGATAGTGTTATTATATCTCCTATAGGTGATAGTGTTATTATATCTCCTATAGTTGATAGTGTTATTATATCTCCTATAGGTGATAGTGTTATTATATCTCCTATAGGTGATAGTGTTATTATATCTCCTATAGGTGATAGTGTTATTATACCTCCTATAGGTGATAGTGTTATTATACCTCCTATAGGTGGTAGTGTTATTATACCTCCTATAGGTGATAGTGTTATTATACCTCCTATAGGTGATAGTGTTATTATATATCCTATAGGTGGTAGTGTTATTATATCTCCTATAGGTGATAGTGTTATTATACCTCCTATAGGTGATAGTGTTATTATACCTCCTATAGGTGATAGTGTTATTATACCTCCTATAGGTGATGGTGTTATTACACCTCCTATAGGTGATAGTGTTATTCTACCTCCTATAGGTGATAGTGTTATTATACCTCCTATAGGTGATAGTGTTATTCTACCTCCTACAGGTGATAGTGTTATTATACCTCCTATAGGTGGTAGTGTTATTATATCTCCTATAGGTGATAGTGTTATTATACCTCCTATAGGTGGTAGTGTTATTATATCTCCTATAGGTGATAGTGTTATTATACCTCCTATAGGTGGTGGTATTATTATATCTCCTATAGGTGATAGTGTTATTATACCTCCTATAGGTGATAGTATTATTATACCTCCTATAGGTGGTAGTGTTATTATACCTCCTATAGGTGGTAGTGTTATTATATCTCCTATAGGTGATAGTGTTATTCTACCTCCTATAGGTGATAGTATTATTATACCTCCTATAGGTGGTAGTGTTATTATACCTCCTATAGGTGGTAGTGTTATTATATCTCCTATAGGTGATAGTGTTATTATACATAGTCTATAGGTGGTAGTATTATTATATATCCTATAGGTGATAGTGTTATTATACCTCCTATAGGTGATAGTATTATTATACCTCCTATAGGTGGTAGTGTTATTATACCTCCTATATGTGATAGTGTTATTATACCTCCTATAGGTGATAGTGTTATTATATCTCCTATAGGTGGTAGTGTTATTATATCTCCTATAGGTGATAGTGTTATTATACCTCCTATAGGTGATAGTGTTATTATACATAGTCTATAGGTGGTAGTATTATTATATATCCTATAGGTGATAGTGTTATTATACCTCCTATAGGTGATAGTATTATTATACCTCCTATAGGGGGTAGTGTTATTATACCTCCTATAGGTGATAGTGTTATTATATCTCCTATAGGTGATAGTGTTATTATACCTCCTATAGTTGATAGTGTTATTATACCTCCTATAGGTGGTAGTGTTATTATACCTCCTATAGGTGATAGTGTTATTATACCTCCTATAGGTGATAGTGTTATTATATATCCTATAGGTGGTAGTGTTATTATATCTCCTATAGGTGATAGTGTTATTATACCTCCTATAGGTGATAGTGTTATTATACATAGTCTATAGGTGGTAGTATTATTATATATCCTATAGGTGATAGTGTTATTATACCTCCTATAGGTGATAGTGTTATTTTATCTCATATAGGTGATAGTGTTATTATACCTCCTATAGGTGATGGTGTTATTATACCTCCTATAGGTGATAGTGTTATTATATCTCCTATAGGTGATAGTGTTATTATATCTCCTATAGGTGATAGTGTTATTATACCTCCTATAGGTGATAGTGTTATTATACCTCCTATAGGTGATGGTGTTATTACACCTCCTATAGGTGATAGTGTTATTCTACCTCCTATAGGTGATAGTGTTATTATACCTCCTATAGGTGATAGTGTTATTCTACCTCCTACAGGTGATAGTGTTATTATACCTCCTATAGGTGGTAGTGTTATTATATCTCCTATAGGTGATAGTGTTATTATACCTCCTATAGGTGGTAGTGTTATTATATCTCCTATAGGTGATAGTGTTATTATACCTCCTATAGGTGATAGTATTATTATACCTCCTATAGGTGGTAGTGTTATTATACCTCCTATAGGTGGTAGTGTTATTATATCTCCTATAGGTGATAGTGTTATTCTACCTCCTATAGGTGATAGTATTATTATACCTCCTATAGGTGGTAGTGTTATTATACCTCCTATAGGTGGTAGTGTTATTATATCTCCTATAGGTGATAGTGTTATTATACATAGTCTATAGGTGGTAGTATTATTATATATCCTATAGGTGATAGTGTTATTATACCTCCTATAGGTGATAGTATTATTATACCTCCTATAGGTGGTAGTGTTATTATACCTCCTATAGGTGATAGTGTTATTATACCTCCTATAGGTGATAGTGTTATTATATCTCCTATAGGTGGTAGTGTTATTATATCTCCTATAGGTGATAGTGTTATTATACCTCCTATAGGTGATAGTGTTATTATACATAGTCTATAGGTGGTAGTATTATTATATATCCTATAGGTGATAGTGTTATTATACCTCCTATAGGTGATAGTATTATTATACCTCCTATAGGGGGTAGTGTTATTATACCTCCTATAGGTGATAGTGTTATTATATCTCCTATAGTGATAGTGTTATTATACCTCCTATAGGTGATCGTGTTATTATATCTCCTATAGGTGATAGTGTTATTATATCTCCTATAGGTGATAGTGTTATTATATCTCCTATAGTTGATAGTGTTATTATATCTCCTATAGGTGATAGTGTTATTATATCTCCTATAGGTGATAGTGTTATTATATCTCCTATAGGTGATAGTGTTATTATACCTCCTATAGGTGATAGTGTTATTATACCTCCTATAGGTGGTAGTGTTATTATACCTCCTATAGGTGATAGTGTTATTATACCTCCTATAGGTGATAGTGTTATTATATATCCTATAGGTGGTAGTGTTATTATATCTCCTATAGGTGATAGTGTTATTATACCTCCTATAGGTGATAGTGTTATTATACCTCCTATAGGTGATAGTGTTATTATACCTCCTATAGGTGATGGTGTTATTACACCTCCTATAGGTGATAGTGTTATTCTACCTCCTATAGGTGATAGTGTTATTATACCTCCTATAGGTGATAGTGTTATTCTACCTCCTACAGGTGATAGTGTTATTATACCTCCTATAGGTGGTAGTGTTATTATATCTCCTATAGGTGATAGTGTTATTATACCTCCTATAGGTGGTAGTGTTATTATATCTCCTATAGGTGATAGTGTTATTATACCTCCTATAGGTGGTAGTATTATTATATCTCCTATAGGTGATAGTGTTATTATACCTCCTATAGGTGATAGTATTATTATACCTCCTATAGGTGGTAGTGTTATTATACCTCCTATAGGTGGTAGTGTTATTATATCTCCTATAGGTGATAGTGTTATTCTACCTCCTATAGGTGATAGTATTATTATACCTCCTATAGGTGGTAGTGTTATTATACCTCCTATAGGTGGTAGTGTTATTATATCTCCTATAGGTGATAGTGTTATTATACATAGTCTATAGGTGGTAGTATTATTATATATCCTATAGGTGATAGTGTTATTATACCTCCTATAGGTGATAGTATTATTATACCTCCTATAGGTGGTAGTGTTATTATACCTCCTATATGTGATAGTGTTATTATACCTCCTATAGGTGATAGTGTTATTATATCTCCTATAGGTGGTAGTGTTATTATATCTCCTATAGGTGATAGTGTTATTATACCTCCTATAGGTGATAGTGTTATTATACATAGTCTATAGGTGGTAGTATTATTATATATCCTATAGGTGATAGTGTTATTATACCTCCTATAGGTGATAGTATTATTATACCTCCTATAGGGGTAGTGTTATTATACCTCCTATAGGTGATAGTGTTATTATATCTCCTATAGTGATAGTGTTATTATACCTCCTATAGGTGATCGTGTTATTATATCTCCTATAGGTGATAGTGTTATTATATCTCCTATAGGTGATAGTGTTATTATATCTCCTATTGGTGATAGTGTTATTATATCTCCTATAGGTGATAGTGTTATTATATCTCCTATAGGTGATAGTGTTATTATATCTCCTATAGGTGATAGTGTTATTATACCTCCTATAGGTGATAGTGTTATTATACCTCCTATAGGTGGTAGTGTTATTATACCTCCTATAGGTGATAGTGTTATTATACCTCCTATAGGTGATAGTGTTATTATATATCCTATAGGTGGTAGTGTTATTATATCTCCTATAGGTGATAGTGTTATTATACCTCCTATAGGTGATAGTGTTATTATACATAGTCTATAGGTGGTAGTATTATTATATATCCTATAGGTGATAGTGTTATTATACCTCCTATAGGTGATAGTGTTATTTTATCTCCTATAGGTGATAGTGTTATTATACCTCCTATAGGTGATGGTGTTATTATACCTCCTATAGGTGATAGTGTTATTATATCTCCTATAGGTGATAGTGTTATTATATCTCCTATAGGTGATAGTGTTATTATACCTCCTATAGGTGATAGTGTTATTATACCTCCTATAGGTGATGGTGTTATTACACCTCCTATAGGTGATAGTGTTATTCTACCTCCTATAGGTGATAGTGTTATTATACCTCCTATAGGTGATAGTGTTATTCTACCTCCTACAGGTGGTAGTGTTATTATACCTCCTATAGGTGATGGTGTTATTCTACCTCCTACAGGTGGTAGTGTTATTATACCTCCTATAGGTGATAGTGTTATTCTACCTCCTACAGGTGGTAGTGTTATTATACCTCCTATAGGTGATAGTGTTATTATATCTCCTATAGTGTAGGTGACAGCGTTGTCATGTCTTTGGCATCCTTAAACTGAAGATTTATCAAATAACTCTCTTTAAATTATTATTACTCGATTAAACTGATTAATCATGTAACTGTAATTAACTAGGAAGTCGGGGCACCAAGGAAAATATTCAGATTACAAAGTTATAATATTCCTCTTATAACTTTCAGATACTTAATATCTGATCAATTAGTCTTCGAATTAATAAATTATTATTTACCTCATGTTAGTCTCATTCCAAACATCGTAAATTGTTGGTTATCTGCACGAACGCAGTCTTCACTATGAGTCATCCTCAATACATCAATATTCTTAAATCATTTATTTACTAACTTGTTACAAACAGTAGATAGTTACAAGGAAATTATAACTGAGTTTCCCTAGTGGGATAAACCGGTATCGCAGCTTGGTGGACACAGAGGGAAGTGGGGTTCAACTGAGATGAGACACTACAAAGTTGATGATTATAACAATTGAAATGCTAATCCTTTGCACATGAATGCTCACTCATTCGGGAATAATTGCAATCAATATATATATTTACGCTCAGTGTGTCGTCGAGATCTCTGTTGAAAAGTTTGTTTCTGTTGGAGAGTCTGTCCGTCCTCTCTCTCTCTCTCTCTCTCTGTCGTGGTTAGAATGGATAGTTCAGAGTGACATTCATTCATGTCATTATAGAATAGATGTTTCAGCGGTTGTCGGTCTTCGCGTTCAATGATACCGAATTCCTGGCTGCAGACTAGTAATTCATATCAAAGACTTGTTCTTTTTCTGTCGGTTTCAATAGTCTAAGAGTTTAACCACGTGGTACTCACGTGGTACTCAAACCTTGGCCCTCTCGTTATCGAGGTAAGCTGGCCTCAACCTTAGTCCTCTCGTAATTGAGAGAAACATGGTCTGTTGAGAAATTCTCAAGATGGGGGTTTTATTCGGAAGAGCAGAAAGTGGCCGTCCCAGGACGCCAGACCATAACTGTGCTCATGGGCGGTCCTCTGATTTAGTTAAACTCCAAAGGGAATTGGAGGTTCCTTCATTAAACAGTCCAAAATCACATTACACTATTTCACAAACAGTATCATCCTTACATTTACATTACATTTAAGTCATTTAGCAGACGCTCTTATCCAGAGCGACTTACAAATTGGTGCATACACCTTATGACATCCAGTGGAACAGCCACTTTACAATAGTGAATCTAAATATTTTTAGGGGGGGTGAGAAGGATTACTTACCCTATCCTAGGTATTCCTTGAAGAGGTGGGGTTTCAGGTGTCTCTGGAAGGTGGTGATTGACTCCGCTGTCCTGGCGTCGTGAGGGAGTTTGTTCCACCATTGGGGGGCCAGAGCAGCGAGCAGTTTTGACTGGGCTGAGCGGGAACTGTACTTCCTCAGTGGTAGGGAGGCGAGCAGGCCAGAGGTGGATGAACGCAGTGCCCTTGTTTGGGTGTAGGGCCTGATCAGATCCTCACTCATTCATCTTCTACAACAATTAGATGTAAGCCTCATATCTGAGGCTATTGTATAAACAGCGTTATGGTAATGTGGCCGTATTGTCTCCCATGAGTTTCACAAAATTGTACCAACGGACCAGTTCGTAGCTGGATTCTTCACCGATCTTTTATACCTTCTCCAGAACATAAATTATATTCGGACCTCATGTTCTGTGAGATAGAAGAAATTCCTTTGTTCTCTCTATGAAAACTCACTCTATCTCTGTGGCCATGAGGATATAATCTCCTCCAGGAATTTATGACCTGAGGTCGCAGCAGCCTGAGTGTAGGAGACAGAGAGAGAGGGATGGTGCTCGCTGTACCCAAAGAGGGCAACGTTATGACAGTGTTATTATACCTGCTATAGGTGATATTGTTTACCCCCTATTGGTGATAGTAGTATGACGGTTGGGTCTGTGTTACAGATTTCTGACTATAAAGATAGTCTAAAATGATGAAAACCATATCATGTTTACAAACTAAACCCTAGTGGTCGCTGTAATGTTAACATTTGAATTACTAGGCCACTTTCCCAGGATAGAAAACGGAGCACGTTTGAGTACCCTCTTCATAGACAGAATTCAATAGTTCATTTAACGGATGAACCCTTTGCCCTTGCCCACCCACACTGTTAAATCAATATGTATTTTATTGGTAATAAAACAGAGCACACGCTGGTCCTCTTGTTAGTAGACTCAGATGCCTTTTAACCCATTTTCAATAAAACGTCACAATAAGGTGTAAAGTGTCCGATTTGCCTGCTGGGGTGCAAGGAGACCCACAGCTTCGCTAAAACCCCTGACAACTGGGGGCTGTTTTCAAGGGATGTACATTTTCCTCAAAACCAATGTAGGCATACCTAGTGAAGTTAGGTAACATGATCCCCTTTTCAACATTGTTTTTAAGAGTGTTTGCTGCCAACATACATGATAGGCTACATTGATTGATGGACCACGTCAAATTGGTTAGCTAGCTAATAACATGTCACGTCAATATGGCTAGTTAACAAGCTAATAACATATCCCGTCAATATCGCTAGTTAACAAGCTAATAACACATCCCATCAATATGGCTAGTTAACAAGCTAATAACATATCCCATCAATATGGCTAGTTAACAAGCTAATAACATATCCCATCAATATGGCTAGTTAACAAGCTAATAACATATCCCATCAATATGGCTAGTTAACAAGCTAATAACATATCCCATCAATATGGCTAGTTAACAAGCTAATAACATATCCCATCAATATGGCTAGTTAACAAGCTAATAACATATCCCGTCCATATGGCTTGTTAACAAGCTAATAACAGATCACGTCAATGACAGATCACGTTAATATGGCTAGTTAACAAGCTAATAACAGATAATGCCAATATGGCTAGTTAACAAGCTAATAACAGATCACGTCAATAACAGATCACGTCAATATTGCTAGTTAATGAGCTAATAGCAGATCACACCAATAACAGATCTCATAAATATGGCTAGTTAACAAGCTAAAAACATATCACATCAATAACAGATCACGTCAATATGGCTAGTTAACAAGCTAAAAACATATCACATCAATAACAGATCACGTCAATATGGCTAGTTAACAAGCTAATAGCAGATCACGTAAATAACAGATCGAGTCAATATGGCTAGTTAACAAGCTAATAAGAGATCACGTCAACATGACTAGTTAACAAGCTCACTTTCAGGGGATAAACTAGATGTCGATATCCAGATATTGTTTGATTTGCTTGCCATCTATAGTGGTCATGACAGTAGTCTCACTGACAACTTTACCAGGAAGAGCACTTCTGTAGCTCAGTTGGTAGAGCATGGCGCTTGTAACGCCAGGGTAGTGGGTTCGATTCCCGGGACCACCCATACGTAGAATGTATGCACACATGACTGTAAGTCGCTTTGGATAAAAGCGTCTGCTAAATGGCATATATACTTGCCGATGTCAAGCTCTGTCCAAGAGCCTAAATTTTGATGAAGCTAGTTAAATTATGTTGTTTGCTTAGCTAGATACATGTCAAATGGGTAGGTACCTTAAATAATGTAAAAGTACATAATCATTGATGTTTACTGATCGTAAAAAGCAGGGGTGCAACTTTCACATGTACCCCCACATTCTGAAATGGCATTTTTGTCCCCTCCCCAATTGTATAATTGTAATGTGATGCAAAATGAGACAACGATGTGCTTTAGAACCATGTGGACGCCTCCGAGTGGTCGGGTAGGCTGTTTGGAGTGTTTATCAGACTGGATGAAAAATAAAACTTCTAAAAGTTGCACCCTGATAAAAGCATGCAGTTACTTCCTGTACAACCTTGATGATAGCGCTAAATGTGAGCAATTGTTTTGCATGGAATAATTTGTAAATGTGGAGTTCTGACTATGCTCAATAGGTGATGATATTAAAACCAAGTGGTTACATTTATTTAACAATCCCTTGAAATATTTGCCCCACCAGCAGCCAAATTGAAGATATTGTGATGTTTAATTGAAAACAACCTGTTAGATCTAGTCCCAGTATAGTGAAGGTATGATGTAACCCATCGTATTAGATCTAGTCCCATTATAGTGGAGGTATGATTTACATTTACATTTAAGTCATTTAGCAGACGCTCTTATCCAGAGCGACTTACAAATTGGTGCAAACACCTATGACAACCAGTGGAACAGCCACTTGCATCTAAATCTTGTTGGGGGGGGTGAGAAGGATTACTTACCCTTACTTACCCTATCCTAGGTATTCCTTGAAGAGGTGGGGTTGGAGATGTAACCCATCTCATTAGATCTAGTCCCATTATAGTGGAGGTATGATGTAACCCATCTCATTAGATCTAGTCCCATTATAGTGGAGGTATGATGTAACCCATTGTATTAGATCTAGTCCCAGTATAGTGGAGGTATGATGCAACCCATCATATTAGATCTAGTCCCATTATAGTGGAGGTATGATGTAACCCATTGTATTAGATCTAGTCCCAGTATAGTGGAGGTATGATGTAACCCATTGTATTAGATCTAGTCCCATTATAGTAGAGGTATGATGTAACCCATTGTATTAGATCTAGTCCCAGTATAGTGGAGGTATGATGTAACCCATCGTATTAGATCTAGTCCCATTATAGTGGAGGTATGATGTAACCCATTGTATTAGATCTAGTCCCAGTATAGTGGAGGTATGATGTAACCCATCATATTAGATCTAGTCCCATTATAGTGAAGGTATGATGTAACCCATCTTATTAGATCTAGTCCCATTACAGTAGAGGTATGATGTAACCCATATCATTAGATCTAGTCCCATTATAGTGGAGGTATGATGTAACCCATCGTATTAGATCTAGTCCCATTATAGTGGAGGTATGATGTAACCCATCTCATTAGATCTAGTCCCATTATAGTAGAGGTATGATGTAACCCATCTCATTAGATCTAGTCCCATTAGAGTGGAGGTATGATGTAACCCATCATATTAGATCTAGTCCCATTATAGTGGAGGTATGATGTAACCCATTGTATTAGATCTAGTCCCAGTATAGTGGAGGTATGATGTAACCTATCGTATTAGTTCTAGTCCCAGTATATTGGAGGTATGATGTAACCCATCATTACATTTACATTTAAGTCATTTAGCAGACGCTCTTATCCAGAGCGACTTACAAATTGGTGCATACACCTTATGACATCCAGTGGAACAGTCACTTTACAATAGTGCATCTAAATCTTTTAGGGGGGGTGAGAAGGATTACTTATCCTATCCTCCATCATATTAGATCTAGTCCCATTATAGTAGAGGTATGATGTAACCCATTGTATTAGATCTAGTCCCAGTATAGTGGAGGTATGATGTACCCACATCACCCCAGTATAGTGGAGCATGACGAGCACCCATCGTATTAGATCTAGTCCCATTATAGTGGAGGTATGATGTAACCCATTGTATTAGATCTAGTCCCAGTATAGTGGAGGTATGATGTAACCCATCATATTAGATCTAGTCCCATTATAGTGAAGGTATGATGTAACCCATCTTATTAGATCTAGTCCCATTACAGTAGAGGTATGATGTAACCCATTTTATTAGATCTAGTCCCATTATAGTGGAGGTATGATGTAACCCATCTCATTAGATCTAGTCCCATTATAGTGGAGGTATGATGTAACCCATCGTATTAGATCTAGTCCCATTAGAGTGGAGGTATGATGTAACCCATCATATTAGATCTAGTCCCATTATAGTGGAGGTATGATGTAACCCATTGTATTAGATCTAGTCCCATTATAGTGGAGATATGATGTAACCTATCGTATTAGTTCTAGTCCCAGTATATTGGAGGTATGATGTAACCCATCATTACATTTACATTTAAGTCATTTAGCAGACGCTCTTATCCAGAGCGACTTACAAATTGGTGCATACACCTTATGACATCCAGTGGAACAGTCACTTTACAATAGTGCATCTAAATCTTTTTAGGGGGGGTGAGAAGGATTACTTATCCTATCCTCCATCATATTAGATCTAGTCCCATTATAGTGGAGGTATGATGTAACCCATTGTATTAGATCTAGTCCCAGTATAGTGGAGGTATGATGTAACCCATCGTATTAGATCTAGTCCCATTATAGTGGATGTATGATGTAACCCATTGTATTAGATCTAGTCCCATTATAGTAGAGGTATGATGTAACCCATCTCATTAGATCTAGTCCCATTATAGTGGAGGTATGATGTAACCCATTGTATTAGATCTAGTCCCATTATAGTAGAGGTATGATGTAACCCATCTTATTAGATCTAGTCCCATTATAGTGGAGGTATGATGTAACCCATTGTATTAGATCTAGTCCCATTATAGTAGAGGTATGATGTAACCCATCTCATTAGATCTAGTCCTCTAAAGAGGCCACGGAGGCAGGTAAAGAGGCGGAGAAAGACTATGGTGGAGTGGGGTCCACGTCCCGCGCCAGAGCCGCCACCGCGGACAGACACCCACCCAGACCCTCCCCTATGGGTTCAGATTTTGCGGCCGGAGTCCGCCCCTTTGGGGGGGTACTGTCGCATTCTGACCTTAGTTCCTTTCTTATGTTTTTGTTTTAGTATGGTCAGGGCGTGAGTTGGGTGTGTTGTCTATGTGCTTTTTTCTATGTTTTGGGATTTCTGTGTTTGGCCTGGTATGGTTCTCAATCAGAGGCAGCTGTCAATCGTTGTCCCTGATTCAGACCATACTTAGGTAGCCTGGTTTCACTTTTCCACCTAAGTGGATGTAAACTAGTTTTAATGACTCCAACCTAAGTGGATATAAACTAGTTTTAATGACTCCAACCTAAGTAGATGTAAACTAGTTTTAATGACTCCAACCTAAGTGGATGTAAACTAGTTTTAATGACTCCAACCTAAGTGGATGTAAACTAGTTATAATGACTCCAACCTAAGTGGATGTAAACTAGTTTTAATGACTCCAACCTAAGTGGATGTAAACTAGTTTTAATGACTCCAACCTAAGTGGATATAAACTAGTTTTAATGACTCCAACCTAAGTGGATATAAACTAGTTTTAATGACTCCAACCTAAGTGGATATAAACTAGTTTTAATGACTCCAACCGAAGTGGATGTAAACTAGTTTTAATGACTCCAACCTAAGTGGATATAAACTAGTTTTAATGACTCCAACCTAAGTAGATGTAAACTAGTTTTAATGACTCCAACCTAAGTGGATGTAAACTAGTTTTAATGACTCCAACCTAAGTGGATGTAAACTAGTTATAATGACTCCAACCTAAGTGGATGTAAACTAGTTTTAATGACTCCAACCTAAGTGGATGTAAACTAGTTTTAATGACTCCAACCTAAGTGGATATAAACTAGTTTTAATGACTCCAACCTAAGTGGATATAAACTAGTTTTAATGACTCCAACCGAAGTGGATGTAAACTAGTTTTAATGACTCCAACCTAAGTGGATATAAACTAGTTTTAATGACTCCAACCTAAGTAGATGTAAACTAGTGTTAATGACTCCAACCAAAGTGGATCTAAACTAGTTATAATGACTCCAACCTAAGTGGATATAAACTAGTTTTAATGACTCCAACCTCAGTGGATATAAACTAGTTTGAATGACTCCAACCTAAGTGGATATAAACTAGTTATAATGACTCCAACCTAAGTGGATGTAAACTAGTTTTAATGACTCCAACCTAAGTGGATGTAAACTAGTTTTAATGACTCCAACCTAAGTGGATGTAAACTAGTTTTAATGACTCCAACCTAAGTGGATGTAAACTAGTTATAATGACTCCAACCTAAGTGGATGTAAACTAGTTTTAATGACTCCAACCTAAGTGGATATAAACTAGTTTTAATGACTCCAACCTAAGTGGATATAAACTAGTTTTAATGACTCCAACCTAAGTGGATATAAACTGGTTTTAATGACTCCAACCGAAGTGGATGTAAACTAGTTTTAATGACTCCAACCTACGTGGATATAAACTGGTTTTAATGACTCCAACCGAAGTGGATGTAAACTAGTTTTAATGACTCCAACCTAAGTGGATATAAACTGGTTTTAATGACTCCAACCGAAGTGGATGTAAACTAGTTTTAATGACTCCAACCTAAGTGGATATAAACTAGTTTTAATGACTCCAACCTAAGTGGATATAAACTAGTTTTAATGACTCCAACCTAAGTGGATGTAAACTAGTTTTAATGACTCCAACCTAAGTGGATATAAACTAGTTTTTATGACTCCAACCTAAGTGGATGTAAACTAGTTTTAATGACTCCAACCTAAGTGGATATAAACTAGTTTTAATGACTCCAACCTAAGTGGATATAAACTAGTTTTAATGACTCCAACCTCAGTGGATATAAACTAGTTTTAATGACTCCAACCTAAGTGGATGTAAACTAGTTTTAATGACTCCAACCTAAGTGGATATAAACTAGTTTTAATGACTCCAACCTAAGTAGATGTAAACTACTAGACTTCAACTGTATTCAGAGGATATATGCAAATTAATGTGTAATGTGATGTTTTAGACTCTCACTTTCTCAATTCATTGTACAGTTTACACATTTATGATTTCAGTTTTTTTTGTGTGTAATATGGGTTTGGAGACGTTATGAAGATGATGATACTAGCAGATTTGGAACACACCTAAGCCAGTGTGTATTGTGGTCTTTTATCCCCGTGGATAATATACCGGCCTCTATACATTTGTACGTGTAGAGTTAGCTAACATTAGTCCCTTTCCACTCCACTCCACTCCACGCTGCACACACACACATACATACACCCCCCACCCCACCAGCCCACCCCCCACCCAAACCTACACTACCCCCCACACAGTCTATACAATGATGTTACCGGGAGTCTATATTGGGTTGTTTTTGTTGCAACTCGAAATTACAAGATCACCTTAGTATGAAGTTTTGCTGCGAGCTACCGCATCTGTTATGGCAGCTTGTTTGATTGATCATCCCATTATAGAGAGGATTACTATGCCATAATACCGCAGCAAATTAATCAGACTGTCAAAAAGCTCTGACGTGTCATTTCTCTGCCACACATTCGAAAAGCAAATCCATAGCAGGAGATGCCAGACTGTGAGCAATATTTCCTGTGCACAATAGTCCTACAGTAGTCTATATATAGATTTATATCCACTATAGTTCTACAGTAGTCTATATATAGATTTATATCCACTATAGTCCTACAGTACAGTAGTCTATATATAGATTTATATCCACTATAGTCCTACAGTACAGTAGTCTATATATAGATTTATATCCACTATAGTCCTACAGTACAGTAGTCTATATATAGATTTATATCCACTATAGTCCTACAATACAGTAGTCTATATATAGATTTATATCCACTATAGTCCTACGGTACAGTAGTCTATATATAGATTTATATCCACTATAGTCCTACAGTAGTCTATATATAGATTTATATCCACTATAGTCCTACAGTACAGTAGTCTATATATAGATTTATATCCACTATAGTCCTACAATACAGTAGTCTATATATAGATTTATATCCACTATAGTCCTACAGTACAGTAGTCTATATATAGATGTATGTCCACTATAGTCCTACAGTAGTCTATATATAGATTTATATCCACTATAGTCCTACAATACAGTAGTCTATATATAGATTTATATCCACTATAGTCCTACAGTACAGTAGTCTATATATAGATTTATATCCACTATAGTCCTACAGTACAGTAGTCTATATATAGATTTATATCCACTATAGTCCTACAGTAGTCTATATATAGATTTATATCCACTATAGTCCTACAGTACAGTAGTCTATATATAGATGTATATCCACTATAGTCCTACAGTAGTCTATATATAGATTTATATCCTCTATAGTCCTACAGTATTCTAAATATAGATTTATATCCACTATAGTCCTACAGTAGTCTATATATAGAATTATATCCACTATAGTCCTACAGTACAGTAGTCTAAATATAGATTTATATCCTCTATAGTCCCACAGCACAGTAGTCTATATATAGATTTATATCCTCTATAGTCCTACAGTAGTCTATATGTAGATTTATATCCACTATAGTCCTACAGTAGTCTAAATATAGATTTATTTCCACTATAGTCCTACTGTATTCTTTTTATAGATTTATATACACTATAGTCCTACAATACAGTTATTTTATAGATTTATATCCACTATAGTCCTACAGCACAGTAGTCTATATATAGATTTATATCCACTATAGTCCTACAGTAGTCTATATATAGATTTATATCCACTATAGTCCTACAATACAGTAGTCTATATATAGATTTATATCCTCTATAGTCCTACAGGAGTCTAAATATAGATTTATATCCACTATATTCCTACAGTAGTCTAAATATAGATTTATATCCACTATAGTCCTACAGTAGTCTATATATAGATTTATATCCACTATAGTCCTACAGTAGTCTAAATATAGATTTATATCCACTATAGTCCTACAGTAGTCAATATATAGATTTATATCCACTATAGTCCTACAGTACAGTAGTCTATGTATAGATTTATATCCACTATAGTCCTACAGTGTTCTAGATATATATTTATATCCACTATAGTCCTACAATACAGTAGTCTAAATATAGATTTATATCCACTATAGTCCTACAATACAGTAGTCTATATATAGATTTATATCCACTATAGTCCTACAGTACAGTAGTCTATATATAGATGTATATCCACTATAGTCCTACAGTAGTCTATATATAGATTTATATCCTCTATAGTCCTACAGTACAGTAGTCTATATATAGATGTATATCCACTATAGTCCTACAGTAGTCTATATATAGATTTATATCCTCTATAGTCCTACAGTATTCTAAATATAGATTTATATCCACTATAGTCCTACAGTAGTCTATATATAGAATTATATCCACTATAGTCCTACAGTACAGTAGTCTAAATATAGATTTATATCCTCTATAGTCCTACAGCACAGTAGTCTATATATAGATTTATATCCTCTATAGTCCTACAGTAGTCTATATATAGATTTATATCCTCTATAGTCCTACAGTAGTCTATATGTAGATTTATATCCACTATAGTCCTACAGTAGTCTAAATATAGATTTATTTCCACTATAGTCCTACTGTATTCTTTTTATAGATTTATATACACTATAGTCCTACAATACAGTTATTTTATAGATTTATATCCACTATAGTCCTACAGCACAGTAGTCTATATATAGATTTATATCCACTATAGTCCTACAGTAGTCTATATATAGATTTATATCCACTATAGTCCTACAATACAGTAGTCTATATATAGATTTATATCCTCTATAGTCCTACAGGAGTCTAAATATAGATTTATATCCACTATATTCCTACAGTAGTCTAAATATAGATTTATATCCACTATAGTCCTACAGTAGTCTATATATAGATTTATATCCACTATAGTCCTACAGTAGTCTAAATATAGATTTATATCCACTATAGTCCTACAGTAGTCAATATATAGATTTATATCCACTATAGTCCTACAGTACAGTAGTCTATGTATAGATTTATATCCACTATAGTCCTACAGTGTTCTAGATATATATTTATATCCACTATAGTCCTACAATACAGTAGTCTAAATATAGATTTATATCCACTATAGTCCTACAATACAGTAGTCTATATATAGATTTATATCCACTATAGTCCTACAGTAGTCTATATATAGATTTATATCCACTATAGTCCTACAGTACAGTAGTCTATATATAGATTTATATCCACTATAGTCCTACAGTAGTCTATATATAGATTTATATCCACTATAGTCCTACAGTACAGTAGTCTATATATAGATGTATATCCACTATAGTCCTACAGTAGTCTATATATAGATTTATATCCTCTATAGTCCTACAGTATTCTAAATATAGATTTATATCCACTATAGTCCTACAGTAGTCTATATATAGAATTATATCCACTATAGTCCTACAGTACAGTAGTCTAAATATAGATTTATATCCTCTATAGTCCCACAGCACAGTAGTCTATATATAGATTTATATCCTCTATAGTCCTACAGTAGTCTATATGTAGATTTATATCCACTATAGTCCTACAGTAGTCTAAATATAGATTTATTTCCACTATAGTCCTACTGTATTCTTTTTATAGATTTATATACACTATAGTCCTACAATACAGTTATTTTATAGATTTATATCCACTATAGTCCTACAGCACAGTAGTCTATATATAGATTTATATCCACTATAGTCCTACAGTAGTCTATATATAGATTTATATCCACTATAGTCCTACAATACAGTAGTCTATATATAGATTTATATCCTCTATAGTCCTACAGGAGTCTAAATATAGATTTATATCCACTATATTCCTACAGTAGTCTAAATATAGATTTATATCCACTATAGTCCTACAGTAGTCTATATATAGATTTATATCCACTATAGTCCTACAGTAGTCTAAATATAGATTTATATCCACTATAGTCCTACAGTAGTCTATATATAGATTTATATCCACTATAGTCCTACAGTACAGTAGTCTATGTATAGATTTATATCCACTATAGTCCTACAGTGTTCTAGATATATATTTATATCCACTATAGTCCTACAATACAGTAGTCTAAATATAGATTTATATCCACTGTAGTCCTACAATACAGTAGTCTATATATAGATTTATATCCACTATAGTCCTACAGTACAGTAGTCTATATATAGATTTATATCCACTATAGTCCTACAGTAGTCTATATATAGATTTATATCCACTATAGTCCTACAGTACAGTAGTCTATATATAGATGTATATCCACTATAGTCCTACAGTAGTCTATATATAGATTTATATCCTCTATAGTCCTACAGTATTCTAAATATAGATTTATATCCACTATAGTCCTACAGTAGTCTATATATAGAATTATATCCACTATAGTCCTACAGTACAGTAGTCTAAATATAGATTTATATCCTCTATAGTCCTACAGCACAGTAGTCTATATATAGATTTATATCCTCTATAGTCCTACAGTAGTCTATATATAGATTTATATCCTCTATAGTCCTACAGTAGTCTATATGTAGATTTATATCCACTATAGTCCTACAGTAGTCTAAATATAGATTTATTTCCACTATAGTCCTACTGTATTCTTTTTATAGATTTATATACACTATAGTCCTACAATACAGTTATTTTATAGATTTATATCCACTATAGTCCTACAGCACAGTAGTCTATATATAGATTTATATCCACTATAGTCCTACAGTAGTCTATATATAGATTTATATCCACTATAGTCCTACAATACAGTAGTCTATATATAGATTTATATCCTCTATAGTCCTACAGGAGTCTAAATATAGATTTATATCCACTATATTCCTACAGTAGTCTAAATATAGATTTATATCCACTATAGTCCTACAGTAGTCTATATATAGATTTATATCCACTATAGTCCTACAGTAGTCTAAATATAGATTTATATCCACTATAGTCCTACAGTAGTCAATATATAGATTTATATCCACTATAGTCCTACAGTACAGTAGTCTATGTATAGATTTATATCCACTATAGTCCTACAGTGTTCTAGATATATATTTATATCCACTATAGTCCTACAATACAGTAGTCTAAATATAGATTTATATCCACTATAGTCCTACAATACAGTAGTCTATATATAGATTTATATCCACTATAGTCCTACAGTAGTCTATATATAGATTTATATCCACTATAGTCCTACAGTGGTCTAAATATAGATTTATATCCACTATAGTCCTACAGTAGTCTATATATAGATTTATATCCACTATAGTCCTACAGTACAGTAGTCTATGTATAGATTTATATCCACTATAGTCCTACAGTAGTCTATATATAGATTTATATCCACTATAGTCCTACAGTACAGTAGTCTATATATAGATTTATATCCACTATAGTCCTACAGTACAGTAGTCTATATATAGATTTATATCCACTATAGTCCTACAGTACAGTAGTCTATATATAGATTTATATCCTCTATAGTCCTACATTATTCTATATATGGGTTTATGTCCACTAACCAGGGGGATATTTTGATTATTTACATAAAGCCTATTCCCCTGGGCCCCTAGCCAATATATTATTTTATTTTTATTTTATTTATTCGTTATTTTACCAAGTAAGTTGACTGAGAATACGTTCTCATTTACAGCAACGACCTGGGGAATAGTTACAGGGGAGAGGAAGGGGAGTACTGTAGGACTACAGTACTTTACAGTATCTGTAGGTACTCTAACACTGCCATGGTATGAAACATTGTCCCAGGGAGTAGTAGTACTGTAGAGGTCATGTCCTAATGTAGCTGCTCTGACAAAATGCCTTCAGTAACAGGCTAATTCAGTCTCTCTGTGAGCTGCCTACTTCACTTCGTCACACAGTACGTACATAAGCACACGCATAAACACAAACACACGTGCACACACAATCTCACACACACACACACACACACACACACACACACACACACACACACACACACACACACACACACACACACACACACACACACACACACACACACGCACACACACACACGCACTCACACATTCACGCACGCACGCACACGCACACGCACACGCACACACAATCTCACACACACACACATACACGCACTCACACATTCACGCACGCACCCCGCACACGCAAAATGCCTCTTTCTCGCTCTCAGTCAGGGAGGGACACTTCCATTTGAGGAACGGTGCTATGCCTTTATAATGTGCACCCACAGCCACTAGGGACTGAGCTAAGACCGTTTGCAGGCACTCGTAATTAGTCTCAATATACACTGAAAATAAATATATAAACGCATTTTATCAATTGCAAATTGAATACACAGAGATGCCGCTACGAGATCCTGAGGCCCATTCTCCTGAGGCCATTCATCCACCGCCATCACCTCATGTTTCAGGGATCTGTATGCAATTCCTTGAAGCTGAAAATGTCCCAGTTCTTCCATGGTCTTTACACTCACTAGACATGTCATCCATTGAGCATGTTTGGGATGCTCTGGATTGATGTGTACTCCAGCGTGTTTATATTTTTGTTCAGTATACATGTAAGAGGTTCATTGACAGTCCAAGTGGTAGCCGTGATGCCTCTCATTGTGCCGTACAGTGTAGTAGGTTGAGGTGTACATGCCGCGAAACGTAAGCGGGTCATTTTCAAATGTATCTTTTTTTTTTGGCATTCCTGAACAGAATTCATCCCAACATTCTAGCATCCCTGAACAGAATTCATTTCAACATTGTAGCATTCCTGAACAGAATTCATCCCAACATTCTAGCATTCCTGAACAGAATTCATCCCAACATTCTAGCATTCCTGAACAGAATTCATTCCAACATTCTAGCATTCCTGAACAGAATTCATTCCAACATTCTAGCATTCCTGAACAGAATTCATCCCAACATTCTAGCATCCCTGAACAGAATTCATCCCAACATTCTAGCATTCCTGAACAGAATTCATTCCAACATTCTAGCATTCCTGAACAGAATTCATTCCAACATTCTAGCATTCCTGAACAGAATTCATTCCAACATTCTAGCATTCCTGAACAGAATTCATCCCAACATTCTAGCATCCCTGAACAGAATTCATCCCAACATTCTAGCATTCCTGAACAGAATTCATTCCAACATTCTAGCATTCCTGAACAGAATTCATTCCAACATTCTAGCATTCCTGAACAGAATTCATTCCAACATTCTAGCATTCCGGTGGAATAGAATCCCCAAAGCACTTCACACAATCTCACATTGATTTTCTAAATGTATATTTCCCCTATGAAAACCTTCATTTTACATATCACTAGCTACATTAATTACATTTCTAATATAATTTTTTATTTCACATCTATCAGATCTCTGTTTGGGAATTGGGCTCTCAGTTGGATTGATCAGGCTAGATTACTAACCCATCCATATTTAGGCAGCCCACACATCAATAATTTAATCTAGCATGCCAATATGGAATTGTTTACAGATGTGATTTCTTGTGCAGTTTATCACTCCCTTCAAGGCCCGTGCCAACTACCAACACAAAGTCCATGTATTGTAAGTTGTACCAAGTGTGGTATCCTGTTCCCAGTTCAGTTTGTGCTGTATACTCCTATAGCCATTGTCATGCCAAATATGCACAAACTGATCTGGGACGAGTTTATGAGGTTAGGGGTTGTAATCAGTAATCATGAATCAGCTTGGTGATAGACTTCCATGATCTTTCTTGAATATCATGCTGACCTCGTTGCCTGGTCCCAGATCAGTACTAATCTCCTAGCCAGGTCCCAGATCAGTATTCATCTCCTAGCCTGGTCCCAGATCAGTACTAATCTCCTAGCCAGGTCCCAGATCAGTACTAATATCCTAGCCTGGTCCCAGATCAGTACTAATCTCCTAGCCAGGTCCCAGATCAGTACTAATCTCCTAGCCAGGTTCCAGATCAGTACTAATCTCCTAGCCAGGTCCCAGATCAGTATTAACCTCCTAGCCTGGTCCCAGATCAGTACTAATCTCCTAGCCAGGTCCCAGATCAGTACTAATCTCCTAGCCTGGTCCCAGATCAGTACTAATCTCCTAGCCAGGTCCCAGATCAGTATTAATCTCCTAGCCAGGTCCCAGATCAGTATTAATCTCCTAGCCAGGTCCCAGATCAGTATTAATCTCCTAGCCAGGTCCCAGATCAGTATTAACCTCCTAGCCTGGTCCCAGATCAGTACTAACCTCTTGGCCTGGTCCCAGATCAGTACTAACCTCCTAGTCAGGTCCCAGATCAGTACTAACCTCTTAGCCTGGTCCCAGATCAGTACTAACCTCCTAGTCAGGTCCCAGATCAGTCTTAACCTCCAGTATAGTACAGAGGCGATGTGAATCCCGTTCTGCTTCACAGTGAACCAAGCCTTCAGGTTTAGGGGTTGAAATCAGTCATTAAAAATGGTCTTTGTGTTTCTCTATGCTTTCCCTTTAGTGAAAGTTCAAATCCCCGAGCTGACAAGGTAAAACATCTGTCATTCTGCCCCTGAACAGGCAGTTAACCCACTGTTCCTAGACCAGTTAACCCACTGTTCCCAGGCCGTCATTGAAAATAAGAATTTGTTCTTTAACTGACTTGCCTGGTTAAATAAACGTAAAATAATACATTAAAAAAATTAAAACCTCCAGTAAATGATAGAAGTGGGGGGGAGATTCAGGTCTGCCTCCTGCAGTGGAACAGTGAGAGTCACAGGTTGTACACAGATGAAGGCCCAGTTAACTGAAGGTGAACCACTCCTGTGTTCAAAGGCCCTTACGTCACTCCTCCCAACAGACCCACACAACAAATTGGAAAGTGGACAAAATGTTGCTCCACTTTCAACTATTATTTTATTTTTTCCAGTTCAGGATACAGACAGGGATGCCTGCTTGTCTTTGTGTTTTACGGGTTTGCTTCCTAGCTTCCTAGGTTCCTAGCTTACTAGGTTCCTAGCTTCCTAGGTTCCTAGGTTCCCGTTTCTGCAGAGCGGTAATTTCACCACAGCGAAGCAGTCACATCTCCTAACTCACAACCGAATTGATGACCGAAAGGTCAAGCCTATAATATTTCCCAGTTAAAGGCTAATATACAGATGGTTGTGAATGTAGCATCAATTTGTATATCACACACATCAAAATAAAATACAAACCCCTTGCAGAGCTGGTGAAACCTATGGTGTTTATCAGGGAATAAGGTGAGCGTTTGCGCCTCATTTCACAGCTGATGATTGTGTGTGGTCATGTGTGTTCTGTAATGTCAGCACGAACCAATGACAGCTTGCCGAGTTTTCTCTCTGAAGAAAACGGACCAATGACAGCTTGCCTAGTTTTCTCTCTGAAGAAAACGGACCAATGACAGCTTGCCTAGTTTTCTCTCTCCCCCTTTGATAGAACTAATGATGAAAACGGAGCGAGCGAAGTGAACTAGGACGAGCTTCCAGAGGACCCGCGCACCTCTTCCCTTTATAGTGCACTACTTTGGACCAGAGAACGGCCCCTGTCCGAAGGAGTAGACGGCATAGGGAACATGGTCCCATTTGATACACAGACACATAGGTTCCCTCTGAATTTTGTTATTCACTAATCTCCCTGGTATTGGCTTTCAAAGAAAACAACAAGAACAACCTTTAACAACTCGCAGAGCACGGCAACACAGAGAACGGCAACACAGAGCACGGCAACACAGAGCACGGCAACACAGAGCACGGCAACACAGAGCACGGCAACACAGAGCACGGCAACACAGAGAACGGCAACACAGAGCACGGCAACACAGAGCACGGCAACACAGAGCACGGCAACACAGAGCACGGCAACACAGAGCACGGCAACACAGAGAACGGCAACACAGAGCACGGCAACACAGAGCACGGCTGAACTGCCTCTGTCTGTCTGTCTGTCTGTCTGTCTGTCTCTCTCTCTCTCTCTCTCTCCCTCTCTCTCTCTCTCTCTCTCTCTACCTTCCCTGTTCTCCTCCTCTCCCCCCTCTCTCTCTCGCTCTACTCCCTAGTTCTCTCTCTCCACTCCTCCTCAATGACAGACCATCTGGAAGCAGCCGACCATTGTTAATAGCTTCATTACAAAAGCGGGCGATGCTTCGGCTTCGCAGCCTCTGATTGGCCGGCTGCTCCGCTGCCCATAAAACCAACAGCATGGTGCGGTGTCGCCCATATCTCACACAGCAAATAGAGCATTCATGCTAACGTGGTAAAGACATAGGGCGGGGTAAAGGAGGGAAGGGATTTCTCCATGAGCTTCCTATGGAGGTGTGGTCATTGAAACCAGCAGGGTAGTGTGCTATATTACAGACGGATAGAGTGGTATATGGGGATATGTAATAGCATATTTGGAATGAGGATTGAGAGAGAGAGTTAGAGAGAGAGAGTGAGTAAGTGAGTGAGTGAGTGAGTGAGTGAGTGAGTGAGTGAGTGGTGGTGAGTGGTGGTGAGTGGTGAGTGGTGGTGAGTGAGTGAAGTGAGTGGTGGTGGTGAGTGGTGAGTGAGTGGTGGTGGTGAGTGAGTGGTGGTGGTGGTGGTGAGTGGTGGTGGTGAAAGAGAGAGAGAGAGTGAGTGGTGGTGGTGGTGGTGGTGAGTGGTGGTGAGTGAGTGAGTGAGTGAGTGAGTGAGAGTGAAAGAGTGAGAGAGAGAGAGAGAGAGAGAGAGACAGAGTAGAGACAGAGAGCGAGAGGGAGCGAGAGAGAGAGAGAGAGATAGAGCTAGTGACAGAGAGTGACGAGAGAGAGAGAGAGAGAGAGAGAGAGAGAGAGAGAGAGAGAGAGAGAGAGAGAGAGAGAGAGAGAGAGAGAGAGAGTGAAAGAGTGAGAGAGAGAGAGAGAGAGAGAGAGAGAGTAAAAGAGAGAGAGGAAAGAGAGAGAGAGAGAGAGAGAGAGAGAGAGAGAGAGAGAGAGAGAGAGAGAGAGAGAGAGAGAGAGAGAGAGTGTGACTGACTGACTGACTAACTGGTGGCTGCTTGACTATCGTTCATATCTCCATTTAGTCTGGCACTAACCCAGTCAAGCTTACAATGTTCTCCCTCTACGACTTGTCCCTGGGAATGTATTTATAGACAAACCCGCGACAAGGATGTGCTTTTCCTTCCCTCTGCGAACACGCAATGTAGCTTACCCTCAAATCAAATAAAGTACCACCCCCCCACCCTTCCAACCACTTTCCTCCGCGAATAATTAAAAATGAATGTTTTATTAAACAAACCCCCACCCACCTTTTCAGCCACTAAATCAACACATCTTTCAATGTGTAATAGTACTGGCCATCAGGATAGAAACATAGCTCTCTATATACAACTTATATACAGTACAAACACTACACATCTCAGTCGATACAGGAAATGATTTTCCCTTGCACGTTTCAGACCCCGAGGAGACACCAACAGCTCACAAGGGGACGCGCTAGCGGTATTAGACTGGCTAGTGCAGAGAGGGGCTTTAATTGGAATGTGTCATGTTCTAGAGGCTTGATGGGGAGTGATGATTGGATGAGGATGTGCCTCGGGTCCTACCAATATGGCTGGAATAAGCACACACCGCCTCAGCCCTCCTCACATCACCTAACACAGCCTCAGCACTCTTCAGCCCCTCCTCTACCTCCTCAGCCCCTCCTCAGTCCTCCTCAGTCCTCCTCACACCTCACACCTCCTCAGCCCCCTCACACCTCCTCACCCCCCTCACACCGCCTCAGCCCTCCTCAGTCCTCCTCACACCTCCTCACACAGCCTCAGCCCCTCCTCACACCTCCTCAGTCCTCCTCAGTCCTCCTCACAGGGCCCTATATAGTGCACTACTGTTGACCAGGGCCCTATATAGTGTATAATTTCTTCTTACTGGCTTCTTTTGTTCTTTTCATTCATATAATCCTAAAACAGATACCTACCTACCCCTCTACCCCTCTACCCCTCTGTCCCTCTGTCCTACCTACCCCTCTACCCCACTACCGCTCTATCCCTCTGTCCTACCTACCCCTCTACCCCTCTACCCCTCTACCCCTCTGTCCTACCTACCCCTCTACCCCTCTACCCCACTACCGCTCTATCCCTCTGTCCTACCTACCCCTCTACCCCTCTACCCCTCTGTCCTACCTACCCCTCTACCCCTCTGTCCTACCTACCCCTCTACCCCTCTACCCCACTACTGCTCTATCCCTCTGTCCTACCTACCCCTCTACCCCTCTACCCCTCTATCCCTCTGTCCTACCTACCCCTCTACCCCTCTACCCCTCTATCCCTCTGTCCTACCTACCCCTCTACCCCTCTGTCCTACCTACCCCTCTACCCCTCTGTCCTACCTACCCCTCTACCCCTCTACCCCTCTACCCCTCTGTCCTACCTACCCCTCTATCCCTCTGTCCTACCTACCCCTCTACCCCTCTACCCCTCTGTCCCTCTGTCCTACCTACCCCTCTACCCCTCTACCCCTCTGTTCTACCTACCCCTCTACCCCTCTACCCCTCTGTCCTACCTACCCCTCTACCCCTCTACCCCTCTGTCCTACCTACCCCTCTACCCCTCTGTCCTACCTACCCCTCTACCCCTCTGTCCCTCTGTCCTACCCAACCCCTCTACCCCTCTACCCCTCTACCCCTCTGTCCAGCCTACCCCTCTACCCCTCTGTCCTACCTACCCCTCTACCCCTCTGTCCCTCTGTCCTACCTACCCCTCTACCCCTCTTACCCCTCTGTCCTACCTACCCCTCTACCCCTCTGTCCTACCTACCCCTCTACCCCTCTATCCCTCTGTCCTACCTACCCCTCTTACCCCTCTGTCCTACCTACCCCTCTACCCCTCTATCCCTCTGTCTTACCTACCCCTCTACCCCTCTTACCCCTCTGTCCTACCTACCCCTCTACCCCTCTGTCCTACCTACCCCTCTTACCCCTCTGTCCTACCTACCCCTCTTACCCCTCTGTCCTACCTACCCCTCTTACCCCTCTGTCCTACCTACCCCTCTACCCCTCTTACCCCTCTGTCCTACCTACCCCTCTACCCCTCTGTCCTACCTACCCCTCTTACCCCTCTGTCCTACCTACCCCTCTATCCCTCTGTCCTACCTACCCCTCTACCCCTCTACCCCTCTGTCCTACCTACCCATCTACCCCTCTGTCCTACCTACCCCTCTACCCCTCTGTCCCTCCATCACCCTACCCCTCTGTCCCTCCATCACCCTACCCCTCTGTCCTACCTACCCCTCTACCCCTCTATCCCTCTGTCCCTCCATCACCCTACCCCTCTACCCCTCTATCCCTCTGTCCTACCTACCCCTCTACCCCTCTGTCCCTCCATCACCCTACCCCTCTGTCCTACCTACCCCTCTACCCCTCTACCCCTCTACCCCTCTGTCCTACCTACCCCTCTACCCCTCTGTCCCTCTGTCCTACCTACCCCTCTACCCCTCTGTCCATCCATCACCCTACCCCTCTGTCCCTCCATCACCCTACCTCTCTGTCCCTCTATCCCTCCACACCTCAATCACCTACCCCTCTACTACCCCACACCTCCATCAGCCTACCACTCTACCCCTCCACACCTCCATCAGCCTACCACTCTACCCCTCCACACCTCCATCACCCTACCTCTCTACTACCCCACACCTCCATCAGCCTACCACTCTACCCCTCCACACCTCCATCAGCCTACCACTCTACCCCTCCACACCTCCATCACCCTACCTCTCTACTACCCCACACCTCCATCAGCCTACCACTCTACCCCTCCACATCTCCATCACCCTACCTCTCTACTACCCCGCACCTCCATCAGCCTACCACTCTACCCCTCCACACCTCCATCACCCTACCTCTCTACTACCCCACACCTCCATCAGCCTACCACTCTACCCCTCCACATCTCCATCACCCTACCTCTCTACTACCCCACACCTCCATCAGCCTACCACTCTACCCCTCCACACCTCCATCACCCTACCTCTCTACTACCCCACACCTCCATCAGCCTACCACTCTACCCCTCCACACCTCCATCACCCTACCTCTCTACTACCCCACACCTCCACCAGCCTACCACTCTACCCCTCCACACCTCCATCACCCTACCTCTCTACTACCCCACACCTCCATCAGCCTACCACTCTACCCCTCCACACCTCCATCATCCTACCTCTCTACTACCCCACACCTCCATCACCCTACCCCTCTACTACCCCACACCTCCATCACCCTACCCCTTTATCCCTCCACACCTCCATCAGCCTACCACTCTACCCCTCCACACCTCCATCAGCCTACCACTCTACCCCTCCACACCTCCATCAGCCTACCACTCTACCCCTCCACACCTCCATCACCCTACCCCTTTATCCCTCCACACCTCCATCACCCTACCCCCCCACACCTCCATCACCCTACCCCTTTATCCCTCCACACCTCCATCACCCTACCCCTCTACTACCCCACACCTCCATCACCCTACCCCTCTACCCCTCCACACCTCCACACCTCCACCACCCCTTTAGCGCTCCAGAATCAGGGAGGAACAGCCCCAGAATAGTTTAATTTCATGACTTTCATTTTCTTGTCTTTATTATGCTCTTCTCTCTGAGAACAGTTATTCATCAACGTACCGGCTCAGCTGTGGAGGGCTGAGGAGGAGAAAAGGAACAACAAAGCACTACCTCAAAGCACTAACTTAGTCCCAAATGGCACCCTATCCCCATCTGGTTTCTGGTCAAAGTTAGTGTCCTATAAAGGAAGAAGGGTGCCATTTGGGCAGGAGTTGGACCATGATTTATCACTTTCTCACTCTAGCTGTTCTACTTCAGGAGTGTTATGGGCTGTCCCAAATGGCACCCTATTCCCTGTATAGTGCTCTGGTCAAAAGTAGTGCACTCTGTAGGGAATCGGTTGTCATTTTGGGCGTAAACTATGTACTGTATATATAGAGAGAGACTTCCTTCTTCCTTCAAACATTTGCCTCAGCTACAAACGTGTTATTCTAAAGTGTACATTTCAGCATTGTGAAAATATACTGTCTGGTTCAAACTGGAAAACAAAACAACAGCTCTACAGCAAAGGAGGAAAACATGTACGTTTTTACAAAGGTCAACTAAATTCATGAGTTTAGTTTCCTGAATTTCCACCTTACTGACTTGCCCAAAGTAAACTGCCTGTTACTCAGGCCCAGAAGCCAGGATATGCATATATTTGGTTGCATTGGATAGAATACACTTTGACGTTTCTAAAACTGTTAAAAGAATGTCTGAGACTATAACATAATTGATATGTCAGGCGAAAATCCGCAGAAAAACCAACCGGAATATATCAACAAAAAAAATTGAGGTCCCAGGCAATGGAAGGCTATGGGTCCTACGTAATGCCGTCTCCCAGATTGTAATTCCTATGGCTTCCACTAGATGTCAACAGTCTTGATTCAAGGTTTCAGGGTTGTTTTTTGGAAAACAAGCATGAATTTGGAGTTTTGGTGAAGAGAGCACTGGAACAATATCAGTCTTTTGGCACACGAGGGAGAGGGCGCTGGCTTACTAATTTTGCTTTCCTATTGAACATACTACTTTCTGTATGAAATATTATAGTTTATTTACATTTTAGGGTACCTGGGGATTGAATAGAAACATCTGTTGACTTGTTTGGATGAAGTTTAGCGGTAGCTTTTTGGACTCCTTTTTCTGCTTGTTGAACGAGTGAATGACTGAAATGGATGGGGCCAACTAAACAGAATTTTTGGGATATAAAGAAGGATTTTATCTAACAAAACGACCATTCATGAAGAAGGAATAAATATGTTGATGTGGGGCGCCATCCTTAGACAATCGCATGGTTTGCTTTCGCTGTAAAGCCTATTGTAAATCGGACAACACAGTTAGATTAACAAGAATTTAAGCTTTTAAATGATATATGACACTTGTATTTTCATGAATGTTTAATATTACGATTGATTTGAATTGAGCGCCCTTCAATTTCACCGGATGTTGTTGGCTGGTGTCCCGCTAGTGGGACGCCTATCCCTAAATTAATGTTTTTCACAACTTCACAACTTCACACTTCCCTCTTAGTGCAGTCCATTATCTCTATCCACTTCCCTCTTAGTGCAGTACAGTACTGTAGCTCTGAACACAACCTTGCATCCAAGGTGAGGATTAAAGAGAAGTGGCATACCTCCTCTCCTCTCCTCTCCTCTCCTCTCCTCTCCTCTCCTCTCCTCTCCTCTCCTCTCCTCTCCCTCTCCTCTCCTCTCCTCTCCTCTCCTCTCCTCTCCTCTCCTATCCTCTCCTCTCCTCTCCTCTCCTCTCCTCTCCTCTCCTCTCCTATCTTCTCTTCTCCCCTGTCCTCCTCATTTCCCTCTCCTCTCCTCTCCTCTCCTCTCCTCTCCTCTCCTCTCCTCTCCTCTCCTCTCCTCTCCTCTCCTCTCCTCTCCTCTCCTCTCCTATCCTCTCCTCTCCTCTCCTCTCCTCTCCTCTCCTCTCCTCTCCTCTCCTATCTTCTCTTCTCCCCTGTCCTCCTCATTTTCCCTCTCCTCTCCTCTCCTCTCCTCTCCTCTCCTCTCCTCTCCTCTCCTCTCCTCTCCTCTCCTCTCCTCTCCTCTCCTCTCCTCTCCTCCCCTCCCCTCTCCTCTCCTCTCCTCTCCCTTCCTTTCTCATCTTCCCTCCCTTGCCCTCCTCTCCTCTCCTCTCCTCTCCACTCCTGTCCCCTCTCCTCTCGTCTTTAGAGGACCTCTCATCTCCCCTTGTTTTAAGATGTTCATACCATGGATCATTGAGCTATTTGATTTTTATTGTGATTTTTAAAAATTGTATTTTGTAGTTTCCCAAACAAATATTTAAAATGTATTTGATATAATATTGAATTTGAATATTTTACAAATATAACCCATAGAAACACATTGAATAACACATTCATATGGGCAAAACAGACAGTAAAAAACAAAAGTATCATCAATAATAAGGTTTTGAAGTGTCAGTTTAAGTTAGAGATATGTTTTTAACATGGGCTGCGTGTCATTCTACCATTCGGAGGCTACAGACGTGAGAAGATCGATATTCGAGACGTCTCCTGGTCTGACAAACAGTGTTGTACCTTTGACACTTTCCACTGCAAATGCGGAAGGCCGACACAGATATCTCTACCTTAAACTGGCGGATTTGGATGGGAATTGTTTTATTATGTTATTTAGATTGACGCACGGCAGATAAGGCCAACACAGATATCTCTACCTTAAACTGGCGGATTTGGATGGGAATTGTTTTATTATGTTATTTAGATTGACGCACGGCAGATAAGGCCAACACAGATATCTCTACCTCAAACTGCCGAATTTGGATGGGAATTGTTTTATTATGTTATTTAGATTGACGCACGGCAGATAAGGACTCAGTATGTAATGTGTATGTTGAAAATGTGAAAACCCATAACAAGATATATTACATTCCTTATAAACTCCACTATTGTACCCATTATAACAAGACCGATAAACAAAGTCATTCTCTGTCAGTCAACATTTTCACAAAATGTTTATATCACTGTACATATCTACCGATACAAAGTCCATTTCAAATCTATTTAACTTCCGTGGTTAATTTCAAGTTAGCATTGATGGTAATATTGCACACATTAGAGATCACTTCGAACGTAAACCTGGCAGCTGTCTGGTACTTCCGTTGCCAGTGTCAGATTGCCAAAGCTTCTCTCAAGAAACCTTGTTTGTGTTAACACATGATTGTTCCACGCACTTTCTCGTCTCTTGCCAAAACTGTTGTCATTTCCAGATGGCTTAAAATGTTTGCCCTTGAGTTAAAAAAAAAATATTATGATTATCATAACGCCAGATTCATGATGAATCATTCGGCCGGTCAGGTTTACTATACGAGCAGGATATGAAACCCCTCATATGCATTGATCGTATGAACTATTGAACCCTTGACCTCTCTACTGTTAAAGACAGTTTTTGTGAGAAATGACCTCAAGAAGCAACCAACAGTAGAACATAAAAGACGTTGGGGATATCGTCATGAAATTGGTGAAAATATTACATTTTGTAAAATGTCATACTGTATATATTGTCCCAAATCCTTTCATGTAATGTTATTTATGGATCCATAGGAGCATCTTTCAGTAATTTAACACGGCTCTTGACTACAGTATTTTATTGCACAGGTGGTCGTCCCAAATGGCATCCTATTGCCAATATAGTGCACTACTTTTGCCCATAGCTCCATAGGCCCTGGTCAACAGTAGTGCACTACGACAGGAATAGGGTTCTATTGGGCCCTGGTCAACAGTAGTGCACTACGAAGGGAACAGGGTTCTATTGGGCCCTGGTCAACAGTAGTGCACTACGAAGGGAACAGGGTTCTATTGGGCCCTGGTCAACAGTAGTGCACTACGAAGGGAATAGGGTTCTATTGGGCCCTGGTCAACAGTAGTGCACTACGAAGGGAATAGGGTTCTATTGGGCCCTGGTCAACAGTAGTGCACTACGAAGGGAATAGGGTACTATTCCACCTATAACCAGCTCCAGTGAAACGCCCGCACTAACAGCATCATTAGTGACCCTCAACATATTAAAACCACTAGCTGTCTGGTATGGTCATATTAAAACCACTAGCTGTCTGGTATGGTCATATTAAAACCACTAGCTGTCTGGTATGGTCATATTAAAACCACCGGCTGTCTGGTACGGTCATATTAAAACCACCAGCTGTCTGGTATGGTCATATTAATACCACCAGCTGTCTGGTACGGTCATATTAAAACCACCAGCTGTCTGGTATGGTCATATTAAAACCACCAGCTGTCTGGTACGGTCATATTAATACCACCAGCTGTCTGGTACGGTCATATTAATACCACCAGCTGTCTGGTACGGTCATATTAAAACCACCAGCTGTCTGGTATGGTCATATTAAAACCACCGGCTGTCTGGTACGGTCATATTAAAACCACCAGCTGTCTGGTATGGTCATATTAAAACCACCAGCTGTCTGGTACGGTCATATTAATACCACCAGCTGTCTGGTATGGTCATATTAATACCACCAGCTGTCTGGTACGGTCATATTAATACCACCAGCTGTCTGGTACGGTCATATTAATACCACCAGCTGTCTGGTACGGTCATATTAATACCACCAGCTGTCTGGTACGGTCATATTAATACCACCAGCTGTCTGGTACGGTCATATTAATACCACCAGCTGTCTGGTACGGTCATATTAATACCACCAGCTGTCTGGTACGGTCATATTAATACCACCAGCTGTCTGGTATGGTCATATTAAAACCACCAGCTGTCTGGTATGGTCATATTAAAACCACCAGCTGTCTGGTACGGTCATATTAATACCACCAGCTGTCTGGTACGGTCATATTAATACCACCAGCTGTCTGGTACGGTCATATTAATACCACCAGCTGTCTGGTACGGTCATATTAATACCACCAGCTGTCTGGTACGGTCATATTAATACCACCAGCTGTCTGGTACGGTCATATTAATACCACCAGCTGTCTGGTACGGTCATATTAATACCACCAGCTGTCTGGTACGGTCATATTAATACCACCAGCTGTCTGGTACGGTCATATTAATACCACCAGCTGTCTGGTACGGTCATATTAATACCACCAGCTGTCTGGTACGGTCATATTAATACCACCAGCTGTCTGGTACGGTCATATTAATACCACCAGCTGTCTGGTACGGTCATATTAATACCACCAGCTGTCTGGTACGGTCATATTAATACCACCAGCTGTCTGGTACGGTCATATTAATACCACCAGCTGTCTGGTACGGTCATATTAATACCACCAGCTGTCTGGTACGGTCATATTAATACCACCAGCTGTCTGGTACGGTCATATTAATACCACCAGCTGTCTGGTACGGTCATATTAATACCACCAGCTGTCTGGTACGGTCATATTAATACCACCAGCTGTCTGGTACGGTCATATTAATACCACCAGCTGTCTGGTACGGTCATATTAATACCACCAGCTGTCTGGTACGGTCATATTAATACCACCAGCTGTCTGGTACGGTCATATTAATACCACCAGCTGTCTGGTACGGTCATATTAATACCACCAGCTGTCTGGTACGGTCATATTAATACCACCAGCTGTCTGGTACGGTCATATTAATACCACCAGCTGTCTGGTACGGTCATATTAATACCACCAGCTGTCTGGTACGGTCATATTAATACCACCAGCTGTCTGGTACGGTCATATTAATACCACCAGCTGTCTGGTACGGTCATATTAATACCACCAGCTGTCTGGTACGGTCATATTAATACCACCAGCTGTCTGGTACGGTCATATTAATACCACCAGCTGTCTGGTACGGTCATATTAATACCACCAGCTGTCTGGTACGGTCATATTAAAACCACCAGCTGTCTGGTATGGTCATATTAAAACCACCAGCTGTCTGGTACGGTCATATTAAAACCACCAGCTGTCTGGTACGGTCATATTAATACCACCAGCTGTCTGGTATGGTCATATTAATACCACCAGCTGTCTGGTACGGTCATATTAAAACCACCAGCTGTCTGGTACGGTCATATTAAAACCACCAGCTGTCTGGTACGGTCATATTAATACCACCAGCTGTCTGGTACGGTCATATTAAAACCACCAGCTGTCTGGTACGGTCATATTAATACCACCAGCTGTCTGGTATGGTCATATTAATACCACCAGCTGTCTGGTACGGTCATATTAATACCACCAGCTGTCTGGTATGGTCATATTAATACCACCAGCTGTCTGGTACGGTCATATTAAAACCACCAGCTGTCTGGTATGGTCATATTAATACCACCAGCTGTCTGGTACGGTCATATTAAAACCACCAGCTGTCTGGTACGGTCATATTAATACCACCAGCTGTCTGGTATGGTCATATTAAAACCACCAGCTGTCTGGTACGGTCATATTAAAACCACCAGCTGTCTGGTACGGTCATATTAATACCACCAGCTGTCTGGTACGGTCATATTAAAACCACCAGCTGTCTGGTATGGTCATATTAAAACCACCAGCTGTCTGGTACGGTCATATTAATACCACCAGCTGTCTGGTACGGTCATATTAATACCACCAGCTGTCTGGTATGGTCATATTAAAACCACCAGCTGTCTGGTACGGTCATATTAAAACCACCAGCTGTCTGGTATGGTCATATTAATACCACCAGCTGTCTGGTATGGTCATATTAAAACCACCAGCTGTCTGGTACGGTCATATTAATACCACCAGCTGTCTGGTATGGTCATATTAATACCACCAGCTGTCTGGTATGGTCATATTAAAACCACCAGCTGTCTGGTATGGTCATATTAAAACCACCAGCTGTCTGGTATGGTCATATTAAAACCACCAGCTGTCTGGTATGGTCATATTAAAACCACCAGCTGTCTGGTATGGTCATATTAATACCACCAGCTGTCTGGTATGGTCATATTAATACCACCAGCTGTCTGGTACGGTCATATTAATACCACCAGCTGTCTGGTATGGTCATATTAAAACCACCAGCTGTCTGGTACGGTCATATTAATACCACCAGCTGTCTGGTATGGTCATATTAATACCACCAGCTGTCTGGTATGGTCATATTAATACCACCAGCTGTCTGGTATGGTCATATTAATACCACCAGCTGTCTGGTATGGTCATATTAATACCACCAGCTGTCTGGTATGGTCATATTAATACCACCAGCTGTCTGGTATGGTCATATTAATACCACCAGCTGTCTGGTATGGTCATATTAATACCACCAGCTGTCTGGTATGGTCATATTAATACCACCAGCTGTCTGGTACGGTCATATTAAAACCACCAGCTGTCTGGTATGGTCATATTAATACCACCAGCTGTCTGGTACGGTCATATTAATACCACCAGCTGTCTGGTATGGTCATATTAATACCACCAGCTGTCTGGTACGGTCATATTAATACCACCAGCTGTCTGGTATGGTCATATTAATACCACCAGCTGTCTGGTATGGTCATATTAAAACCACCAGCTGTCTGGTACGGTCATATTAATACCACCAGCTGTCTGGTATGGTCATATTAATACCACCAGCTGTCTGGTACGGTCATATTAATACCACCAGCTGTCTGGTACGGTCATATTAATACCACCAGCTGTCTGGTACGGTCATATTAATACCACCAGCTGTCTGGTACGGTCATATTAATACCACCAGCTGTCTGGTACGGTCATATTAATACCACCAGCTGTCTGGTACGGTCATATTAATACCACCAGCTGTCTGGTATGGTCATATTAATACCACCAGCTGTCTGGTACGGTCATATTAAAACCACCAGCTGTCTGGTATGGTCATATTAATACCACTAGCTGTCTGGTATGGTCATATTAATACCACCAGCTGTCTGGTACGGTCATATTAAAACCACCAGCTGTCTGGTATGGTCATATTAATACCACCAGCTGTCTGGTACGGTCATATTAATACCACCAGCTGTCTGGTATGGTCATATTAATACCACCAGCTGTCTGGTACGGTCATATTAATACCACCAGCTGTCTGGTATGGTCATATTAATACCACCAGCTGTCTGGTATGGTCATATTAAAACCACCAGCTGTCTGGTACGGTCATATTAATACCACCAGCTGTCTGGTATGGTCATATTAATACCACCAGCTGTCTGGTATGGTCATATTAATACCACCAGCTGTCTGGTATGGTCATATTAATACCACCAGCTGTCTGGTATGGTCATATTAATACCACCAGCTGTCTGGTATGGTCATATTAAAACCACCAGCTGTCTGGTATGGTCATATTAATACCACCAGCTGTCTGGTATGGTCATATTAATACCACCAGCTGTCTGGTATGGTCATATTAATACCACCAGCTGTCTGGTATGGTCATATTAATACCACCAGCTGTCTGGTATGGTCATATTAAAACCACCAGCTGTCTGGTATGGTCATATTAATACCACCAGCTGTCTGGTATGGTCATATTAATACCACCAGCTGTCTGGTATGGTCATATTAATACCACCAGCTGTCTGGTATGGTCATATTAAAACCACCAGCTGTCTGGTATGGTCATATTAAAACCACCAGCTGTCTGGTATGGTCATATTAAAACCACCAGCTGTCTGGTATGGTCATATTAAAACCACCAGCTGTCTGGTATGGTCATATTAAAACCACCAGCTGTCTGGTACGGTCATATTAATACCACCAGCTGTCTGGTATGGTCATATTAAAACCACCAGCTGTCTGGTACGGTCATATTAATACCACCAGCTGTCTGGTATGGTCATATTAAAACCACCAGCTGTCTGGTACGGTCATATTAATACCACCAGCTGTCTGGTATGGTCATATTAAAACCACCAGCTGTCTGGTACGGTCATATTAATACCACCAGCTGTCTGGTATGGTCATATTAAAACCACCAGCTGTCTGGTATGGTCATATTAATACCACCAGCTGTCTGGTACGGTCATATTAATACCACCAGCTGTCTGGTACGGGCATATTAATACCACCAGCTGTCTGGTACGGTCATATTAATACCACCAGCTGTCTGGTACGGTCATATTAATACCACCAGCTGTCTGGTATGGTCATATTAAAACCACCAGCTGTCTGGTACGGTCATATTAATACCACCAGCTGTCTGGTACGGTCATATTAATACCACCAGCTGTCTGGTACGGTCATATTAATACCACCAGCTGTCTGGTATGGTCATATTAAAACCACCAGCTGTCTGGTACGGTCATATTAATACCACCAGCTGTCTGGTATGGTCATATTAATACCACCAGCTGTCTGGTACGGTCATATTAATACCACCAGCTGTCTGGTACGGTCATATTAATACCACCAGCTGTCTGGTATGGTCATATTAATACCACCAGCTGTCTGGTACGGTCATATTAATACCACCAGCTGTCTGGTACGGTCATATTAATACCACCAGCTGTCTGGTATGGTCATATTAAAACCACCAGCTGTCTGGTACGGTCATATTAATACCACCAGCTGTCTGGTATGGTCATATTAATACCACCAGCTGTCTGGTACGGTCATATTAATACCACCAGCTGTCTGGTATGGTCATATTAATACCACCAGCTGTCTGGTACGGTCATATTAATACCACCAGCTGTCTGGTATGGTCATATTAATACCACCAGCTGTCTGGTATGGTCATATTAATACCACCAGCTGTCTGGTACGGTCATATTAATACCACCAGCTGTCTGGTATGGTCATATTAATACCACCAGCTGTCTGGTACGGTCATATTAATACCACCAGCTGTCTGGTACGGTCATATTAATACCACCAGCTGTCTGGTAAGGTCATATTAATACCACCAGCTGTCTGGTACGGTCATATTAATACCACCAGCTGTCTGGTACGGTCATATTAATACCACCAGCTGTCTGGTACGGTCATATTAATACCACCAGCTGTCTGGTATGGTCATATTAAAACCACCAGCTGTCTGGTATGGTCATATTAAAACCACCAGCTGTCTGGTATGGTCATATTAAAACCACCAGCTGTCTGGTACGGTCATATTAAAACCACCAGCTGTCTGGTATGGTCATATTAAAACCACCAGCTGTCTGGTACGGTCATATTAATACCACCAGCTGTCTGGTACGGTCATATTAATACCACCAGCTGTCTGGTACGGTCATATTAATACCACCAGCTGTCTGGTATGGTCATATTAAAACCACCAGCTGTCTGGTATGGTCATATTAAAACCACCAGCTGTCTGGTATGGTCATATTAAAACCACCAGCTGTCTGGTACGGTCATATTAAAACCACCAGCTGTCTGGTATGGTCATATTAATACCACCAGCTGTCTGGTACGGTCATATTAAAACCACCAGCTGTCTGGTATGGTCATATTAATACCACCAGCTGTCTGGTACGGTCATATTAATACCACCAGCTGTCTGGTATGGTCATATTAAAACCACCAGCTGTCTGGTACGGTCATATTAAAACCACCAGCTGTCTGGTATGGTCATATTAATACCACCAGCTGTCTGGTACGGTCATATTAAAACCACCAGCTGTCTGGTATGGTCATATTAATACCACCAGCTGTCTGGTACGGTCATATTAATACCACCAGCTGTCTGGTACGGTCATATTAATACCACTAGCTGTCTGGTACGGTCATATTAATACCACCAGCTGTCTGGTACGGTCATATTAAAACCACCAGCTGTCTGGTATGGTCATATTAATACCACCAGCTGTCTGGTACGGTCATATTAAAACCACCAGATGTCTGGTATGGTCATATTAATACCACCAGCTGTCTGGTGCGGTCATATTAAAACCACCAGCTGTCTGGTACGGTCATATTAAAACCACCAGATGTCTGGTATGGTCATATTAATACCACCAGCTGTCTGGTACGGTCATATTAATACCACCAGCTGTCTGGTATGGTCATATTAATACCACCAGCTGTCTGGTACGGTCATATTAATACCACCAGCTGTCTGGTACGGTCATATTAATACCACCAGCTGTCTGGTACGGTCATATTAATACCACCAGCTGTCTGGTATGGTCATATTAATACCACCAGCTGTCTGGTATGGTCATATTAATACCACCAGCTGTCTGGTACGGTCATATTAATACCACCAGCTGTCTGGTATGGTCATATTAATACCACCAGCTGTCTGGTACGGTCATATTAATACCACCAGCTGTCTGGTATGGTCATATTAATACCACCAGCTGTCTGGTACGGTCATATTAATACCACCAGCTGTCTGGTGCGGTCATATTAATACCACCAGCTGTCTGGTATGGTCATATTAATACCACCAGCTGTCTGGTATGGTCATATTAATACCACCAGCTGTCTGGTACGGTCATATTAATACCACCAGCTGTCTGGTATGGTCATATTAATACCACCAGCTGTCTGGTACGGTCATATTAATACCACCAGCTGTCTGGTACGGTCATATTAAAACCACCAGCTGTCTGGTATGGTCATATTAATACCACCAGCTGTCTGGTACGGTCATATTAATACCACCAGCTGTCTGGTACGGTCATATTAATACCACCAGCTGTCTGGTACGGTCATATTAATACCACCAGCTGTCTGGTGCGGTCATATTAATACCACCAGCTGTCTGGTACGGTCATATTAATACCACCAGCTGTCTGGTGCGGTCATATTAATACCACCAGCTGTCTGGTACGGTCATATTAATACCACCAGCTGTCTGGTATGGTCATATTAATACCACCAGCTGTCTGGTACGGTCATATTAATACCACCAGCTGTCTGGTACGGTCATATTAATACCACCAGCTGTCTGGTACGGTCATATTAATACCACCAGCTGTCTGGTACGGTCATATTAATACCACTAGCTGTCTGGTACGGTAATATTAATACCACCAGCTGTCTGGTACGGTCATATTAAAACCACCAGCTGTCTGGTATGGTCATATTAATACCACCAGCTGTCTGGTACGGTCATATTAAAACCACCAGATGTCTGGTATGGTCATATTAATACCACCAGCTGTCTGGTACGGTCATATTAAAACCACCAGCTGTCTGGTACGGTCATATTAATACCACCAGCTGTCTGGTACGGTCATATTAATACCACCAGCTGTCTGGTACGGTCATATTAATACCACCAGCTGTCTGGTACGGTCATATTAATACCACCAGCTGTCTGGTACGGTCATATTAATACCACCAGCTGTCTGGTACGGTCATATTAATACCACCAGCTGTCTGGTACGGTCATATTAATACCACCAGCTGTCTGGTATGGTCATATTAATACCACCAGCTGTCTGGTGCGGTCATATTAATACCACCAGCTGTCTGGTACGGTCATATTAATACCACCAGCTGTCTGGTACGGTCATATTAATACCACCAGCTGTCTGGTACGGTCATATTAATACCACTAGCTGTCTGGTACGGTCATATTAATACCACCAGCTGTCTGGTACGGTCATATTAAAACCACCAGCTGTCTGGTATGGTCATATTAATACCACCAGCTGTCTGGTACGGTCATATTAAAACCACCAGATGTCTGGTATGGTCATATTAATACCACCAGCTGTCTGGTACGGTCATATTAAAACCACCAGCTGTCTGGTACGGTCATATTAAAACCACCAGATGTCTGGTATGGTCATATTAATACCACCAGCTGTCTGGTACGGTCATATTAATACCACCAGCTGTCTGGTATGGTCATATTAATACCACCAGCTGTCTGGTATGGTCATATTAATACCACCAGCTGTCTGGTATGGTCATATTAATACCACCAGCTGTCTGGTATGGTCATATTAATACCACCAGCTGTCTGGTACGGTCATATTAATACCACCAGCTGTCTGGTACGGTCATATTAATACCACTAGCTGTCTGGTACGGTCATATTAATACCACCAGCTGTCTGGTACGGTCATATTAAAACCACCAGCTGTCTGGTATGGTCATATTAATACCACCAGCTGTCTGGTACGGTCATATTAAAACCACCAGATGTCTGGTATGGTCATATTAATACCACCAGCTGTCTGTACGGTCATATTAAAACCACCAGATGTCTGGTATGGTCATATTAATACCACCAGCTGTCTGGTACGGTCATATTAATACCACCAGCTGTCTGGTACGGTCATATTAAAACCACCAGATGTCTGGTATGGTCATATTAATACCACCAGCTGTCTGGTACGGTCATATTAATACCACCAGCTGTCTGGTACGGTCATATTAATACCACCAGCTGTCTGGTACGGTCATATTAATACCACCAGCTGTCTGGTACGGTCATATTAATACCACCAGCTGTCTGGTATGGTCATATTAATACCACCAGCTGTCTGGTATGGTCATATTAATACCACCAGCTGTCTGGTACGGTCATATTAATACCACCAGCTGTCTGGTATGGTCATATTAAAACCACTAGCTGTCTGGTACGGTCATATTAATACCACCAGCTGTCTGGTATGGTCATATTAATACCACCAGCTGTCTGGTATGGTCATATTAATACCACCAGCTGTCTGGTACGGTCATATTAATACCACCAGCTGTCTGGTATGGTCATATTAATACCACCAGCTGTCTGGTACGGTCATATTAATACCACCAGCTGTCTGGTACGGTCATATTAATACCACCAGCTGTCTGGTACGGTCATATTAATACCACCAGCTGTCTGGTATGGTCATATTAATACCACCAGCTGTCTGGTATGGTCATATTAATACCACCAGCTGTCTGGTACGGTCATATTAATACCACCAGCTGTCTGGTATGGTCATATTAATACCACCAGCTGTCTGGTACGGTCATATTAATACCACCAGCTGTCTGGTACGGTCATATTAATACCACCAGATGTCTGGTATGGTCATATTAAAACCACCAGATGTCTGGTACGGTCATATTAAAACCACCAGATGTCTGGTACGGTCATATTAAAACCACCAGCTGTCTGGTATGGTCATATTAATACCACCAGCTGTCTGGTATGGTCATATTAAAACCACCAGCTGTCTGGTACGGTCATATTAATACCACCAGCTGTCTGGTGCGGTCATATTAAAACCACCAGCTGTCTGGTATGGTCATATTAATACCACCAGCTGTCTGGTATGGTCATATTAATACCACCAGCTGTCTGGTACGGTCATATTAAAACCACCAGCTGTCTGGTATGGTCATATTAAAACCACTAGCTGTCTGGTACGGTCATATTAATACCACCAGCTGTCTGGTACGGTCATATTAATACCACCAGCTGTCTGGTATGGTCATATTAATACCACCAGCTGTCTGGTATGGTCATATTAATACCACCAGCTGTCTGGTACGGTCATATTAAAACCACCAGATGTCTGGTATGGTCATATTAATACCACCAGCTGTCTGGTATGGTCATATTAATACCACCAGCTGTCTGGTACGGTCATATTAATACCACCAGCTGTCTGGTATGGTCATATTAATACCACCAGCTGTCTGGTATGGTCATATTAATACCACCAGCTGTCTGGTACGGTCATATTAATACCACCAGCTGTCTGGTATGGTCATATTAATACCACCAGCTGTCTGGTATGGTCATATTAATACCACCAGCTGTCTGGTATGGTCATATTAATACCACCAGCTGTCTGCTACGGTCATATTAATACCACCAGCTGTCTGGTGCGGTCATATTAAAACCACCAGCTGTCTGGTACGGTCATATTAATACCACCAGCTGTCTGGTACGGTCATATTAAAACCACCAGCTGTCTGGTATGGTCATATTAATACCACCAGCTGTCTGGTACGGTCATATTAATACCACCAGCTGTCTGGTATGGTCATATTAATACCACCAGCTGTCTGGTACGGTCATATTAATACCACCAGCTGTCTGGTACGGTCATATTAAAACCACCAGCTGTCTGGTACGGTCATATTAATACCACTAGCTGTCTGGTACGGTCATATTAAAACCACCAGCTGTCTGGTATGGTCATATTAATACCACCAGCTGTCTGGTACGGTCATATTAATACCACCAGCTGTCTGGTATGGTCATATTAATACCACCAGCTGTCTGGTACGGTCATATTAATACCACCAGCTGTCTGGTACGGTCATATTAATACCACCAGCTGTCTGGTACGGTCATATTAATACCACCAGCTGTCTGGTATGGTCATATTAAAACCACCAGCTGTCTGGTATGGTCATATTAATACCACCAGCTGTCTGGTACGGTCATATTAAAACCACCAGATGTCTGGTATGGTCATATTAATACCACCAGCTGTCTGGTACGGTCATATTAATACCACCAGCTGTCTGGTACGGTCATATTAATACCACCAGCTGTCTGGTACGGTCATATTAATACCACCAGCTGTCTGGTACGGTCATATTAATACCACCAGCTGTCTGGTACGGTCATATTAAAACCACCAGCTGTCTGGTACGGTCATATTAATACCACCAGCTGTCTGGTACGGTCATATTAATACCACCAGCTGTCTGGTACGGTCATATTAAAACCACCAGCTGTCTGGTACGGTCATATTAAAACCACCAGATGTCTGGTATGGTCATATTAAAACCACCAGATGTCTGGTACGGTCATATTAAAACCACCAGCTGTCTGGTACGGTCATATTAATACCACCAGATGTCTGGTACGGTCATATTAATACCACCAGCTGTCTGGTACGGTCATATTAATACCACCAGCTGTCTGGTACGGTCATATTAATACCACCAGATGTCTGGTACGGTCATATTAAAACCACCAGATGTCTGGTATGGTCATATTAATACCACCAGATGTCTGGTACGGTCATATTAATACCACCAGCTGTCTGGTACGGTCATATTAATACCACCAGCTGTCTGGTACGGTCATATTAAAACCACCAGATGTCTGGTATGGTCATATTAATACCACCAGATGTCTGGTACGGTCATATTAAAACCACCGGCTGTCTGGTGCGGTCATATTAATACCACCAGCTGTCTGGTACGGTCATATTAATACCAGCAGATGTCTGGTATGGTCATATTAAAACCACCAGATGTCTGGTATGGTCATATTAATACCACCAGATGTCTGGTACGGTCATATTAATACCACCAGCTGTCTGGTACGGTCATATTAATACCACCAGCTGTCTGGTGCGGTCATATTAATACCACCAGATGTCTGGTACGGTCATATTAATACCACCAGCTGTCTGGTACGGTCATATTAAAACCACCAGCTGTCTGGTACGGTCATATTAAAACCACCAGATGTCTGGTATGGTCATATTAAAACCACCAGATGTCTGGTATGGTCATATTAATACCACCAGCTGTCTGGTGCGGTCATATTAATACCACCAGATGTCTGGTACGGTCATATTAAAACCACCAGCTGTCTGGTACGGTCATATTAATACCACCAGCTGTCTGGTACGGTCATATTAATACCACCAGATGTCTGGTACGGTCATATTAATACCACCAGATGTCTGGTACGGTCATATTAATACCACCAGATGTCTGGTACGGTCATATTAATACCACCAGATGTCTGGTACGGTCATATTAATACCACCAGATGTCTGGTACGGTCATATTAATACCACCAGCTGTCTGGTACGGTCATATTAATACCACCAGATGTCTGGTACGGTCATATTAATACCACCAGATGTCTGGTACGGTCATATTAATACCACCAGCTGTCTGGTATGGTCATATTAATACCACCAGATGTCTGGTACGGTCATATTAAAACCACCAGATGTCTGGTATGGTCATATTAATACCACCAGATGTCTGGTACGGTCATATTAATACCACCAGATGTCTGGTACGGTCATATTAATACCACCAGATGTCTGGTACGGTCATATTAATACCACCAGATGTCTGGTACGGTCATATTAATACCACCAGCTGTCTGGTACGGTCATATTAATACCACCAGCTGTCTGGTACGGTCATATTAATACCACCAGCTGTCTGGTATGGTCATATTAAAACCACCAGATGTATTAATACCACCAGCTGTATTAATACCACCAGCTGTATTAGTACCACCAGCTGTATTAATACCACCAGCTGTCTGGTACGGTCATATTAAAACCACCAGCTGTCTGGTTCGGTCATATTAAAACCACCAGCTGTCTGGTATGGTCATATTAAAACCACTAGCTGTCTGGTATGGTCATATTAAAACCACCAGCTGTCTGGTATGGTCATATTAAAACCACCAGCTGTCTGGTATGGTCATATTAATACCACCAGCTGTCTGGTATGGTCATATTAAAACCACTAGCTGTCTGGTATGGTCATATTAAAACCACCAGCTGTCTGGTATGGTCATATTAATACCACCAGCTGTCTGGTATGGTCATATTAAAACCACCAGCTGTCTGGTATGGTCATATTAATACCACCAGCTGTCTGGTATGGTCATATTAAAACCACCAGCTGTCTGGTATGGTCATATTAATACCACCAGCTGTCTGGTATGGTCATATTAATACCACCAGCTGTCTGGTATGGTCATATTAAAACCACCAGCTGTCTGGTATGGTCATATTAATACCACCAGCTGTCTGGTATGGTCATATTAAAACCACCAGCTGTCTGGTATGGTCATATTAAAACCACCAGCTGTCTGGTATGGTCATATTAATACCACCAGCTGTCTGGTATGGTCATATTAAAACCACCAGCTGTCTGGTATGGTCATATTAATACCACCAGCTGTCTGGTACGGTCATATTAAAACCACCAGCTGTCTGGTTCGGTCATATTAAAACCACCAGCTGTCTGGTATGGTCATATTAAAACCACTAGCTGTCTGGTATGGTCATATTAAAACCACCAGCTGTCTGGTATGGTCATATTAAAACCACCAGCTGTCTGGTATGGTCATATTAATACCACCAGCTGTCTGGTATGGTCATATTAATACCACCAGCTGTCTGGTACGGTCATATTAAAACCACCAGCTGTCTGGTATGGTCATATTAAAACCACCAGCTGTCTGGTATGGTCATATTAATACCACCAGCTGTCTGGTATGGTCATATTAATACCACCAGCTGTCTGGTATGGTCATATTAATACCACCAGCTGTCTGGTATGGTCATATTAATACCACCAGCTGTCTGGTATGGTCATATTAATACCACCAGCTGTCTGGTATGGTCATATTAATACCACCAGCTGTCTGGTACGGTCATATTAAAACCACCAGCTGTCTGGTATGGTCATATTAATACCACCAGCTGTCTGGTATGGTCATATTAATACCACCAGCTGTCTGGTACGGTCATATTAAAACCACCAGCTGTCTGGTATGGTCATATTAATACCACCAGCTGTCTGGTACGGTCATATTAAAACCACCAGCTGTCTGGTATGGTCATATTAATACCACCAGCTGTCTGGTACGGTCATATTAAAACCACCAGCTGTCTGGTATGGTCATATTAATACCACCAGCTGTCTGGTATGGTCATATTAATACCACCAGCTGTCTGGTACGGTCATATTAAAACCACCAGCTGTCTGGTATGGTCATATTAATACCACCAGCTGTCTGGTACGGTCATATTAATACCACCAGCTGTCTGGTATGGTCATATTAATACCACCAGCTGTCTGGTACGGTCATATTAATACCACCAGCTGTCTGGTATGGTCATATTAATACCACCAGCTGTCTGGTATGGTCATATTAATACCACCAGCTGTCTGGTATGGTCATATTAATACCACCAGCTGTCTGGTACGGTCATATTAAAACCACCAGCTGTCTGGTATGGTCATATTAATACCACCAGCTGTCTGGTACGGTCATATTAAAACCACCAGCTGTCTGGTATGGTCATATTAATACCACCAGCTGTCTGGTATGGTCATATTAAAACCACCAGCTGTCTGGTATGGTCATATTAATACCACCAGCTGTCTGGTATGGTCATATTAATACCACCAGCTGTCTGGTATGGTCATATTAATACCACCAGCTGTCTGGTACGGTCATATTAAAACCACCAGCTGTCTGGTACGGTCATATTAATACCACCAGCTGTCTGGTACGGTCATATTAATACCACCAGCTGTCTGGTACGGTCATATTAAAACCACCAGCTGTCTGGTACGGTCATATTAATACCACCAGCTGTCTGGTACGGTCATATTAATACCACCAGCTGTCTGGTACGGTCATATTAATACCACCAGCTGTCTGGTACGGTCATATTAAAACCACCAGCTGTCTGGTACGGTCATATTAATACCACCAGCTGTCTGGTACGGTCATATTAAAACCACCAGCTGTCTGGTATGGTCATATTAAAACCACTAGCTGTCTGGTATGGTCATATTAAAACCACCAGCTGTCTGGTATGGTCATATTAAAACCACTAGCTGTCTGGTATGGTCATATTAATACCACCAGCTGTCTGGTACGGTCATATTAAAACCACTAGCTGTCTGGTATGGTCATATTAATACCACTAGCTGTCTGGTACGGTCATATTAATACCACCAGCTGTCTGGTATGGTCATATTAAAACCACTAGCTGTCTGGTATGGTCATATTAATACCACTAGCTGTCTGGTACGGTCATATTAATACCACCAGCTGTCTGGTATGGTCATATTAATACCACCAGCTGTCTGGTATGGTCATATTAATACCACCAGCTGTCTGGTATGGTCATATTAAAACCACTAGCTGTCTGGTACGGTCATATTAAAACCACCAGCTGTCTGGTATGGTCATATTAATACCACCAGCTGTCTGGTACGGTCATATTAAAACCACCAGCTGTCTGGTATGGTCATATTAAAACCACTAGCTGTCTGGTATGGTCATATTAAAACCACCAGCTGTCTGGTACGGTCATATTAAAACCACTAGCTGTCTGGTATGGTCATATTAATACCACCAGCTATCTGGTACGGTCATATTAAAACCACCAGCTGTCTGGTATGGTCATATTAAAACCACTAGCTGTCTGGTATGGTCATATTAATACCACCAGCTGTCTGGTACGGTCATATTAAAACCACCAGCTGTCTGGTACGGTCATATTAATACCACCAGCTGTCTGGTACGGTCATATTAATACCACCAGCTGTCTGGTACGGTCATATTAAAACCACCAGCTGTCTGGTATGGTCATATTAATACCACCAGCTGTCTGGTACGGTCATATTAAAACCACCAGCTGTCTGGTACGGTCATATTAAAACCACCAGCTGTCTGGTATGGTCATATTAAAACCACTAGCTGTCTGGTATGGTCATATTAATACCACCAGCTGTCTGGTATGGTCATATTAATACCACCAGCTGTCTGGTACGGTCATATTAATACCACCAGCTGTCTGGTACGGTCATATTAATACCACCAGCTGTCTGGTACGGTCATATTAATACCACCAGCTGTCTGGTACGGTCATATTAATACCACCAGCTGTCTGGTGCGGTCATATTAATACCACCAGCTGTCTGGTACGGTCATATTAATACCACCAGCTGTCTGGTACGGTCATATTAATACCACCAGCTGTCTGGTACGGTCATATTAATACCACCAGCTGTCTGGTGCGGTCATATTAATACCACCAGCTGTCTGGTACGGTCATATTAATACCACCAGCTGTCTGGTGCGGTCATATTAATACCACCAGCTGTCTGGTACGGTCATATTAATACCACCAGCTGTCTGGTACGGTCATATTAATACCACCAGCTGTCTGGTATGGTCATATTAAAACCACCAGCTGTCTGGTACGGTCATATTAATACCACCAGCTGTCTGGTACGGTCATGTTAAAACCACCAGCTGTCTGGTACGGTCATATTAAAACCACCAGCTGTCTGGTACGGTCATATTAATACCACCAGCTGTCTGGTACGGTCATATTAAAACCACCAGCTGTCTGGTATGGTCATATTAAAACCACCAGCTGTCTGGTATGGTCATATTAAAACCACCGGCTGTCTGGTACGGTCATATTAAAACCACCAGCTGTCTGGTACGGTCATATTAATACCACCAGCTGTCTGGTACGGTCATATTAATACCACCAGCTGTCTGGTACGGTCATATTAATACCACCAGCTGTCTGGTACGGTCATATTAAAACCACCAGCTGTCTGGTATGGTCATATTAAAACCACCAGCTGTCTGGTATGGTCATATTAAAACCACCGGCTGTCTGGTACGGTCATATTAAAACCACCAGCTGTCTGGTACGGTCATATTAATACCACCAGCTGTCTGGTACGGTCATATTAATACCACCAGCTGTCTGGTACGGTCATATTAAAACCACCAGCTGTCTGGTGCGGTCATATTAATACCACCAGCTGTCTGGTACGGTCATATTAAAACCACCAGCTGTCTGGTACGGTCATATTAAAACCACCAGCTGTCTGGTACGGTCATATTAATACCACCAGCTGTCTGGTACGGTCATATTAAAACCACCAGCTGTCTGGTACGGTCATATTAATACCACCAGCTGTCTGGTACGGTCATATTAAAACCACCAGCTGTCTGGTATGGTCATATTAAAACCACTAGCTGTCTGGTATGGTCATATTAAAACCACCAGCTGTCTGGTATGGTCATATTAAAACCACTAGCTGTCTGGTATGGTCATATTAATACCACTAGCTGTCTGGTACGGTCATATTAAAACCACCAGCTGTCTGGTATGGTCATATTAATACCACCAGCTGTCTGGTATGGTCATATTAATACCACCAGCTGTCTGGTATGGTCATATTAAAACCACTAGCTGTCTGGTATGGTCATATTAATACCACCAGCTGTCTGGTATGGTCATATTAATACCACCAGCTGTCTGGTATGGTCATATTAATACCACCAGCTGTCTGGTATGGTCATATTAAAACCACCAGCTGTCTGGTATGGTCATATTAAAACCACTAGCTGTCTGGTATGGTCATATTAAAACCACTAGCTGTCTGGTATGGTCATATTAAAACCACCAGCTGTCTGGTACGGTCATATTAAAACCACCAGCTGTCTGGTATGGTCATATTAAAACCACTAGCTGTCTGGTATGGTCATATTAAAACCACCAGCTGTCTGGTACGGTCATATTAAAACCACTAGCTGTCTGGTATGGTCATATTAATACCACCAGCTGTCTGGTACGGTCATATTAAAACCACCAGCTGTCTGGTACGGTCATATTAAAACCACTAGCTGTCTGGTATGGTCATATTAATACCACCAGCTGTCTGGTACGGTCATATTAAAACCACCAGCTGTCTGGTACGGTCATATTAATACCACCAGCTGTCTGGTACGGTCATATTAATACCACCAGCTGTCTGGTACGGTCATATTAAAACCACCAGCTGTCTGGTATGGTCATATTAATACCACCAGCTGTCTGGTACGGTCATATTAAAACCACCAGCTGTCTGGTACGGTCATATTAAAACCACCAGCTGTCTGGTATGGTCATATTAAAACCACTAGCTGTCTGGTATGGTCATATTAATACCACCAGCTGTCTGGTATGGTCATATTAATACCACCAGCTGTCTGGTACGGTCATATTAATACCACCAGCTGTCTGGTACGGTCATATTAATACCACCAGCTGTCTGGTACGGTCATATTAATACCACCAGCTGTCTGGTGCGGTCATATTAATACCACCAGCTGTCTGGTGCGGTCATATTAATACCACCAGCTGTCTGGTACGGTCATATTAATACCACCAGCTGTCTGGTACGGTCATATTAATACCACCAGCTGTCTGGTACGGTCATATTAATACCACCAGCTGTCTGGTACGGTCATATTAATACCACCAGCTGTCTGGTGCGGTCATATTAATACCACCAGCTGTCTGGTACGGTCATATTAATACCACCAGCTGTCTGGTACGGTCATATTAATACCACCAGCTGTCTGGTACGGTCATATTAATACCACCAGCTGTCTGGTATGGTCATATTAAAACCACCAGCTGTCTGGTACGGTCATATTAATACCACCAGCTGTCAGCGGTCATGTTAAAACCACCAGCTGTCTGGTACGGTCATATTAAAACCACCAGCTGTCTGGTGCGGTCATATTAATACCACCAGCTGTCTGGTACGGTCATATTAAAACCACCAGCTGTCTGGTATGGTCATATTAAAACCACCAGCTGTCTGGTATGGTCATATTAAAACCACCGGCTGTCTGGTACGGTCATATTAAAACCACCAGCTGTCTGGTATGGTCATATTAAAACCACCAGCTGTCTGGTACGGTCATATTAAAACCACCAGCTGTCTGGTACGGTCATATTAATACCACCAGCTGTCTGGTACGGTCATATTAATACCACCAGCTGTCTGGTATGGTCATATTAATACCACCAGCTGTCTGGTACGGTCATATTAATACCACCAGCTGTCTGGTACGGTCATATTAATACCACCAGCTGTCTGGTACGGTCATATTAAAACCACCAGCTGTCTGGTACGGTCATATTAAAACCACCAGCTGTCTGGTACGGTCATATTAATACCACCAGCTGTCTGGTACGGTCATATTAATACCACCAGCTGTCTGGTACGGTCATATTAATACCACCAGCTGTCTGGTATGGTCATAAAACGGTCATATTAATACCACCAGCTGTCTGGTACGGTCATATTAATACCACCAGCTGTCTGGTACGGTCATATTAATACCACCAGCTGTCTGGTACGGTCATATTAAAACCACCAGCTGTCTGGTATGGTCATATTAAAACCACCAGCTGTCTGGTACGGTCATATTAATACCACCAGCTGTCAATGCGGTCATATTAATACCACCAGCTGTCTGGTATGGTCATATTAAAACCACCAGCTGTCTGGTATGGTCATATTAAAACCACCAGCTGTCTGGTACGGTCATATTAAAACCACCAGCTGTCTGGTACGGTCATATTAATACCACCAGCTGTCTGGTACGGTCATATTAATACCACCAGCTGTCTGGTATGGTCATATTAAAACCACCAGCTGTCTGGTATGGTCATATTAAAACCACCAGCTGTCTGGTACGGTCATATTAATACCACCAGCTGTCTGGTATGGTCATATTAAAACCACCAGCTGTCTGGTATGGTCATATTAAAACCACCAGCTGTCTGGTACGGTCATATTAAAACCACCAGCTGTCTGGTACGGTCATATTAAAACCACCAGCTGTCTGGTACGGTCATATTAAAACCACCAGCTGTCTGGTATGGTCATATTAAAACCACTAGCTGTCTGGTATGGTCATATTAATACCACCAGCTGTCTGGTATGGTCATATTAATACCACCAGCTGTCTGGTACGGTCATATTAATACCACCAGCTGTCTGGTATGGTCATATTAAAACCACCAGCTGTCTGGTATGGTCATATTAAAACCACCAGCTGTCTGGTACGGTCATATTAAAACCACCAGCTGTCTGGTACGGTCATATTAAAACCACTAGCTGTCTGGTATGGTCATATTAATACCACCAGCTGTCTGGTATGGTCATATTAATACCACCAGCTGTCTGGTACGGTCATATTAATACCACCAGCTGTCTGGTATGGTCATATTAAAACCACCAGCTGTCTGGTATGGTCATATTAAAACCACCAGCTGTCTGGTACGGTCATATTAAAACCACCAGCTGTCTGGTACGGTCATATTAAAACCACCAGCTGTCTGGTACGGTCATATTAATACCACCAGCTGTCTGGTACGGTCATATTAATACCACCAGCTGTCTGGTATGGTCATATTAAAACCACTAGCTGTCTGGTATGGTCATATTAATACCACCAGCTGTCTGGTACGGTCATATTAATACCACCAGCTGTCTGGTACGGTCATATTAAAACCACCAGCTGTCTGGTACGGTCATATTAATACCACCAGCTGTCTGGTACGGTCATATTAAAACCACCAGCTGTCTGGTATGGTCATATTAAAACCACCAGCTGTCTGGTACGGTCATATTAATACCACCAGCTGTCTGGTATGGTCATATTAAAACCACCAGCTGTCTGGTATGGTCATATTAAAACCACCAGCTGTCTGGTACGGTCATATTAAAACCACCAGCTGTCTGGTACGGTCATATTAATACCACCAGCTGTCTGGTACGGTCATATTAAAACCACCAGCTGTCTGGTACGGTCATATTAATACCACCAGCTGTCTGGTACGGTCATATTAATACCACCAGCTGTCTGGTACGGTCATATTAAAACCACCAGCTGTCTGGTACGGTCATATTAATACCACCAGCTGTCTGGTACGGTCATATTAAAACCACCAGCTGTCTGGTATGGTCATATTAAAACCACCAGCTGTCTGGTACGGTCATATTAATACCACCAGCTGTCTGGTACGGTCATATTAATACCACCAGCTGTCTGGTATGGTCATATTAAAACCACCAGCTGTCTGGTACGGTCATATTAATACCACCAGCTGTCTGGTATGGTCATATTAATACCACCAGCTGTCTGGTATGGTCATATTAAAACCACTAGCTGTCTGGTACGGTCATATTAATACCACCAGCTGTCTGGTATGGTCATATTAATACCACCAGCTGTCTGGTATGGTCATATTAAAACCACCAGCTGTCTGGTATGGTCATATTAAAACCACCAGCTGTCTGGTATGGTCATATTAAAACCACCAGCTGTCTGGTATGGTCATATTAAAACCACCAGCTGTCTGGTATGGTCATATTAATACCACCAGCTGTCTGGTATGGTCATATTAATACCACCAGCTGTCTGGTACGGTCATATTAATACCACCAGCTGTCTGGTATGGTCATATTAAAACCACCAGCTGTCTGGTACGGTCATATTAATACCACCAGCTGTCTGGTATGGTCATATTAATACCACCAGCTGTCTGGTATGGTCATATTAATACCACCAGCTGTCTGGTATGGTCATATTAATACCACCAGCTGTCTGGTATGGTCATATTAATACCACCAGCTGTCTGGTATGGTCATATTAATACCACCAGCTGTCTGGTATGGTCATATTAATACCACCAGCTGTCTGGTATGGTCATATTAATACCACCAGCTGTCTGGTATGGTCATATTAATACCACCAGCTGTCTGGTACGGTCATATTAAAACCACCAGCTGTCTGGTATGGTCATATTAATACCACCAGCTGTCTGGTACGGTCATATTAATACCACCAGCTGTCTGGTATGGTCATATTAATACCACCAGCTGTCTGGTACGGTCATATTAATACCACCAGCTGTCTGGTATGGTCATATTAATACCACCAGCTGTCTGGTATGGTCATATTAAAACCACCAGCTGTCTGGTACGGTCATATTAATACCACCAGCTGTCTGGTATGGTCATATTAATACCACCAGCTGTCTGGTGCGGTCATATTAATACCACCAGCTGTCTGGTGCGGTCATATTAATACCACCAGCTGTCTGGTGCGGTCATATTAATACCACCAGCTGTCTGGTACGGTCATATTAATACCACCAGCTGTCTGGTACGGTCATATTAATACCACCAGCTGTCTGGTGCGGTCATATTAATACCACCAGCTGTCTGGTATGGTCATATTAATACCACCAGCTGTCTGGTACGGTCATATTAAAACCACCAGCTGTCTGGTATGGTCATATTAATACCACCAGCTGTCTGGTATGGTCATATTAATACCACCAGCTGTCTGGTACGGTCATATTAAAACCACCAGCTGTCTGGTATGGTCATATTAATACCACCAGCTGTCTGGTACGGTCATATTAATACCACCAGCTGTCTGGTATGGTCATATTAATACCACCAGCTGTCTGGTACGGTCATATTAATACCACCAGCTGTCTGGTATGGTCATATTAATACCACCAGCTGTCTGGTATGGTCATATTAAAACCACCAGCTGTCTGGTACGGTCATATTAATACCACCAGCTGTCTGGTATGGTCATATTAATACCACCAGCTGTCTGGTATGGTCATATTAATACCACCAGCTGTCTGGTATGGTCATATTAATACCACCAGCTGTCTGGTATGGTCATATTAATACCACCAGCTGTCTGGTATGGTCATATTAAAACCACCAGCTGTCTGGTATGGTCATATTAATACCACCAGCTGTCTGGTATGGTCATATTAATACCACCAGCTGTCTGGTATGGTCATATTAATACCACCAGCTGTCTGGTATGGTCATATTAATACCACCAGCTGTCTGGTATGGTCATATTAAAACCACCAGCTGTCTGGTATGGTCATATTAATACCACCAGCTGTCTGGTATGGTCATATTAATACCACCAGCTGTCTGGTATGGTCATATTAATACCACCAGCTGTCTGGTATGGTCATATTAAAACCACCAGCTGTCTGGTATGGTCATATTAAAACCACCAGCTGTCTGGTATGGTCATATTAAAACCACCAGCTGTCTGGTATGGTCATATTAAAACCACCAGCTGTCTGGTACGGTCATATTAATACCACCAGCTGTCTGGTATGGTCATATTAAAACCACCAGCTGTCTGGTACGGTCATATTAATACCACCAGCTGTCTGGTATGGTCATATTAAAACCACCAGCTGTCTGGTACGGTCATATTAATACCACCAGCTGTCTGGTATGGTCATATTAAAACCACCAGCTGTCTGGTATGGTCATATTAAAACCACCAGCTGTCTGGTACGGTCATATTAATACCACCAGCTGTCTGGTGCGGTCATATTAATACCACCAGCTGTCTGGTACGGTCATATTAATACCACCAGCTGTCTGGTATGGTCATATTAAAACCACCAGCTGTCTGGTGCGGTCATATTAATACCACCAGCTGTCTGGTACGGTCATATTAATACCACCAGCTGTCTGGTACGGTCATATTAATACCACCAGCTGTCTGGTATGGTCATATTAAAACCACCAGCTGTCTGGTGCGGTCATATTAATACCACCAGCTGTCTGGTGCGGTCATATTAAAACCACCAGCTGTCTGGTATGGTCATATTAATACCACCAGCTGTCTGGTATGGTCATATTAAAACCACCAGCTGTCTGGTATGGTCATATTAATACCACCAGCTGTCTGGTACGGTCATATTAATACCACCAGCTGTCTGGTATGGTCATATTAATACCACCAGCTGTCTGGTACGGTCATATTAATACCACCAGCTGTCTGGTACGGTCATATTAAAACCACCAGCTGTCTGGTACGGTCATATTAATACCACCAGCTGTCTGGTATGGTCATATTAAAACCACCAGCTGTCTGGTACGGTCATATTAATACCACCAGCTGTCTGGTATGGTCATATTAATACCACCAGCTGTCTGGTACGGTCATATTAATACCACCAGCTGTCTGGTACGGTCATATTAATACCACCAGCTGTCTGGTATGGTCATATTAAAACCACCAGCTGTCTGGTGCGGTCATATTAATACCACCAGCTGTCTGGTATGGTCATATTAATACCACCAGCTGTCTGGTACGGTCATATTAATACCACCAGCTGTCTGGTACGGTCATATTAATACCACCAGCTGTCTGGTATGGTCATATTAATACCACCAGCTGTCTGGTACGGTCATATTAATACCACCAGCTGTCTGGTGCGGTCATATTAATACCACCAGCTGTCTGGTATGGTCATATTAAAACCACCAGCTGTCTGGTGCGGTCATATTAATACCACCAGCTGTCTGGTATGGTCATATTAATACCACCAGCTGTCTGGTACGGTCATATTAATACCACCAGCTGTCTGGTATGGTCATATTAATACCACCAGCTGTCTGATACGGTCATATTAATACCACCAGCTGTCTGGTATGGTCATATTAATACCACCAGCTGTCTGGTATGGTCATATTAATACCACCAGCTGTCTGGTACGGTCATATTAATACCACCAGCTGTCTGGTATGGTCATATTAATACCACCAGCTGTCTGGTGCGGTCATATTAATACCACCAGCTGTCTGGTACGGTCATATTAATACCACCAGCTGTCTGGTATGGTCATATTAAAACCACCAGCTGTCTGGTACGGTCATATTAATACCACCAGCTGTCTGGTACGGTCATATTAATACCACCAGCTGTCTGGTACGGTCATATTAATACCACCAGCTGTCTGGTATGGTCATATTAATACCACCAGCTGTCTGGTACGGTCATATTAATACCACCAGCTGTCTGGTACGGTCATATTAATACCACCAGCTGTCTGGTACGGTCATATTAATACCACCAGCTGTCTGGTATGGTCATATTAAAACCACCAGCTGTCTGGTACGGTCATATTAATACCACCAGCTGTCTGGTATGGTCATATTAATACCACCAGCTGTCTGGTACGGTCATATTAAAACCACTAGCTGTCTGGTACGGTCATATTAATACCACCAGCTGTCTGGTATGGTCATATTAATACCACCAGCTGTCTGGTACGGTCATATTAAAACCACCAGCTGTCTGGTACGGTCATATTAATACCACCAGCTGTCTGGTACGGTCATATTAATACCACCAGATGTCTGGTATGGTCATATTAAAACCACCAGCTGTCTGGTACGGTCATATTAATACCACCAGCTGTCTGGTACGGTCATATTAATACCACCAGCTGTCTGGTGCGGTCATATTAATACCACCAGCTGTCTGGTGCGGTCATATTAATACCACCAGCTGTCTGGTACGGTCATATTAATACCACCAGCTGTCTGGTACGGTCATATTAATACCACCAGCTGTCTGGTACGGTCATATTAATACCACCAGCTGTCTGGTACGGTCATATTAATACCACCAGCTGTCTGGTACGGTCATATTAAAACCACCAGCTGTCTGGTACGGTCATATTAATACCACCAGCTGTCTGGTACGGTCATATTAATACCACCAGCTGTCTGGTACGGTCATATTAATACCACCAGCTGTCTGGTACGGTCATATTAATACCACCAGCTGTCTGGTACGGTCATATTAATACCACCAGCTGTCTGGTACGGTCATATTAATACCACCAGCTGTCTGGTACGGTCATATTAATACCACCAGCTGTCTGGTGCGGTCATATTAATACCACCAGCTGTCTGGTACGGTCATATTAATACCACCAGCTGTCTGGTGCGGTCATATTAATACCACCAGCTGTCTGGTACGGTCATATTAATACCACCAGCTGTCTGGTACGGTCATATTAATACCACCAGCTGTCTGGTACGGTCATATTAATACCACCAGCTGTCTGGTACGGTCATATTAATACCACCAGCTGTCTGGTACGGTCATATTAATACCACCAGCTGTCTGGTACGGTCATATTAATACCACCAGCTGTCTGGTACGGTCATATTAATACCACCAGCTGTCTGGTACGGTCATATTAATACCACCAGCTGTCTGGTACGGTCATATTAATACCACCAGCTGTCTGGTACGGTCATATTAATACCACCAGCTGTCTGGTATGGTCATATTAATACCACCAGCTGTCTGGTACGGTCATATTAATACCACCAGCTGTCTGGTACGGTCATATTAATACCACCAGCTGTCTGGTGCGGTCATATTAATACCACCAGCTGTCTGGTATGGTCATATTAAAACCACCAGCTGTCTGGTACGGTCATATTAATACCACCAGCTGTCTGGTATGGTCATATTAATACCACCAGCTGTCTGGTACGGTCATATTAAAACCACTAGCTGTCTGGTACGGTCATATTAATACCACCAGCTGTCTGGTATGGTCATATTAATACCACCAGCTGTCTGGTACGGTCATATTAAAACCACCAGCTGTCTGGTACGGTCATATTAATACCACCAGCTGTCTGGTACGGTCATATTAATACCACCAGATGTCTGGTATGGTCATATTAAAACCACCAGCTGTCTGGTACGGTCATATTAATACCACCAGCTGTCTGGTGCGGTCATATTAATACCACCAGCTGTCTGGTACGGTCATATTAATACCACCAGCTGTCTGGTGCGGTCATATTAATACCACCAGCTGTCTGGTACGGTCATATTAATACCACCAGCTGTCTGGTACGGTCATATTAATACCACCAGCTGTCTGGTGCGGTCATATTAATACCACCAGCTGTCTGGTACGGTCATATTAATACCACCAGCTGTCTGGTACGGTCATATTAAAACCACCAGCTGTCTGGTACGGTCATATTAATACCACCAGCTGTCTGGTGCGGTCATATTAATACCACCAGCTGTCTGGTGCGGTCATATTAATACCACCAGCTGTCTGGTACGGTCATATTAATACCACCAGCTGTCTGGTACGGTCATATTAATACCACCAGCTGTCTGGTACGGTCATATTAATACCACCAGCTGTCTGGTACGGTCATATTAATACCACCAGCTGTCTGGTGCGGTCATATTAATACCACCAGCTGTCTGGTACGGTCATATTAATACCACCAGCTGTCTGGTACGGTCATATTAATACCACCAGCTGTCTGGTACGGTCATATTAATACCACCAGCTGTCTGGTACGGTCATATTAATACCACCAGCTGTCTGGTGCGGTCATATTAATACCACCAGCTGTCTGGTACGGTCATATTAATACCACCAGCTGTCTGGTACGGTCATATTAATACCACCAGCTGTCTGGTACGGTCATATTAATACCACCAGCTGTCTGGTACGGTCATATTAATACCACCAGCTGTCTGGTACGGTCATATTAATACCACCAGCTGTCTGGTACGGTCATATTAATACCACCAGCTGTCTGGTACGGTCATATTAATACCACCAGCTGTCTGGTACGGTCATATTAAAACCACCAGCTGTCTGGTGCGGTCATATTAATACCACCAGCTGTCTGGTACGGTCATATTAATACCACCAGCTGTCTGGTACGGTCATATTAATACCACCAGCTGTCTGGTGCGGTCATATTAATACCACCAGCTGTCTGGTACGGTCATATTAATACCACCAGCTGTCTGGTACGGTCATATTAATACCACCAGCTGTCTGGTACGGTCATATTAAAACCACCAGCTGTCTGGTACGGTCATATTAATACCACCAGCTGTCTGGTACGGTCATATTAATACCACCAGCTGTCTGGTACGGTCATATTAAAACCACCAGCTGTCTGGTGCGGTCATATTAAAACCACCAGCTGTCTGGTACGGTCATATTAATACCACCAGCTGTCTGGTACGGTCATATTAATACCACCAGCTGTCTGGTACGGTCATATTAATACCACCAGCTGTCTGGTACGGTCATATTAATACCACCAGCTGTCTGGTACGGTCATATTAAAACCACCAGCTGTCTGGTACGGTCATATTAATACCACCAGCTGTCTGGTGCGGTCATATTAATACCACCAGCTGTCTGGTATGGTCATATTAATACCACCAGCTGTCTGGTACGGTCATATTAATACCACCAGCTGTCTGGTACGGTCATATTAATACCACCAGCTGTCTGGTACGGTCATATTAATACCACCAGCTGTCTGGTACGGTCATATTAATACCACCAGCTGTCTGGTACGGTCATATTAATACCACCAGCTGTCTGGTACGGTCATATTAATACCACCAGCTGTCTGGTACGGTCATATTAATACCACCAGCTGTCTGGTACGGTCATATTAATACCACCAGCTGTCTGGTACGGTCATATTAATACCACCAGCTGTCTGGTGCGGTCATATTAATACCACCAGCTGTCTGGTACGGTCATATTAATACCACCAGCTGTCTGGTACGGTCATATTAATACCACCAGCTGTCTGGTGCGGTCATATTAATACCACCAGCTGTCTGGTGCGGTCATATTAATACCACCAGCTGTCTGGTATGGTCATATTAATACCACCAGCTGTCTGGTACGGTCATATTAAAACCACCAGCTGTCTGGTATGGTCATATTAATACCACCAGCTGTCTGGTACGGTCATATTAAAACCACCAGCTGTCTGGTACGGTCATATTAAAACCACTAGCTGTCTGGTACGGTCATATTAAAACCACCAGCTGTCTGGTACGGTCATATTAAAACCACCAGCTGTCTGGTATGGTCATATTAATACCACCAGCTGTCTGGTACGGTCATATTAAAACCACCAGCTGTCTGGTATGGTCATATTAATACCACCAGCTGTCTGGTACGGTCATATTAAAACCACTAGCTGTCTGGTATGGTCATATTAAAACCACCAGCTGTCTGGTATGGTCATATTAATACCACCAGCTGTCTGGTATGGTCATATTAATACCACCAGCTGTCTGGTACGGTCATATTAATACCACCAGCTGTCTGGTACGGTCATATTAATACCACTAGCTGTCTGGTACGGTCATATTAATACCACCAGCTGTCTGGTACGGTCATATTAAAACAACCAGCTGTCTGGTATGGTCATATTAATACCACCAGCTGTCTGGTATGGTCATATTAAAACCACTAGCTGTCTGGTATGGTCATATTAATACCACCAGCTGTCTGGTACGGTCATATTAAAACCACCAGATGTCTGGTATGGTCATATTAATACCACCAGCTGTCTGGTACGGTCATATTAAAACCACCAGCTGTCTGGTACGGTCATATTAAAACCACCAGATGTCTGGTATGGTCATATTAATACCACCAGCTGTCTGGTACGGTCATATTAATACCACCAGCTGTCTGGTATGGTCATATTAATACCACCAGCTGTCTGGTACGGTCATATTAATACCACCAGCTGTCTGGTACGGTCATATTAATACCACCAGCTGTCTGGTGCGGTCATATTAATACCACCAGCTGTCTGGTATGGTCATATTAATACCACCAGCTGTCTGGTATGGTCATATTAATACCACCAGCTGTCTGGTACGGTCATATTAATACCACCAGCTGTCTGGTATGGTCATATTAATACCACCAGCTGTCTGGTACGGTCATATTAATACCACCAGCTGTCTGGTATGGTCATATTAATACCACCAGCTGTCTGGTATGGTCATATTAATACCACCAGCTGTCTGGTGCGGTCATATTAATACCACCAGCTGTCTGGTATGGTCATATTAATACCACCAGCTGTCTGGTGCGGTCATATTAATACCACCAGCTGTCTGGTACGGTCATATTAATACCACCAGCTGTCTGGTATGGTCATATTAATACCACCAGCTGTCTGGTATGGTCATATTAATACCACCAGCTGTCTGGTACGGTCATATTAATACCACCAGCTGTCTGGTATGGTCATATTAATACCACCAGCTGTCTGGTATGGTCATATTAATACCACCAGCTGTCTGGTACGGTCATATTAATACCACCAGCTGTCTGGTATGGTCATATTAATACCACCAGCTGTCTGGTATGGTCATATTAATACCACCAGCTGTCTGGTACGGTCATATTAATACCACCAGCTGTCTGGTACGGTCATATTAATACCACCAGCTGTCTGGTATGGTCATATTAATACCACCAGCTGTCTGGTATGGTCATATTAATACCACCAGCTGTCTGGTACGGTCATATTAATACCACCAGCTGTCTGGTATGGTCATATTAATACCACCAGCTGTCTGGTACGGTCATATTAATACCACCAGCTGTCTGGTACGGTCATATTAAAACCACCAGCTGTCTGGTATGGTCATATTAATACCACCAGCTGTCTGGTGCGGTCATATTAATACCACCAGCTGTCTGGTACGGTCATATTAATACCACCAGCTGTCTGGTATGGTCATATTAATACCACCAGCTGTCTGGTACGGTCATATTAATACCACCAGCTGTCTGGTACGGTCATATTAATACCACCAGCTGTCTGGTACGGTCATATTAATACCACCAGCTGTCTGGTACGGTCATATTAATACCACCAGCTGTCTGGTACGGTCATATTAATACCACCAGCTGTCTGGTATGGTCATATTAATACCACCAGCTGTCTGGTACGGTCATATTAATACCACCAGCTGTCTGGTACGGTCATATTAATACCACCAGCTGTCTGGTATGGTCATATTAATACCACCAGCTGTCTGGTACGGTCATATTAATACCACCAGCTGTCTGGTACGGTCATATTAATACCACCAGCTGTCTGGTATGGTCATATTAATACCACCAGCTGTCTGGTATGGTCATATTAATACCACCAGCTGTCTGGTATGGTCATATTAATACCACCAGCTGTCTGGTACGGTCATATTAATACCACCAGCTGTCTGGTACGGTCATATTAATACCACCAGCTGTCTGGTATGGTCATATTAATACCACCAGCTGTCTGGTACGGTCATATTAATACCACCAGCTGTCTGGTACGGTCATATTAAAACCACCAGCTGTCTGGTACGGTCATATTAAAACCACCAGCTGTCTGGTATGGTCATATTAATACCACCAGCTGTCTGGTACGGTCATATTAAAACCACTAGCTGTCTGGTATGGTCATATTAATACCACCAGCTGTCTGGTACGGTCATATTAATACCACCAGCTGTCTGGTACGGTCATATTAAAACCACCAGCTGTCTGGTATGGTCATATTAATACCACCAGCTGTCTGGTACGGTCATATTAAAACCACCAGCTGTCTGGTACGGTCATATTAATACCACCAGCTGTCTGGTATGGTCATATTAATACCACCAGCTGTCTGGTACGGTCATATTAATACCACCAGCTGTCTGGTACGGTCATATTAATACCACTAGCTGTCTGGTACGGTCATATTAATACCACCAGCTGTCTGGTACGGTCATATTAAAACCACCAGCTGTCTGGTATGGTCATATTAATACCACCAGCTGTCTGGTACGGTCATATTAAAACCACCAGATGTCTGGTATGGTCATATTAATACCACCAGCTGTCTGGTACGGTCATATTAAAACCACCAGCTGTCTGGTACGGTCATATTAAAACCACCAGATGTCTGGTATGGTCATATTAATACCACCAGCTGTCTGGTACGGTCATATTAATACCACCAGCTGTCTGGTATGGTCATATTAATACCACCAGCTGTCTGGTATGGTCATATTAATACCACCAGCTGTCTGGTATGGTCATATTAATACCACCAGCTGTCTGGTATGGTCATATTAATACCACCAGCTGTCTGGTACGGTCATATTAATACCACCAGCTGTCTGGTACGGTCATATTAATACCACTAGCTGTCTGGTACGGTCATATTAATACCACCAGCTGTCTGGTACGGTCATATTAAAACCACCAGCTGTCTGGTATGGTCATATTAATACCACCAGCTGTCTGGTACGGTCATATTAAAACCACCAGATGTCTGGTATGGTCATATTAATACCACCAGCTGTCTGGTACGGTCATATTAAAACCACCAGCTGTCTGGTACGGTCATATTAAAACCACCAGATGTCTGGTATGGTCATATTAATACCACCAGCTGTCTGGTACGGTCATATTAATACCACCAGCTGTCTGGTACGGTCATATAAAACCACCAGATGTCTGGTATGGTCATATTAATACCACCAGCTGTCTGGTGCGGTCATATTAATACCACCAGCTGTCTGGTACGGTCATATTAATACCACCAGCTGTCTGGTACGGTCATATTAATACCACCAGCTGTCTGGTACGGTCATATTAATACCACCAGCTGTCTGGTATGGTCATATTAATACCACCAGCTGTCTGGTATGGTCATATTAATACCACCAGCTGTCTGGTACGGTCATATTAATACCACCAGCTGTCTGGTATGGTCATATTAATACCACCAGCTGTCTGGTAGGTCATATTAATACCACCAGCTGTCTGGTATGGTCATATTAATACCACCAGCTGTCTGGTATGGTCATATTAATACCACCAGCTGTCTGGTGCGGTCATATTAATACCACCAGCTGTCTGGTATGGTCATATTAATACCACCAGCTGTCTGGTACGGTCATATTAATACCACCAGCTGTCTGGTACGGTCATATTAATACCACCAGCTGTCTGGTACGGTCATATTAATACCACCAGCTGTCTGGTATGGTCATATTAATACCACCAGCTGTCTGGTATGGTCATATTAATACCACCAGCTGTCTGGTACGGTCATATTAATACCACCAGCTGTCTGGTATGGTCATATTAATACCACCAGCTGTCTGGTACGGTCATATTAATACCACCAGCTGTCTGGTACGGTCATATTAATACCACCAGCTGTCTGGTACGGTCATATTAATACCACCAGCTGTCTGGTACGGTCATATTAAAACCACCAGATGTCTGGTATGGTCATATTAAAACCACCAGATGTCTGGTACGGTCATATTAATACCACCAGCTGTCTACGGTCATATTAAAACCACCAGCTGTCTGGTATGGTCATATTAATACCACCAGCTGTCTGGTATGGTCATATTAAAACCACCAGCTGTCTGGTACGGTCATATTAATACCACCAGCTGTCTGGTACGGTCATATTAAAACCACCAGCTGTCTGGTATGGTCATATTAATACCACCAGCTGTCTGGTATGGTCATATTAATACCACCAGCTGTCTGGTACGGTCATATTAAAACCACCAGCTGTCTGGTATGGTCATATTAAAACCACTAGCTGTCTGGTACGGTCATATTAATACCACCAGCTGTCTGGTACGGTCATATTAATACCACCAGCTGTCTGGTATGGTCATATTAATACCACCAGCTGTCTGGTATGGTCATATTAATACCACCAGCTGTCTGGTACGGTCATATTAAAACCACCAGATGTCTGGTATGGTCATATTAATACCACCAGCTGTCTGGTATGGTCATATTAATACCACCAGCTGTCTGGTACGGTCATATTAATACCACCAGCTGTCTGGTATGGTCATATTAATACCACCAGCTGTCTGGTATGGTCATATTAATACCACCAGCTGTCTGGTACGGTCATATTAATACCACCAGCTGTCTGGTATGGTCATATTAATACCACCAGCTGTCTGGTATGGTCATATTAATACCACCAGCTGTCTGGTATGGTCATATTAAAACCACTAGCTGTCTGGTACGGTCATATTAAAACCACCAGCTGTCTGGTATGGTCATATTAATACCACCAGCTGTCTGGTACGGTCATATTAATACCACTAGCTGTCTGGTACGGTCATATTAAAACCACTAGCTGTCTGGTATGGTCATATTAATACCACTAGCTGTCTGGTACGGTCATATTAATACCACCAGCTGTCTGGTATGGTCATATTAATACCACCAGCTGTCTGGTATGGTCATATTAATACCACCAGCTGTCTGGTACGGTCATATTAATACCACCAGCTGTCTGGTATGGTCATATTAATACCACCAGCTGTCTGGTATGGTCATATTAATACCACCAGCTGTCTGGTATGGTCATATTAATACCACCAGCTGTCTGGTACGGTCATATTAATACCACCAGCTGTCTGGTACGGTCATATTAAAACCACCAGCTGTCTGGTACGGTCATATTAATACCACCAGCTGTCTGGTATGGTCATATTAAAACCACCAGCTGTCTGGTACGGTCATATTAATACCACTAGCTGTCTGGTACGGTCATATTAAAACCACCAGCTGTCTGGTATGGTCATATTAATACCACCAGCTGTCTGGTACGGTCATATTAATACCACCAGCTGTCTGGTATGGTCATATTAATACCACCAGCTGTCTGGTATGGTCATATTAAAACCACCAGCTGTCTGGTATGGTCATATTAATACCACCAGCTGTCTGGTACGGTCATATTAATACCACCAGCTGTCTGGTACGGTCATATTAATACCACCAGCTGTCTGGTACGGTCATATTAAAACCACCAGCTGTCTGGTACGGTCATATTAATACCACCAGCTGTCTGGTACGGTCATATTAATACCACCAGCTGTCTGGTACGGTCATATTAAAACCACCAGCTGTCTGGTACGGTCATATTAAAACCACCAGATGTCTGGTATGGTCATATTAAAACCACCAGATGTCTGGTACGGTCATATTAAAACCACCAGCTGTCTGGTACGGTCATATTAATACCACCAGATGTCTGGTACGGTCATATTAATACCACCAGATGTCTGGTACGGTCATATTAATACCACCAGCTGTCTGGTACGGTCATATTAATACCACCAGATGTCTGGTACGGTCATATTAATACCACCAGCTGTCTGGTGCGGTCATATTAATACCACCAGCTGTCTGGTACGGTCATATTAATACCACCAGCTGTCTGGTACGGTCATATTAATACCACCAGATGTCTGGTACGGTCATATTAAAACCACCAGATGTCTGGTATGGTCATATTAATACCACCAGATGTCTGGTACGGTCATATTAATACCACCAGCTGTCTGGTACGGTCATATTAATACCACCAGCTGTCTGGTACGGTCATATTAAAACCACCAGATGTCTGGTATGGTCATATTAATACCACCAGATGTCTGGTACGGTCATATTAAAACCACCGGCTGTCTGGTACGGTCATATTAATACCACCAGCTGTCTGGTACGGTCATATTAATACCACCAGATGTCTGGTACGGTCATATTAAAACCACCAGATGTCTGGTATGGTCATATTAATACCACCAGATGTCTGGTACGGTCATATTAATACCACCAGCTGTCTGGTACGGTCATATTAATACCACCAGCTGTCTGGTACGGTCATATTAATACCACCAGCTGTCTGGTACGGTCATATTAATACCACCAGCTGTCTGGTACGGTCATATTAAAACCACCAGCTGTCTGGTACGGTCATATTAAAACCACCAGATGTCTGGTATGGTCATATTAAAACCACCAGATGTCTGGTATGGTCATATTAATACCACCAGCTGTCTGGTACGGTCATATTAATACCACCAGATGTCTGGTACGGTCATATTAAAACCACCAGCTGTCTGGTACGGTCATATTAATACCACCAGCTGTCTGGTACGGTCATATTAATACCACCAGATGTCTGGTACGGTCATATTAATACCACCAGATGTCTGGTACGGTCATATTAATACCACCAGATGTCTGGTACGGTCATATTAATACCACCAGATGTCTGGTACGGTCATATTAATACCACCAGATGTCTGGTACGGTCATATTAATACCACCAGCTGTCTGGTACGGTCATATTAATACCACCAGATGTCTGGTACGGTCATATTAATACCACCAGATGTCTGGTACGGTCATATTAATACCACCAGCTGTCTGGTATGGTCATATTAATACCACCAGATGTCTGGTACGGTCATATTAAAACCACCAGATGTCTGGTATGGTCATATTAATACCACCAGATGTCTGGTACGGTCATATTAATACCACCAGATGTCTGGTACGGTCATATTAATACCACCAGATGTCTGGTACGGTCATATTAATACCACCAGCTGTCTGGTACGGTCATATTAATACCACCAGCTGTCTGGTATGGTCATATTAAAACCACCAGATGTATTAATACCACCAGCTGTATTAATACCACCAGCTGTATTAGTACCACCAGCTGTATTAATACCACCAGCTGTCTGGTACGGTCATATTAAAACCACCAGCTGTCTGGTTCGGTCATATTAAAACCACCAGCTGTCTGGTATGGTCATATTAAAACCACTAGCTGTCTGGTATGGTCATATTAAAACCACCAGCTGTCTGGTATGGTCATATTAAAACCACCAGCTGTCTGGTATGGTCATATTAATACCACCAGCTGTCTGGTATGGTCATATTAAAACCACTAGCTGTCTGGTATGGTCATATTAAAACCACCAGCTGTCTGGTATGGTCATATTAATACCACCAGCTGTCTGGTATGGTCATATTAAAACCACCAGCTGTCTGGTATGGTCATATTAATACCACCAGCTGTCTGGTATGGTCATATTAAAACCACCAGCTGTCTGGTATGGTCATATTAATACCACCAGCTGTCTGGTATGGTCATATTAATACCACCAGCTGTCTGGTATGGTCATATTAAAACCACCAGCTGTCTGGTATGGTCATATTAATACCACCAGCTGTCTGGTATGGTCATATTAAAACCACCAGCTGTCTGGTATGGTCATATTAAAACCACCAGCTGTCTGGTATGGTCATATTAATACCACCAGCTGTCTGGTATGGTCATATTAAAACCACCAGCTGTCTGGTATGGTCATATTAATACCACCAGCTGTCTGGTACGGTCATATTAAAACCACCAGCTGTCTGGTTCGGTCATATTAAAACCACCAGCTGTCTGGTATGGTCATATTAAAACCACTAGCTGTCTGGTATGGTCATATTAAAACCACCAGCTGTCTGGTATGGTCATATTAAAACCACCAGCTGTCTGGTATGGTCATATTAATACCACCAGCTGTCTGGTATGGTCATATTAATACCACCAGCTGTCTGGTACGGTCATATTAAAACCACCAGCTGTCTGGTATGGTCATATTAAAACCACCAGCTGTCTGGTATGGTCATATTAATACCACCAGCTGTCTGGTATGGTCATATTAATACCACCAGCTGTCTGGTATGGTCATATTAATACCACCAGCTGTCTGGTATGGTCATATTAATACCACCAGCTGTCTGGTATGGTCATATTAATACCACCAGCTGTCTGGTATGGTCATATTAATACCACCAGCTGTCTGGTACGGTCATATTAAAACCACCAGCTGTCTGGTATGGTCATATTAATACCACCAGCTGTCTGGTATGGTCATATTAATACCACCAGCTGTCTGGTACGGTCATATTAAAACCACCAGCTGTCTGGTATGGTCATATTAATACCACCAGCTGTCTGGTACGGTCATATTAAAACCACCAGCTGTCTGGTATGGTCATATTAATACCACCAGCTGTCTGGTACGGTCATATTAAAACCACCAGCTGTCTGGTATGGTCATATTAATACCACCAGCTGTCTGGTATGGTCATATTAATACCACCAGCTGTCTGGTACGGTCATATTAAAACCACCAGCTGTCTGGTATGGTCATATTAATACCACCAGCTGTCTGGTACGGTCATATTAATACCACCAGCTGTCTGGTATGGTCATATTAATACCACCAGCTGTCTGGTACGGTCATATTAATACCACCAGCTGTCTGGTATGGTCATATTAATACCACCAGCTGTCTGGTACGGTCATATTAATACCACCAGCTGTCTGGTATGGTCATATTAATACCACCAGCTGTCTGGTACGGTCATATTAAAACCACCAGCTGTCTGGTATGGTCATATTAATACCACCAGCTGTCTGGTACGGTCATATTAAAACCACCAGCTGTCTGGTATGGTCATATTAATACCACCAGCTGTCTGGTATGGTCATATTAAAACCACCAGCTGTCTGGTATGGTCATATTAATACCACCAGCTGTCTGGTATGGTCATATTAATACCACCAGCTGTCTGGTATGGTCATATTAATACCACCAGCTGTCTGGTACGGTCATATTAAAACCACCAGCTGTCTGGTACGGTCATATTAATACCACCAGCTGTCTGGTACGGTCATATTAATACCACCAGCTGTCTGGTACGGTCATATTAAAACCACCAGCTGTCTGGTACGGTCATATTAATACCACCAGCTGTCTGGTACGGTCATATTAATACCACCAGCTGTCTGGTACGGTCATATTAATACCACCAGCTGTCTGGTACGGTCATATTAAAACCACCAGCTGTCTGGTACGGTCATATTAATACCACTAGCTGTCTGGTATGGTCATATTAAAACCACCAGCTGTCTGGTATGGTCATATTAAAACCACTAGCTGTCTGGTATGGTCATATTAAAACCACTAGCTGTCTGGTATGGTCATATTAAAACCACTAGCTGTCTGGTATGGTCATATTAAAACCACTAGCTGTCTGGTATGGTCATATTAAAACCACTAGCTGTCTGGTATGGTCATATTAAAACCACCAGCTGTCTGGTATGGTCATATTAAAACCACTAGCTGTCTGGTATGGTCATATTAAAACCACCAGCTGTCTGGTATGGTCATATTAATACCACCAGCTGTCTGGTATGGTCATATTAAAACCACTAGCTGTCTGGTATGGTCATATTAAAACCACTAGCTGTCTGGTATGGTCATATTAAAACCACTAGCTGTCTGGTATGGTCATATTAAAACCACTAGCTGTCTGGTATGGTCATATTAAAACCACCAGCTGTCTGGTATGGTCATATTAAAACCACTAGCTGTCTGGTATGGTCATATTAATACCACCAGCTGTCTGGTATGGTCATATTAAAACCACTAGCTGTCTGGTATGGTCATATTAAAACCACTAGCTGTCTGGTATGGTCATATTAAAACCACTAGCTGTCTGGTATGGTCATATTAATACCACCAGCTGTCTGGTATGGTCATATTAAAACCACTAGCTGTCTGGTATGGTCATATTAAAACCACTAGCTGTCTGGTATGGTCATATTAAAACCACTAGCTGTCTGGTATGGTCATATTAATACCACCAGCTGTCTGGTATGGTCATATTAAAACCACTAGCTGTCTGGTATGGTCATATTAAAACCACCAGCTGTCTGGTATGGTCATATTAATACCACCAGCTGTCTGGTATGGTCATATTAAAACCACTAGCTGTCTGGTATGGTCATATTAAAACCACTAGCTGTCTGGTATGGTCATATTAAAACCACTAGCTGTCTGGTATGGTCATATTAAAACCACTAGCTGTCTGGTATGGTCATATTAAAACCACCAGCTGTCTGGTATGGTCATATTAAAACCACTAGCTGTCTGGTATGGTCATATTAAAACCACCAGCTGTCTGGTATGGTCATATTAAAACCACTAGCTGTCTGGTATGGTCATATTAAAACCACCAGCTGTCTGGTATGGTCATATTAATACCACCAGCTGTCTGGTACGGTCATATTAAAACCACCAGCTGTCTGGTACGGTCATATTAAAACCACCAGCTGTCTGGTATGGTCATATTAAAACCACTAGCTGTCTGGTATGGTCATATTAATACCACCAGCTGTCTGGTACGGTCATATTAAAACCACCAGCTGTCTGGTATGGTCATATTAAAACCACCAGCTGTCTGGTACGGTCATATTAATACCACCAGCTGTCTGGTACGGTCATATTAAAACCACCAGCTGTCTGGTACGGTCATATTAATACCACCAGCTGTCTGGTACGGTCATATTAAAACCACCAGCTGTCTGGTACGGTCATATTAAAACCACCAGCTGTCTGGTATGGTCATATTAAAACCACTAGCTGTCTGGTATGGTCATATTAATACCACCAGCTGTCTGGTACGGTCATATTAAAACCACCAGCTGTCTGGTACGGTCATATTAATACCACCAGCTGTCTGGTACGGTCATATTAAAACCACCAGCTGTCTGGTACGGTCATATTAAAACCACCAGCTGTCTGGTATGGTCATATTAAAACCACTAGCTGTCTGGTATGGTCATATTAATACCACCAGCTGTCTGGTACGGTCATATTAAAACCACCAGCTGTCTGGTACGGTCATATTAAAACCACCAGCTGTCTGGTACGGTCATATTAAAACCACCAGCTGTCTGGTACGGTCATATTAAAACCACCAGCTGTCTGGTATGGTCATATTAAAACCACCAGCTGTCTGGTATGGTCATATTAAAACCACCAGCTGTCTGGTACGGTCATATTAATACCACCAGCTGTCTGGTATGGTCATATTAAAACCACCAGCTGTCTGGTATGGTCATATTAATACCACCAGCTGTCTGGTATGGTCATATTAAAACCACCAGCTGTCTGGTATGGTCATATTAATACCACCAGCTGTCTGGTATGGTCATATTAAAACCACTAGCTGTCTGGTATGGTCATATTAAAACCACTAGCTGTCTGGTACGGTCATATTAATACCACCAGCTGTCTGGTACGGTCATATTAAAACCACTAGCTGTCTGGTACGGTCATATTAATACCACCAGCTGTCTGGTACGGTCATATTAAAACCACCAGCTGTCTGGTATGGTCATATTAAAACCACTAGCTGTCTGGTATGGTCATATTAAAACCACTAGCTGTCTGGTACGGTCATATTAAAACCACCAGCTGTCTGGTATGGTCATATTAAAACCACTAGCTGTCTGGTATGGTCATGTTAATACCACCAGCTGTCTGGTACGGTCATATTAAAACCACCAGCTGTCTGGTACGGTCATATTAAAACCACCAGCTGTCTGGTACGGTCATATTAATACCACCAGCTGTCTGGTACGGTCATATTAAAACCACTAGCTGTCTGGTATGGTCATATTAAAACCACTAGCTGTCTGGTATGGTCATATTAAAACCACTAGCTGTCTGGTATGGTCATATTAATACCACCAGCTGTCTGGTATGGTCATATTAATACCACCAGCTGTCTGGTATGGTCATATTAAAACCACTAGCTGTCTGGTATGGTCATATTAATACCACCAGCTGTCTGGTATGGTCATATTAATACCACCAGCTGTCTGGTATGGTCATATTAATACCACCAGCTGTCTGGTATGGTCATATTAATACCACCAGCTGTCTGGTATGGTCATATTAAAACCACTAGCTGTCTGGTATGGTCATATTAAAACCACCAGCTGTCTGGTATGGTCATATTAAAACCACCAGCTGTCTGGTATGGTCATATTAAAACCACCAGCTGTCTGGTATGGTCATATTAAAACCACCAGCTGTCTGGTATGGTCATATTAAAACCACTAGCTGTCTGGTATGGTCATATTAAAACCACCAGCTGTCTGGTATGGTCATATTAAAACCACCAGCTGTCTGGTATGGTCATATTAAAACCACCAGCTGTCTGGTATGGTCATATTAAAACCACCAGCTGTCTGGTATGGTCATATTAAAACCACTAGCTGTCTGGTATGGTCATATTAAAACCACCAGCTGTCTGGTATGGTCATATTAAAACCACTAGCTGTCTGGTATGGTCATATTAAAACCACCAGCTGTCTGGTATGGTCATATTAAAACCACCAGCTGTCTGGTATGGTCATATTAAAACCACCAGCTGTCTGGTACGGTCATATTAAAACCACCAGCTGTCTGGTACGGTCATATTAAAACCACTAGCTGTCTGGTATGGTCATATTAAAACCACCAGCTGTCTGGTACGGTCATATTAAAACCACCAGCTGTCTGGTATGGTCATATTAAAACCACCAGCTGTCTGGTACGGTCATATTAATACCACCAGCTGTCTGGTATGGTCATATTAAAACCACCAGCTGTCTGGTACGGTCATATTAAAACCACCAGCTGTCTGGTACGGTCATATTAAAACCACTAGCTGTCTGGTATGGTCATATTAAAACCACCAGCTGTCTGGTATGGTCATATTAAAACCACTAGCTGTCTGGTATGGTCATATTAAAACCACCAGCTGTCTGGTATGGTCATATTAATACCACCAGCTGTCTGGTATGGTCATATTAATACCACCAGCTGTCTGGTATGGTCATATTAAAACCACTAGCTGTCTGGTATGGTCATATTAAAACCACCAGCTGTCTGGTATGGTCATATTAATACCACCAGCTGTCTGGTATGGTCATATTAATACCACCAGCTGTCTGGTATGGTCATATTAAAACCACCAGCTGTCTGGTATGGTCATATTAATACCACCAGCTGTCTGGTATGGTCATATTAAAACCACTAGCTGTCTGGTATGGTCATATTAAAACCACCAGCTGTCTGGTATGGTCATATTAATACCACCAGCTGTCTGGTATGGTCATATTAATACCACCAGCTGTCTGGTATGGTCATATTAAAACCACCAGCTGTCTGGTATGGTCATATTAAAACCACCAGCTGTCTGGTATGGTCATATTAATACCACCAGCTGTCTGGTATGGTCATATTAATACCACCAGCTGTCTGGTATGGTCATATTAAAACCACTAGCTGTCTGGTATGGTCATATTAAAACCACCAGCTGTCTGGTATGGTCATATTAATACCACCAGCTGTCTGGTATGGTCATATTAATACCACCAGCTGTCTGGTATGGTCATATTAAAACCACTAGCTGTCTGGTATGGTCATATTAAAACCACCAGCTGTCTGGTATGGTCATATTAATACCACCAGCTGTCTGGTATGGTCATATTAATACCACCAGCTGTCTGGTATGGTCATATTAATACCACTAGCTGTCTGGTATGGTCATATTAAAACCACCAGCTGTCTGGTATGGTCATATTAATACCACCAGCTGTCTGGTATGGTCATATTAATACCACCAGCTGTCTGGTATGGTCATATTAAAACCACCAGATGTCTGGTACGGTCATATTAATACCACCAGCTGTCTGGTATGGTCATATTAATACCACCAGCTGTCTGGTACGGTCATATTAAAACCACCAGCTGTCTGGTACGGTCATATTAATACCACCAGCTGTCTGGTACGGTCATATTAAAACCACCAGCTGTATTAATACCACCAGCTGTATTAAAACCACTAGCTGTCTGGTATGGTCATATTAAAACCACCAGCTGTATTAATACCACCAGCTGTATTAAAACCACCAGCTGTATTAGTACCACCAGCTGTATTAAAACCACCAGCTGTATTAATACCACCAGCTGTATTAATACCACCAGCTGTATTAGTACCACCAGCTGTATTAAAACCACCAGCTGTATTAATACCACCAGCTGTATTAAAACCACCAGCTGTATTAATACCACCAGCTGTATTAGTACCACCAGCTGTATTAAAACCACCAGCTGTATTAAAACCACCAGCTGTATTAAAACCACTAGCTGTCTGGTATGGTCATATTAAAACCACTAGCTGTCTGGTATGGTCATATTAAAACCACCAGCTGTCTGGTACGGTCATATTAAAACCACCAGCTGTCTGGTATGGTCATATTAAAACCACTAGCTGTCTGGTACGGTCATATTAAAACCACTAGCTGTCTGGTACGGTCATATTAAAACCACCAGCTGTCTGGTACGGGCATATTAAAACCACCAGCTGTCTGGTATGGTCATATTAAAACCACTAGCTGTCTGGTATGGTCATATTAATACCACCAGCTGTCTGGTACGGTCATATTAAAACCACCAGCTGTCTGTTATGGTCATATTAAAACCACCAGCTGTCTGGTACGGTCATATTAAAACCACCAGCTGTCTGGTATGGTCATATTAAAACCACTAGCTGTCTGGTATGGTCATATTAAAACCACCAGCTGTCTGGTATGGTCATATTAAAACCACCAGCTGTCTGGTATGGTCATATTAAAACCACCAGCTGTCTGGTATGGTCATATTAAAACCACCAGCTGTCTGGTATGGTCATATTAAAACCACCAGCTGTATTAAAACCACCAGCTGTATTAAAACCACCAGCTGTATTAAAACCACCAGCTGTATTAAAACCACCAGCTGTATTAAAACCACCAGCTGTCTGGTATGGTCATATTAAAACCACCAGCTGTATTAAAACCACCAGCTGTCTGGTATGGTCATATTAAAACCACCAGCTGTCTGGTATGGTCATATTAAAACCACCAGCTGTCTGGTATGGTCATATTAATACCACCAGCTGTCTGGTACGGTCATATTAATACCACCAGCTGTCTGGTACGGTCATATTAAAACCACCAGCTGTATTAATACCACCAGCTGTATTAATACCACCAGCTGTATTAAAACCACCAGCTGTATTAAAACCACCAGCTGTCTGGTACGGGCATATTAATACCACCAGCTGTCTGGTATGGTCATATTAAAACCACCAGCTGTCTGGTACGGGCATATTAATACCACCAGCTGTCTGGTATGGTCATATTAAAACCACTAGCTGTCTGGTATGGTCATATTAAAACCACTAGCTGTCTGGTATGGTCATATTAAAACCACTAGCTGTCTGGTATGGTCATATTAAAACCACCAGCTGTCTGGTATGGTCATATTAAAACCACCAGCTGTCTGGTATGGTCATATTAAAACCACTAGCTGTCTGGTATGGTCATATTAAAACCACTAGCTGTCTGGTATGGTCATATTAAAACCACCAGCTGTCTGGTATGGTCATATTAAAACCACCAGCTGTCTGGTATGGTCATATTAAAACCACTAGCTGTCTGGTATGGTCATATTAAAACCACCAGCTGTATTAAAACCACCAGCTGTATTAAAACCACTAGCTGTCTGGTATGGTCATATTAAAACCACTAGCTGTCTGGTATGGTCATATTAAAACCACTAGCTGTCTGGTATGGTCATATTAAAACCACCAGCTGTCTGGTATGGTCATATTAAAACCACTAGCTGTCTGGTATGGTCATATTAAAACCACTAGCTGTCTGGTATGGTCATATTAAAACCACCAGCTGTCTGGTATGGTCATATTAAAACCACTAGCTGTCTGGTACGGTCATATTAATACCACCAGCTGTCTGGTATGGTCATATTAAAACCACCAGCTGTATTAATACCACCAGCTGTATTAAAACCACCAGCTGTATTAAAACCACCAGCTGTATTAAAACCACCAGCTGTATTAAAACCACCAGCTGTCTGGTATGGTCATATTAAAACCACCAGCTGTATTAATACCACCAGCTGTATTAAAACCACCAGCTGTATTAAAACCACCAGCTGTATTAAAACCACCAGCTGTATTAAAACCACCAGCTGTCTGGTATGGTCATATTAAAACCACCAGCTGTATTAAAACCACCAGCTGTATTAAAACCACCAGCTGTATTAAAACCACCAGCTGTATTAAAACCACCAGCTGTATTAAAACCACTAGCTGTCTGGTATGGTCATATTAAAACCACTAGCTGTCTGGTATGGTCATATTAAAACCACCAGCTGTATTAATACCACCAGCTGTATTAAAACCACCAGCTGTCTGGTATGGTCATATTAAAACCACCAGCTGTCTGGTATGGTCATATTAAAACCACCAGCTGTCTGGTATGGTCATATTAAAACCACCAGCTGTCTGGTATGGTCATATTAAAACCACCAGCTGTCTGGTATGGTCATATTAAAACCACTTGCTGTCTGGTACGGTCATATTAAAACCACCAGCTGTCTGGTACGGTCATATTAAAACCACCAGCTGTCTGGTATGGTCATATTAATACCACCAGCTGTCTGGTACGGTCATATTAATACCACCAGCTGTCTGGTACGGTCATATTAAAACCACCAGCTGTCTGGTATGGTCATATTAAAACCACCAGCTGTCTGGTATGGTCATATTAAAACCACCAGCTGTCTGGTATGGTCATATTAATACCACCAGCTGTCTGGTACGGTCATATTAAAACCACCAGCTGTATTAATACCACCAGCTGTATTAAAACCACCAGATGTCTGGTATGGTCATATTAAAACCACCAGCTGTCTGGTATGGTCATATTAATACCACCAGCTGTCTGGTACGGTCATATTAAAACCACCAGCTGTATTAATACCACCAGCTGTATTAAAACCACCAGATGTCTGGTATGGTCATATTAAAACCACCAGATGTCTGGTATGGTCATATTAAAACCACCAGCTGTCTGGTATGGTCATATTAAAACCACCAGCTGTCTGGTATGGTCATATTAAAACCACTAGCTGTCTGGTACGGTCATATTAAAACCACCAGCTGTCTGGTATGGTCATATTAAAACCACCAGCTGTCTGGTATGGTCATATTAAAACCACTAGCTGTCTGGTACGGTCATATTAAAACCACCAGCTGTCTGGTATGGTCATATTAAAACCACCAGCTGTCTGGTATGGTCATATTAAAACCACTAGCTGTCTGGTATGGTCATATTAAAACCACCAGCTGTCTGGTATGGTCATATTAATACCACCAGCTGTCTGGTATGGTCATATTAATACCACCAGCTGTCTGGTATGGTCATATTAAAACCACTAGCTGTCTGGTATGGTCATATTAAAACCACCAGCTGTCTGGTACGGTCATATTAAAACCACCAGCTGTCTGGTATGGTCATATTAAAACCACTAGCTGTCTGGTATGGTCATATTAAAACCACCAGCTGTCTGGTATGGTCATATTAAAACCACTAGCTGTCTGGTATGGTCATATTAAAACCACCAGCTGTCTGGTACGGTCATATTAAAACCACCAGCTGTCTGGTATGGTCATATTAAAACCACTAGCTGTCTGGTATGGTCATATTAAAACCACCAGCTGTCTGGTATGGTCATATTAAAACCACTAGCTGTCTGGTATGGTCATATTAAAACCACCAGCTGTCTGGTATGGTCATATTAATACCACCAGCTGTCTGGTATGGTCATATTAAAACCACTAGCTGTCTGGTATGGTCATATTAATACCACCAGCTGTCTGGTATGGTCATATTAAAACCACTAGCTGTCTGGTATGGTCATATTAAAACCACCAGCTGTCTGGTATGGTCATATTAAAACCACCAGCTGTCTGGTATGGTCATATTAAAACCACCAGCTGTCTGGTATGGTCATATTAAAACCACCAGCTGTCTGGTATGGTCATATTAAAACCACTAGCTGTCTGGTATGGTCATATTAAAACCACCAGCTGTCTGGTATGGTCATATTAATACCACCAGCTGTCTGGTATGGTCATATTAATACCACCAGCTGTCTGGTATGGTCATATTAAAACCACCAGCTGTCTGGTATGGTCATATTAAAACCACTAGCTGTCTGGTATGGTCATATTAAAACCACCAGCTGTCTGGTATGGTCATATTAATACCACCAGCTGTCTGGTATGGTCATATTAAAACCACCAGCTGTCTGGTATGGTCATATTAAAACCACCAGCTGTCTGGTATGGTCATATTAAAACCACTAGCTGTCTGGTATGGTCATATTAAAACCACCAGCTGTCTGGTATGGTCATATTAAAACCACCAGCTGTCTGGTATGGTCATATTAAAACCACTAGCTGTCTGGTATGGTCATATTAAAACCACCAGCTGTCTGGTATGGTCATATTAAAACCACTAGCTGTCTGGTATGGTCATATTAAAACCACCAGCTGTCTGGTATGGTCATATTAAAACCACTAGCTGTCTGGTATGGTCATATTAAAACCACCAGCTGTCTGGTATGGTCATATTAAAACCACCAGCTGTCTGGTACGGTCATATTAAAACCACCAGCTGTCTGGTATGGTCATATTAAAACCACTAGCTGTCTGGTATGGTCATATTAAAACCACCAGCTGTCTGGTATGGTCATATTAAAACCACTAGCTGTCTGGTATGGTCATATTAAAACCACCAGCTGTCTGGTATGGTCATATTAATACCACCAGCTGTCTGGTATGGTCATATTAAAACCACTAGCTGTCTGGTATGGTCATATTAAAACCACTAGCTGTCTGGTATGGTCATATTAAAACCACTAGCTGTCTGGTACGGTCATATTAATACCACCAGCTGTCTGGTATGGTCATATTAATACCACCAGCTGTCTGGTATGGTCATATTAAAACCACTAGCTGTCTGGTACGGTCATATTAATACCACCAGCTGTCTGGTATGGTCATATTAATACCACCAGCTGTCTGGTATGGTCATATTAAAACCACTAGCTGTCTGGTATGGTCATATTAAAACCACCAGCTGTCTGGTATGGTCATATTAAAACCACTAGCTGTCTGGTATGGTCATATTAATACCACCAGCTGTCTGGTATGGTCATATTAATACCACCAGCTGTCTGGTATGGTCATATTAAAACCACCAGCTGTCTGGTATGGTCATATTAATACCACCAGCTGTCTGGTATTGTCATATTAATACCACCAGCTGTCTGGTATGGTCATATTAAAACCACTAGCTGTCTGGTATGGTCATATTAAAACCACCAGCTGTCTGGTATGGTCATATTAATACCACCAGCTGTCTGGTATGGTCATATTAATACCACCAGCTGTCTGGTATGGTCATATTAAAACCACTAGCTGTCTGGTATGGTCATATTAAAACCACCAGCTGTCTGGTATGGTCATATTAATACCACCAGCTGTCTGGTATGGTCATATTAATACCACCAGCTGTCTGGTATGGTCATATTAATACCACTAGCTGTCTGGTATGGTCATATTAAAACCACCAGCTGTCTGGTATGGTCATATTAATACCACCAGCTGTCTGGTATGGTCATATTAATACCACCAGCTGTCTGGTATGGTCATATTAAAACCACTAGCTGTCTGGTACGGTCATATTAATACCACCAGCTGTCTGGTATGGTCATATTAAAACCACCAGCTGTATTAATACCACCAGCTGTATTAAAACCACTAGCTGTCTGGTATGGTCATATTAAAACCACCAGCTGTATTAATACCACCAGCTGTATTAAAACCACCAGCTGTATTAAAACCACCAGCTGTATTAATACCACCAGCTGTATTAATACCACCAGCTGTATTAGTACCACCAGCTGTATTAAAACCACCAGCTGTATTAAAACCACCAGCTGTATTAATACCACCAGCTGTATTAAAACCACCAGCTGTATTAAAACCACCAGCTGTATTAAAACCACCAGCTGTATTAAAACCACCAGCTGTATTAAAACCACCAGCTGTATTAAAACCACCAGCTGTCTGGTATGGTCATATTAAAACCACTAGCTGTCTGGTATGGTCATATTAAAACCACCAGCTGTCTGGTACGGGCATATTAAAACCACCAGCTGTCTGGTATGGTCATATTAATACCACCAGCTGTCTGGTACGGTCATATTAATACCACCAGCTGTCTGGTATGGTCATATTAATACCACCAGCTGTCTGGTACGGTCATATTAAAACCACCAGCTGTCTGGTACGGTCATATTAAAACCACCAGCTGTCTGTTATGGTCATATTAAAACCACCAGCTGTCTGGTATGGTCATATTAATACCACCAGCTGTCTGGTACGGTCATATTAAAACCACCAGCTGTCTGGTACGGTCATATTAAAACCACCAGCTGTCTGGTACGGGCATATTAAAACCACCAGCTGTCTGGTATGGTCATATTAATACCACCAGCTGTCTGGTACGGTCATATTAATACCACCAGCTGTCTGGTATGGTCATATTAATACCACCAGCTGTCTGGTACGGTCATATTAAAACCACCAGCTGTCTGGTACGGTCATATTAAAACCACCAGCTGTCTGTTATGGTCATATTAAAACCACCAGCTGTCTGGTACGGTCATATTAAAACCACCAGCTGTCTGGTATGGTCATATTAAAACCACCAGCTGTATTAATACCACCAGCTGTATTAAAACCACCAGCTGTATTAAAACCACCAGCTGTATTAAAACCACCAGCTGTATTAAAACCACCAGCTGTCTGGTATGGTCATATTAAAACCACTAGCTGTCTGGTATGGTCATATTAAAACCACCAGCTGTATTAATACCACCAGCTGTATTAAAACCACCAGCTGCATTAAAACCACCAGCTGTCTGGTATGGTCATATTAAAACCACCAGCTGTATTAATACCACCAGCTGTATTAAAACCACCAGCTGTATTAAAACCACCAGCTGTATTAAAACCACCAGCTGTATTAGTACCACCAGCTGTATTAAAACCACCAGATGTCTGGTATGGTCATATTAAAACCACCGGCTGTCTGGTACGGTCATATTAAAACCACCAGATGTCTGGTACGGTCATATTAATACCACCAGCTGTCTGGTATGGTCATATTAATACCACCAGCTGTCTGGTATGGTCATATTAAAACCACTAGCTGTCTGGTATGGTCATATTAAAACCACCAGCTGTCTGGTATGGTCATATTAAAACCACCAGCTGTCTGGTATGGTCATATTAAAACCACCAGCTGTATTAATACCACCAGCTGTATTAAAACCACCAGCTGTATTAAAACCACCAGCTGTATTAAAACCACTAGCTGTCTGGTATGGTCATATTAAAACCACTAGCTGTCTGGTATGGTCATATTAAAACCACTAGCTGTCTGGTATGGTCATATTAAAACCACTAGCTGTCTGGTATGGTCATATTAAAACCACTAGCTGTCTGGTATGGTCATATTAAAACCACCAGCTGTCTGGTATGGTCATATTAAAACCACCAGCTGTCTGGTATGGTCATATTAAAACCACTAGCTGTCTGGTATGGTCATATTAAAACCACTAGCTGTCTGGTATGGTCATATTAAAACCACCAGCTGTCTGGTATGGTCATATTAAAACCACTAGCTGTCTGGTATGGTCATATTAAAACCACTAGCTGTCTGGTATGGTCATATTAAAACCACTAGCTGTCTGGTATGGTCATATTAAAACCACCAGCTGTATTAAAACCACCAGCTGTATTAAAACCACTAGCTGTCTGGTATGGTCATATTAAAACCACCAGCTGTATTAAAACCACCAGCTGTATTAAAACCACTAGCTGTCTGGTATGGTCATATTAAAACCACTAGCTGTCTGGTATGGTCATATTAAAACCACTAGCTGTCTGGTACGGTCATATTAAAACCACTAGCTGTCTGGTATGGTCATATTAAAACCACTAGCTGTCTGGTATGGTCATATTAATACCACCAGCTGTCTGGTATGGTCATATTTAATACCATATTAAAACCAGCTGTCTGGTACCAGGTATTAAAACCACCATATTAATACCACCAGCTGTATTAAAACCACCAGCTGTATTAAAACCACCAGCTGTATTAAAACCACCAAGCTGTCTGGTATTAATAAAACCACCAGCTGTATTAAAACCACCAGCTGTCTGGTACGGTCATATTAGCTGTATACCACCAGCTGTCTGTATGGTCATAAAACCACCAGCTGTATTAAAACCACCAGCTGTCTAATACCACCAGCTGTCATATTAAAACCACCAGCTGTCTGGTACGGTCATATTAAAACCACCAGCTGTCTGGTATGGTCATATTAAAACCACCAGCTGTATTAAAACCACCAGCTGTATTCGGTCATATTAAAACCACCAGGTAAAACCACCAGCTGTCTGGTATGGTCATATTAAAACCACCAGCTGTATTAAAACCACCAGTCTGTATTAAAACCACCAGTCTGGTCATATTAAAACCACCAGCTGTCTGGTAAAACCACCAGTCTGTATTAAAACCACCAGCTGTCTGGTATATTAATTAAAACCACCAGCTGTCTGGTATGGTCATATTAAAACCACCAGCTGTCTGGTAAAACCACCAGGTCATATTTAAAACCACCAGTCTGGTATGGTCATATTAAAACCACCATATGGTCATATTAAAACCACCAGCTGTCTGGTATGTCATATTCATATTACCAAACCACCAGTCTGGTATGGTATTCAGCTGTATTAAAACCACCAGCTGTCTGGTATGGTCATATTAATACCACCAGCTGTCTGGTATTATTAATACCACCAGCTGTCTGGTATGGTATTAAAACCACCAGCTGTCTGGTATGGTCATATTAAAACCACCAGCTGTATTAAAACCACCAGCTGTATTAATACCGTCTGGTACGGTCATATTAAAACCAGTCTGGTACGGTCATATTAAAACCACCAGCTGTCTGGTATGGTCATATTAAAACCACCAGCTGTCTGGTATGGTTAAAACCACCAGTCTGGTATGGTCATATTAATACCACCAGCTGTCTGGTATGGTCATATTAAAACCACCAGCTGTCTGGTATGGTCATATTAAACCACCAGCTGTCTGGTATTAAAACCACCAGCTGTCTGGTCTGGTCATATTAAAACCACCAGCTGTCTGGTATGGTCATATTAAACCACCAGCTGTCTGGTATTAAAACCACCAGCTGTCTGGTATGGTCACCAGTCTGGTATTAAAACCACCAGCTGTCTGGTATGGTCATATTAAAACCACCAGCTGTCTGGTATGGTCATATTAAACCACCATATTAAAAACCACTGGTATGGTCATATTAAAACCACCAGCTGTCTGGTAGTCATATTAAAACCACTAGCTGTCTGGTCATATTGGTCATATTAAAACCACCAAAACTGGTATGGTCATATTAAAACCACTAGCTGTCTGGTATGGTCATATTAAAACCAGCTGTCTGGTATGGTCATATTAAAACCACCAGCTGTCTGGTATGGTCATATTAAAACCACCAGTCTGGTAAAACCACCATATTAAAACCACCAGCTGTCTGGTACCAGGTCAGCTGTCTGGTATGGTCATATTAAAACCACCAGCTGTCTGGTATGGTCATATTAAAACCACCAGCTGTCATATTCTGTCTGGTATGGTCATATTAAAACCACCAGCTGTCTGGTATGGTCATATTAAAACCACCAGCTGTCTGGTATGGTCATGGTCATATTAAAACCACTAGCTGTCTTAATTAAAACCACCAGCTGTCTGGTCATATTATGTATGGTCATATTAAAACATATTAAAACCACTAGCTGTCTGGTATGGTCTAGCTGTCTGGTATGGTCATATGGTTAAAACCACTAGCTGTCTGGTATGGTCATATTAAAACCATATTAAAACCAGAGCTGTCTGTATGGTCATATTAAAACCACCAGATGTCTGTAAGGGCTTGGCGAAGATTCTGAAGAGGTCATTTCCTGCGAAGAAGTTGAATACAAAGAACATAGTGCAGAAAGTACTTAAGCTCTCAATTATTGATACCCCAAACAGCCAGAACGAATACTAAAAATCTGTAAATCCACCGTCATTAACACTTGTGGAGAGACTATAGAATTAAACTGTGACGTGAATTGACGTTATTATCTGTGGTCTGCCAGGCGTGACAGTGACAAAAGCTTTGAAAACCCTGCAGAGGAAGAACCATGTCTCTGCTGAATAATACAGTCCAGAGGACTTTTAGTGGAGCAGTTTGGGTTTGGGTTTGAGTTCATGGATTTCTTTCTTTATATAAAAAAAAAAGTATATGAAACAACACCACTCATTCACAAGGGAAAAGACCTACAGTACATGAATCTGCCTTTTAAAAATCCACTTGATAACAAAGTAAATGCAATAGTCAATGATCAAAGAAAGTATTTTCTGCTCCCCTGCCTTGTTGTCTGAAATTCCCTAAATATTCAATTAAACCAGAGAAGGGAGGAGAAGAGTAGAGGAGAGGAGAAGAGGATGGATGATGAGAGGAGAGGAGGAAAGGAGAAAAGGATGGATGATGAGAGGAGAGGAGGAAAGGAGAAAAGGATGGATGATGAGAGGAGAGGAGGAGAGGAGGTGAGGAGAGGGGAGAGGAGGAGAGGAGAAGAGGATGGATTATGAGAGGAGAGGAGGAGAGGAGAGGGGAGAGGAGGAAAGTAGAAAAGGATGGATGATGAGAGGAGAGGAGGAGAGGAGAGGGGAGAGGAGGAAAGGAGAAAAGGATGGATGATGAGAGGAGAGGAGGAGGAGAGGAGAGGGGAGAGGTGGAAAGTAGAAAAGGATGGATGATGAGAGGAGAGGAGGAGAGGAGAGGGGAGAGGAGGAAATTAGAAAATGATGGATGATGAGAGGTGAGGAGAGCAAGGATGGATGGATGATGAGAGGTGATATGAATAGAGGAGATGGGAGGAGAGGAGAAGAGGGAAGGATGGATGATGAGAGGTCAGGAGGGGAGGGGAGTTTAAGAGGGGAGAGGAGAGGAGGGAAAATGGAGGATGAGAGGTGAGGGAGAGAGGAGAAGAAAGAGGGGAGGAGAGGGTAGGAGAGGGTAGAGTGGAGGGGAGGGTAGAGAAGAGGAGAGGAGGGGAGAGGAGGGTAGAAGATGGATGATGAGAGGAGAGGTGAGAAGAGGAGAGGTGAGGAGGAGAGAGGAGAAGAGGATGGATGATGAGAGGAGAGGTGAGAAGAGGAGAGGTGAGGAGGAGAGAGGAGGAGAGGATGGATGATGAGAGGAGAGGTGAGGAGGGAGAGGTTTGGAGAGGAGAGAAGGAGAGAGGAGAAGAGGATGGATGATGAGAGGAGAGGTGAGATGGGGAGAGGAGTAAATAAATAAATACACATCAGTTCAAATGGAAGCGTTCTCTTGGTACTGTGCTGTAGACTGTGGCAGTCCTCTCTGCCTATATGCACTGTGCTGTAGACTGTGGCAGTCCTCTCTGCCTCTAGGCACTGTGCTGTAGACTGTGGCAGTCCTCTCTACCTCTAGGCACTGTGCTGTAGACTGTGGCAGTCCTCTCTGCCTCTAGGCACTGATCCGTAGACTGTGGCAGTCCTCTCTGCCTCTAGACACTGATCCGTAGACTGTGGCAGTCCTCTCTGCCTCTAGGCACTGTGCTGTAGACTGTGGCAGTCCTCTCTGCCTATATGCACTGTGCTGTAGACTGTGGCAGTCCCTCTGCCTCTAGGCACTGATCCGTAGACTGTGGCAGTCCTCTCTGCCTCTAGACACTGATCCGTAGACTGTGGCAGTCCTCTCTGCCTCTAGGCACTGTGCTGTAGACTGTGGCAGTCCTCTCTGCCTATATGCACTGTGCTGTAGACTGTGGCAGTCCTCTCTGCCTATATGCACTGTGCTGTAGACTGTGGCAGTCCTCTCTACCTCTAGGCACTGTGCTGTAGACTGTGGCAGTCCTCTCTGCCTCTAGGCACTGTGCTGTAGACTGTGGCAGTCCTCTCTGCCTATATGCACTGTGCTGTAGACTGTGGCAGTCCTCTCTGCCTATATGCACTGTGCTGTAGACTGTGGCAGTCCTGTCTGCCTCTAGGCACTGATCTATAGACTATGGCAGTCCTCTCTGCCTCTAGACACTGATCTGTAGACTGTGGCAGTCCTCTCTACCTATATGCACTGTGCTGTAGACTGTGGCAGTCCTCTCTACCTCTAGGCACTGTGCTGTAGACTGTGGCAGTCCTCTCTGCCTATATGCACTGTGCTGTAGACTGTGGCAGTCCTCTCTACCTCTAGGCACTGTGCTGTAGACTGTGGCAGTCCTCTCTACCTATAGGCACTGTGCTGTAGACTGTGGCAGTCCTCTCTGCCTATAGGCACTGTGCTGTAGACTGTGGCAGTCCTCTCTACCTATAGGCACTGTGCTGTAGACTGTGGCAGTCCTCTCTACCTCTAGGCACTGTGCTGTAGACTGTGGCAGTCCTCTCTGCCTCTATGCACTGTGCTGTAGACTGTGGCAGTCCTCTCTGCCTCTAGGCACTGTGCTGTAGACTGTGGCAGTCCTCTCTGCCTATATGCACTGTGCTGTAGACTGTGGCAGTCCTCTCTGCCTCTAGGCACTGTGCTGTAGACTGTGGCAGTCCTCTCTGCTTCTAGGCACTGTGTGGTAGACTGTGGCAGTCCTCTCTGCTTCTAGGCACTGTGCTGTAGACTGTGGCAGTCCTCTCTGCTTCTAGGCACTGTGCTGTAGACTGTGGCAGTCCTCTCTGCTTCTAGGCACTGTGTGGTAGACTGTGGCAGTCCTCTCTGCTTCTAGGCACTGTGTGGTAGACTGTGGCAGTCCTCTCTGCTTCTAGGCACTGTGCTGTAGACTGTGGCAGTCCTCTCTGCTTCTAGGCACTGTGTGGTAGACTGTGGCAGTCCTCTCTGCTTCTAGGCACTGTGTGGTAGACTGTGGCAGTCCTCTCTCCTTCTAGGCACTGTGTGGTAGACTGTGGTAGTCCTCTCTGCCTCTAGACACGGTGCTGTAGACTGTGGCAGCACAAAATATTCTAGGTTATTTTAGATTTGAGATATTTACTTTGAGTCGAATTAGGACCATTCCTATGGTATAACAGAAAAGGGCAAACAGATTTGTGAAGGGAGGTATATTTGCAGACATTCTAATGGCTTTGGATGGTTTTCTGAGTTGAGGGTTGATGGTTGTCCCGAGGCAGTAGCCCTTCACCGCAGTAGAAATCATCCGTCTGAAATCTGGAAATAAACATATTCATTTATACATGCAGAAGTCATCACCCATCCCGCTCACTCTACTAAATACTAAACAATCCCCCGTACCACTAAAAACACATACTCACACTTAAATACACACATGCATACTCACACTCACTTACTCAGTCACTCACACACTCACGTACTCAGTCACTCACACTGACTTAGTCACTCACACACTCACTTACTCAGTCACTCACACTCACTTAGTCACTCACACACTCACTTACTCAGTCACTCACACTCACTTACTCAGTCACTCACACTCACTTACTCAGTCACTCACATACTCACTTACTCAGTCACTCACACTCACTTACTCAGTCACTCACACCCAATTACTCAGTCACTCACACACTCACTTACTCAGTCACTCACATACTCACTTACTCAGTCACTCACACTCACTTACTCAGTCACTCACACTCACTTACTCAGTCACTCACACTCACTTACTCAGTCACTCACACTCACTTGCTCAGTCACTCACACTCACTTACTCAGTCACTCACACTCACTTATTCAGTCACTCACACTCACTTACTCAGTCACTCACACACTCACTTACTCAGTCACTCACACTCACTTACTCAGTCACTCACACGCTCACTTACTCAGTCACTCACACTCACTTACTCAGTCACTCACACACTCACTTACTCAGTCACTCACACTCACTTACTCAGTCACTCACACTCACTTACTCAGTCACTCACACTCACTTACTCAGTCACTCACACTCACTTACTCAGTCACTCACACACTCACTTACTCAGTCACTCACACTCACTTACTCAGTCACTCACACACTCACTTACTCAGTCACTCACACACTCACTTACTCAGTCACTCACACTCACTTACTCAGTCACTCACATACTCACTTACTCAGTCACTCACACTCACTTACTCAGTCACTCACACACTCACTTACTCAGTCACTCACACACTCACTTACTCAGTCACTCACACTCACTTACTCAGTCACTCACACGCTCACTTACTTAGTCACTCACACACTCACATACTCAGTCACTCACACACTCACTTACTCAGTCACTCACACACTCACTTACTCAGTCACTCACACGCTCACTTACTTAGTCACTCACACACTCACTTACTCAGTCACTCACACACTCACTTACTCAGTCACTCACACACTCACTTACTCAGTCACTCACACACTCACTTACTCAGTCACTCACACTCACTTGCTCAGTCACTCACACTCACTTATTCAGTCACTCACACTCACTTACTCAGTCACTCACACACTCACTTACTCAGTCACTCACACGCTCACTTACTCAGTCACTCACACTCACTTACTCAGTCACTCACACACTCACTTACTCAGTCACTCACACTCACTTACTCAGTCACTCACACTCACTTACTCAGTCACTCACACACTCACTTACTCAGTCACTCACACTCACTTACTCAGTCACTCACACTCACTTACTCAGTCACTCACACACTCACTTACTCAGTCACTCACACTCACTTACTCAGTCACTCACACTCACTTACTCAGTCACTCACACACTCACTTACTCAGTCACTCACACTCACTTACTCAGTCACTCACACACTCACTTACTCAGTCACTCACACTCACTTACTCAGTCACTCACACACTCACTTACTCAGTCACTCACACTCACTTACTCAGTCACTCACACACTCACTTACTCAGTCACTCACACACTCACTTACTCAGTCACTCACACTCACTTGCTCAGTCACTCACACTCACTTATTCAGTCACTCACACTCACTTACTCAGTCACTCACACACTCACTTACTCAGTCACTCACACTCACTTACTCAGTCACTCACACACTCACTTACTCAGTCACTCACACACTCACTTACTCAGTCACTCACACACTCACTTACTCAGTCACTCACACACTCACTTACTCAGTCACTCACACACTCACTTACTCAGTCACTCACACACTCACTTACTCAGTCACTCACACACTCACTTACTCAGTCACGCACACACTCACTTACTCAGTCACTCACACACTCACTTACTCAGTCACTCACACTCACTTGCTCAGTCACTCACACTCACTTATTCAGTCACTCACACTCACTTACTCAGTCACTCACACACTCACTTACTCAGTCACTCACACTCACTTACTCAGTCACTCACACACTCACTTACTCAGTCACTCACACACTCACTTACTCAGTCACTCACACACTCACTTACTCAGTCACTCACACACTCACTTACTCAGTCACTCACACACTCACTTACTCAGTCACTCACACACTCACTTACTCAGTCACTCACACACTCACTTACTCAGTCACGCACACACTCACTTACTCAGTCACTCACACACTCACTTACTCAGTCACTCACACACTCACTTACTCAGTCACGCACACACTCACGCAGTAATATGACACGGGTCTGACAGGAAGCAGATGTAAGATAGATTTTATATTGTCTTTGTGTTCCAGCCAGTGAGGTCACACCATGTCCCTGTTCCATTTTCTTCTTTTTTTTAAAGAAGGGTGTTGGGCCATACATATCACTTAGAAATGTCATTGTTCTCCATGAAAACAAAACAAAACATGACATGAGTAGCAAAATGAATAGGAAATATAGTGAAGATGTTGACAAGGTACAAAATAATGATTTTTAATTGAAATAATAATTGTGTACTTCAAACTTGGTTTTCGTAAAAGAATCCTCCATTTTCAGCAATTACAGCCTTGCAGACCTTTGGCATTCTAGTTGTCAATTTGTTGAGGTAATCTGAAAAGATTTCACCCCATGCTTCCTGAAGCACCTCCCACAAGTTGGATTGGCTTGATGGTCACTTCTTACATACCATACGGTCAAGCTGCTCCCATAACAGCTCAATAGGGTTGAGATCCGGTGACTGTTCTGGCCACTCCATTATAGACAGAATACCAGCTGACTGCTTCTTCCCTAAATAGTTATTGCATAATTTGGAGCTGTGCTTTGGGTCATTGTCCTGTTGTAGAAGGAAATTGGCTCCGATTAAGCGCCGTCCACAGGGCATGTCATGGCGTCGCAAAATGGAGTGATAGCCTTCCTTCTTCAAGATCCCTTTTACCCTGTACAAATCTCCCACTTTACCAGCACCAAAGCACCCCCAGACCATCACATTGCCTCCACCATGCTTGACAGTTGGCATCAAGCACTCCTCCAGCATCTTTTCATTTTTTCTGCATCTCACAAATGTCCTTCTTTGTGATCCAAACACCTCAAACGTATTTAGGTAGCCTGGTTTCGCTTTGTATTTCCTGTGTGATTGTTCCTGTCTCTGTGTAGTTTCACCAGATACATTTACATTTACATTTAAGTCATTTAGCAGACGCTCTTATCCAGAGCGACTTACAAATTGGTGCATTCACCTTATGACATCCAGTAGAACAGTCACTTTACAATAGTGCATCTAAATCTTAAAGGGGGGTGAGAAGGATTACTTATCCTATCCTAGGTATTCCTTAAAGAGGTGGGGTTTCAGGTGTCTCCGGAAGGTGGTGATTGACTCCGCTGTCCTGGCGTCGTGAGGGGTGTGTTCCACCATTGGGGGCCAGAGCAGCGAACAGTTTTGACTGGGCTGAGCGGGAACTGTACTTCCTCAGTGGTAGGGAGGCGAGCAGGCCAGAGGTGGATGAACGCAGTGCCCTTGTTTGGGTGTAGGGCCTGATCAGAGCCTGGAGGTACTGAGGTGCCGTTCCCCTCACAGCTCCGTAGGCAAGCACCATGGTCTTGTAGCGGATGCGAGCTTCAACTGGAAGCCAGTGGAGAGAGCGGAGGAGCGGGGTGACGTGAGAGAACTTGGGAAGGTTGAACACCAGACGGGCTGCGGCGTTCTGGATGAGTTGTAGGGGTTTAATGGCACAGGCAGGGAGCCCAGCCAACAGCGAGTTGCAGTAATCCAGACGGGAGATGACAAGTGCCTGGATTAGGACCTGCGCCGCTTCCTGTGTGAGGCAGGGTCGTACTCTGCGGATGTTGTAGAGCATGAACCTACAGGAACGGGCCACCGCATTGATGTTAGTTGAAAACGACAGGGTGTTGTCCAGGATCACGCCAAGGTTCTTAGCGCTCTGGGAGGAGGACACAGTGGAGTTGTCAACCGTGATGGCGAGATCATGGAACGGGCAGTCCTTCCCGGGAGGAAGAGCAGCTCCGTCTTGCCGAGGTTCAGCTTGAGGTGGTGATCCGTCATCCACACTGATATGTCTGCCAGACATGCAGAGATGCGATTCGCCACCTGGTCATCAGAAGGGGGAAAGGAGAAGATTAATTGTGTGTCGTCTGCATAGCAATGATAGGAGAGACCATGTGAGGTTATGACAGAGCCAAGTGACTTGGTGTATAGCGAGAATAGGAGAGGGCCTAGAACAGAGCCCTGGGGGACACCAGTGGTGAGAGCGCGTGGTGAGGAGACAGATTCTCGCCACGCCACCTGGTAGGAGCGACCTGTCAGGTAGGACGCAATCCAAGCGTGGGCCGCGCCGGAGATGCCCAACTCGGAGAGGGTGGAGAGGAGGATCTGATGGTTCACAGTATCGAAGGCAGCCGATAGGTCTAGAAGGATGAGAGCAGAGGAGAGAGAGTTAGCTTTAGCAGTGCGGAGCGCCTCCGTGATGCAGAGAAGAGCAGTCTCAGTTGAATGACTAGTCTTGAAACCTGACTGATTTGGATCAAGAAGGTCATTCTGAGAGAGATAGCGGTAGAGCTGGCCAAGGACGGCACATTCAAGAGTTTTGGAGAGAAAAGAAAGAAGGGATACTGGTCTGTAGTTGTTGACATCGGAGGGATCGAGTGTAGGTTTTTTCAGAAGGGGTGCAACTCTCGCTCTCTTGAGGACGGAAGGGACGTAGCCAGCGGTCAGGGATGAGTTGATGAGCGAGGTGAGGTAAGGGAGAAGGTCTCCAGAAATGGTCTGGAGAAGAGAGGAGGGGATAGGGTCAAGCGGGCAGGTTGTTGGGCGGCCGGCCGTCACAACACGCGAGATTTCATCTGGAGAGAGAGGGGAGAAAGAGGTCAGAGCACAGGGTAGGGCAGTGTGAGCAGAACCAGCGGTGTCGTTTGACTTAGCAAACGAGGATCGGATGTCGTCGACCTTCTTTTCAAAATGGTTGACAAAGTCATCTGCAGAGAGGGAGGAGGGGGGGGGGGGATTCAGGAGGGAGGAGAAGGTGGCAAAGAGCTTCCTAGGGTTAGAGGCAGATGCTTGGAATTTAGAGTGGTAGAAAGTGGCTTTAGCAGCAGAGACAGAGGAGGAAAATGTAGAGAGGAGGGAGTGAAAGGATGCCTGGTCCGCAGGGAGGCAAGTTTTCCTCCATTTCCGCTCGGCTGCCCGGAGCCCTGATCTGTGAGCTCGCAATGAGTCGTCGAGCCACGGAGCGGGAGGGGAGGACCGAGCCGGCCTGGAGGATAGGGTAGGCTCGGTCACTTTGGTTTTTCTTTTTTCCTTGTTTTGGAAGAAGAGAACGAGCGCCATTCTCCTTGTGGAGATGGTGCTAAATACATCAACACGGTCGGTCCCTGGGATTGGGCTGGCCAACACGATTCGGTTTGCTTGGAAGGAAAAGGAGTTGGAGCCTTTAGGACGGGAAACTTTTGGAAGGATAATATTGATGGGGATTCTAAAGCTGATGTTGAAGGACATGTTTTGTTTCCAAGGCAACTCGTTGGAGGGAGCATACGACGTGGCACTATATACAGAGGAAAAACACGATGATATCCTGAGAAGGGCAAGAGCAGTGGGAGGTGAGAGGCCGATGTGCCACTATGAAATAACAAGCCTGGCGAAGAATAACTTTAGGGTTGTAACTGTCAACATTTACAACCCTTACATTAAGGACGAAGAGGTGAGGGCTTTTCTGGGGAGATACATGGATAACGTCTCCTCAGCAAGGCACCTCAAAGACTCCCTTGGGTTTTGGAATGGGAGGAGAGGCTTCCAGGCCCTCCTCAGAGAGGACCCAAAGGGACATGGTGGCTACCTCCATCCTCCTGCTATGTTCTCCCTAGTGGCTGACAGGGGGACGTTGTTTTATGCACGTCAGCCCCCATTTTGCAGGCGCTGTATGGCCTACGGTCACATATTCGCCTCGTGCAGTACAAGAAAATGCAGATTTTGTGGATCTGAGGAACACGAGGCGAGGGATTGTGACAAGCCTAAGACGTGTCATGGGTGTTGCTCGTCAGCACACCTGTGGCGGGGGTGCCCGGCTCGTCAGAGGTCATATGCGTCTGCGGCTGGGGGAGCAGGGGAGGGGGATGGGGGAAGAAGAGGAGGGGAAGGAAGCACGCCTCATGACCAGAGTACAGGTCCAGAGGGGAAGGCCACAAGGAAGGAGGAGGAGCAAGAAGCGGTGGATGGAAGAGAGAAGGAAACGGAAGGCACGGGAGTAGGAGAACCAGGAAAAGCGTCGGAAGAAGGAAACCGAGTGGAGAGCATGAGAGAGAAGAAAGCGAGGAGGAGAGGTGGAGAAGGAGACGGTGGAAGAGCAAGTGGACTGGGGGAAAGTGCCCTGGTGGAAGAGATGAGGGGTATGGTGGAGAAGCTGCCGGGGGGGGTGGTATCTCTCCGCTGCCGTCATCACCAAAGAAGAGAATGAAGAGGAGGGTGCGATTGACCGACAGTGAGAGGGAGGGGATGGCCAAAAGAGTGATGGGGGTGGGAGAAACCTCTGGGTTGCTGCTGGTTTCCCCAGGCCCTCAACTTCTGTTGGGTGGGGACACACCTAACAAGACTCAGGACTGGGTACAGGAGGAGGTGGGGAGTTTTTTGTTTGGGGACTCCCCAATTTTTTTCCAAACCAGCTGCAACACTGGGGAGGGGAGGATTGTGGGGGTAGACCCAGGGTGCAGGGCACCCCGGAGCCAAACACTATTCCTGCATCCTGGGATGGTGAGATGGAGGAAGAGGGGGGGGATGTCGGGAGTACGGATGGTGTTCTCAACGGTAGATATGGAGCAGGGGAGCATCGGGTGAGTCTCCTGTTTTTGGTTTTTTTCTGTCTGGGTTTAGAATTTGAGTGTATTACATGTTTTTATTTTTTCGTGGGGTCTAATTTTACTTTTGTTAGTTTAAATGTAAGGGGTTTAAGGGATTTTGTTAAGAGGAGGGCGGTTTTTAGTTATTTGGAGGGTGTGTGGTTTGATTTTTGTTTTTTACAGGAGGTTCACCTGAGGGATGGAGGGGATGTTAGTAGGTTTAAGAGGGAGTGGGACAAGGGGGAGTCGGTTTGGGGTGTTGGGGGGGTGCACTCATCGGGGGTAGGGATTTTGTGTGGGCACAGGGAGGTAAAAGTGGAGGATTATTTTGTGGTAATGCAGGGGAGGGTTATAGGGGTGGATGTCACGATAAGGGATTGTAAATTTAGATTAGTGGTGGTGTATGGGCCACAGGTGGTGGCAGACAGGAGGGAGATGGTGGACTGTCTGACGCCCCTGTGTGTCACAAATAGGAAATTAGTGATAGGGGGATTTTAATACAGATTTAGGAAGAGGGGGATAGCAGTGCAGGCGCCATTGCCAGGCCGATGGCTTGCCATGGTCTGGTAGATGGTGGTCTGCACACTACTCCGAAAATGGACAGTCATACATGGCGCAACTCCAGGGGGTTGAGCGGAGGCTCGACTATATTTTTGTACCCAGGTCTTTGGGTAAGTTGTCTGGGCGGCTGTTGCCTGTTTTCTTTTCGGATCACTACGGGGTGCTCCTGCAGGTAGGGTCGCCAGTCTGCCTCTTTGGTAGGGGGTACTGGAAGCTAGATCGGGATGTGCTGGAGGAGCAGGCTTTTGTTGACGGGTTTTATGGTTTCTTTTGGAGGCTTGAGGGCCTCCGGTCCATGTGCGAGGGGGTGTTAGAGTGGTGGGAATTAGTTACGGTGAGGATTAGGGCTTTTATAATAGGGTATTGCAAGAGGAAAAAAGGGAGGAGAGGAGGGAGGTGGATCGTATCCAAAGGTTAATTGAACTCGAATACGAGGCAGGCAACCTTGGCGGGTCGTTTGACTGGGAGAGATCCGCAACCCTAAAGGCGCAGCTCAGGGAGTTGCAGGAGCGGAAGGCTCGAGCTTTCCTGGAGCGTGCGCATAGTGGCTTTCTAGAACATAATGAGACTTGTTCTGCTATGTTCTTTAAGTTGGTTAGGGTCAGACAGAGTAGGAAGGTAATGCATGGTGTTAGGGAAGAAAATGGTAGTATAGTTAGAGAACCAGAGGATATGGTCAGGGTGACAACTGATCATTTCCAAGGTTTATTTAAGGAAAGGGAAATAGATGTAGAGCACTTGTCCAGGCGGTTGCCGGAGGACATTAGAGAAGTGATGGAGGCCCAGATCTCACTAGAAGAGGTTGAGAGCGCTCTTAGGAGGATGGGAAAAGGGAAGGTGCCTGGGATGGATGGGCTGCCGGCTGAGTTTTATCTCAAGTTTTGGGGTATACTTGGACCAGTGGTCCTCGAAGTCTTGAAGGCCATCCTTGAGACGAGGGTCCCGGGGGGATCAATGGCTGTTGGTGTGCTGTCACTTTTATATAAGAAGGGGGAAGTAAACAGACCTTGGCAACTGGCGGCCGTTGACCATGCTGTTTGTAGATTACAAGCTACTTGCAAAGGTTTTAGCAGACCGGTTGCGCACAGCCCTTCCCTACGTCGTTCATGAGGATCAGACGTGCGGGGTAGAGGGCCGCTCTATTAGATGGAACCTACAGTTAATCAGTGACTCCATCGCTTGGGTTGAAGATAGAGGACTGCCTTTAATGGTAGCAGCGCTAGATCAGATTATTCAGAGTGTTAAGTCGATTACGATTTGGGGAGAAGTTTATAGGATGGATTCGTACATTATATGTCGGAGCGGGGTGCCGAGTTAGTGTAAATAGTCACTTGGGTGACGTTTTTGACACATGGAGCCTCTGGGGGCTGCCATTAGGGCAGACACAGGGGTGGAAGGCTTGCTGATCCCTGGAAGTGGTGGGCTGCGTGTTAAGATGACGCAGTACGCCGACGACACTTCCTTGCTGTTGTGCAAGGACTCGTGCCTGACAAGGTCCCTTGCCATCTTTGGGGATTTCACCCGAGCGTCGGGAGCAGTTCTGAACCATGCAAAGTCTTCCGTCAAGTTTTTCGGAAGATGGCGCGGTAGAACGGATGTGCCTGGGGGGTTATCTCTCTGTGAGGGGGCCCTGAGGATTCTCGGGGTCCATTTTGAGACCTCCGGCTCAGCGACGCTAAACTGGAACATGCGTATAGCAGTGGTACAGAGGAAGCTAGCAATGTGGAAAGCTAGGTATTTGTCTTTTATGGGCAAAGTCCTGGTCCTAAAGGTGGATGTGTTGCCGTCTCTTTTGTATTTGGCATACATCTACCCATTGCCGGCTTGTCTGAGGAGGCCTCTAGTGAGGCTTGTGTTTCAGTTTATGTGGAGTGGCAGGTGCGAGTGGGTCGCCAGGGCACGCATGATCTGTCCCATCGGGGAGGGAGGTAGGGGGGTACCACATTTCCCCCTCAAGCTGGACACAATTGTTGTTTCTTTCTTGTTAACGGAGCTTGCTCAGCCAGTGATACACCCGGCCGGTTACCTCCTGAGGGTGTTCTTCTCGTATCAGGCGAGAAGCGTAATGGTGTGGTCTAACACGGGTCCTCGGGCGGAACAGCTGCCGTGGCACTTTGGTCATGGGGCCAAGTGGCTGCGTGCGCACCCTGAGGTTGAAGTTGCCCGAGTAGGTTTAGATCACAGGCACCTGTACGAGGAGGTCAGAAAGGCAGGGAGTCCGGCGCCTGTAGTGGGCATCTCGGAAGTGGTCTGGGAGGGAGTGCAGGCGCGGGGTCTGGACAACAGGCTCAAGGACCTGAATTGGTTGAGCCTCCATAAGTGCTTGCCGGTACGTTCCATCCTGTACCGGTATAGTTTGGTGCAATCCCCCACCTGTCCAAGATCCTCTTGTGGCAGGGAGGAGACTGTGCGCCATGTCTTTTGGGACTGTGCCTTTGCCGGAGTAGTATGGGCTAGGGCACGGGTGTTGTTAGGTTTGGTAAGGGGGGATTTTGTATTGACGTGGGCCAGGTTAGAGAGAGGTGTAGGGAGAGTGAGAGGGACGGATAGGGACAGGTTTCTGCTCTGGCTTCTCATGAGACTCTTTAAACGGGGGCTGTGGGAAGCAAGGCAGAACATGGTGAAGGCAGGGAGAGATTGGGGGTGGAAGGGATAGTGAGGAGGGTGGAAGGAGATTTGAGGGGGAGGATGAAGAGGGAGGAGAGGAAGTGGGGGCAGCATGCTGCTCGGGAGAGGTGGAAGGGGGGTTTAGGGCTGGGTGTCATTTAGATTTGTAAGGGGATAGATTAAGGACGGAGAGATGGGGAAAGGTATTTCGTAGGGTGACGGGGAGGGAAGATGCTCCCCTGAGGTTTTGTTTGGGGTTTATGTTTAGTTGAATTAGTTTAATTAAAATACCATTATTTGAGTATGTATGAAAATTGTGTTGTAAAGAATGAATGGTATTGAAGATAATAAATTATTTTTTATTAAAAAAAAAAAAAAAAAAAAAAAAAATAGGCTGTAATTAGGTTTCACGTTCCGTTTGTTGTTTTGTATTTTGTAATAGTTATTTCATGTATCGCTTTCTTTATTAAAGACATGAGTAACCACCACGCTGCATTTCGGTCCGACTCTCTTTCTACAAACGAAGAACGACGTTACATAATCACCCACCACACACGGACCGAGCAGCGTGTTAACAGGCATCTACAGCTTGAACAGCGAAGGGAGGACGTTATGGACAGCAGAGGCATGGAGTATACGACGTGGGAAGAAATCGACAGGTGGGCGGCCGACCCAGAGAGAGTGCAGGAGCCCGCTAGCTAAGAGGGCTACAGGCGAATGGAGTCGAAAAGAAAAACACGGCGGCGCAGAGCGAAAACCGAAAGTAACCCCCAAATATTTATTGGGGGAGGGCTCAGAGAGAGAGTGGCTGAGTCAGGAGTCAGACCTGAGCCATCTCTCCCTGTTAATCGTGAAGAGCAGTTCCAGTGGGAGAGGCTGCACCACTTGGAGAATTGGACATGGGAGGAGGAATTAGATGGAAAAGGACCCTGGGCTCAGCCTGGAGAATATCGTCCTCCCAAGGAAGAAATAGAGGCGGCTAAAGCGGAGAGGAGCTGGTATGAGGAGGCAGCACGGCGACGCGGTTGGAAGCCCGAAAAGCAGCCTAAAAATATTATTTGGGGGCTTAATGGGAGTATGGCTATGCCAGGTAGGAGACCTGCGCAAACTCCCTGTGCTCACCGTTGGGCTAGAGAGACCGGGCAGGCACCGTGTTATGCTATGGAGCGCACAGTGTTTCCAGTGCGGGTGCATAGCCCGGTGCGGCACATACCAGCCCTTCGTATTGGCCGGGCTAGAGTGGGCATCGAGCCAGGTAAGCTTGAGCAGGCTCGGTGCTCAAGAGCTCCAGTGCGCCTGCACGGTCCGGTCTATCTAGAGCCACCTCCACACACCAGTCCTCCAGTAGCAGCTCCCCGCACCAGGCTTCCTGTGCGTGTCCTCAATCCTGTAGCACCAGTTCCAGCACCACGCACCAGGCCTTCTGTGCGCCTCGCCTGTTCAGCACAGCCAGAGCCTTCCTTCCCTCCTGCGCTGTCGGAGTCTCTCGCCTGTTCAGCACAGCCAGAGCCTTCCTTCCCTCCTGCGCTACTGGAGTCTCCTGTCTGTTCAGCGCTATCAGAGCCTTCCTTCCCTCCTGCGCTGTCGGAGTCTCCCGCCTGTTCAGCGCTATCAGAGCCTTCCTCCTCTACAGCGCTGCCGGAGCCTCCTGCCTGTTCGGAGCAGCCAGAGCTGTCAGTCTGCAAAGAGCTGTCAGTCTGCAAAGAGCTGTCAGTCTGCAAAGAGCTGCCAGTCTGCAGGGAGCTGTCAGTCTGCAAGGTGCTGTCAGTCTGCATGAAGCAACCAGAGCTGTCCGTCTGCATGAAGCAGCCAGAGCTGTCAGTCTGCAAAGAGCTGCCAGTCTGCAGGGTGCTGTCAGCCTGCATGGAGCAGTCAGAGCTGTCAGTCTGCATGACGCAGCCAGAGCTGTCAGTCTGCAAAGAGCTGCCAGTCTGCAAGGAGCTGTCAGTCTGCAAGGAGCTGTCAGTCTGCAAGGAGCTGCCAGTCTGCAGGGTGCTGTCAGCCTGCATGGATCAGTCAGAGCTGTCAGTCTGCATAAAGCAGCCAGAGCTGTCAGCCTGCATGGAGCAGTCAAAGCTGTCAGTCTGTTCGAAGCAGCCAGAGCTGTCAGTCTGCATGAAGCAGCCAGAGCTGTCAGTCTGCAAAGAGCTGTCAGTCTGCATAGAGCCGCTAGATCCGCCAGTCAGCCATGATCTTCTAGATCTGCCAGTCAACCAGTCTCTTCCAGATCTGCCAGTCAACCAGTCTCTTCCAGATCAGCCAGTCAACCAGTCTCTTCCAGATCTGCCAGTCAACCAGTCTCTTCCAGATCTGCTAGTCAACCAGAATCTTCCAGATCCGCCAGCCAGCCAGGATCTACCGGAGCCTACTACCTGCCTGAGCTTCATCTCAGTACTGGGCTTCCTCTCAGTACTGGGCTTCCTCTCAGTACTGGGCTTCCCCTCAGTTCCGGGCTTCCCCTCATTCCCGAGATGCCCCTCAGTCACGAGCTGCTCCTCAGTTCTGTGGGGTTCTGGGTGAGGACTATTAGGCCATGGTCGGCGGCGAGGGTGGATTATCCCAGGACGCGAAGGGGCCCACCCGGACCCTCCCTATGGTTTTGAGGTGCGTCCGGGAGTCCGCACCTTAGGGGGAGGGTTCTGTCACGCCTTGGTCTTAGTATTTTGTGTTTTCTTTAATTATTTGGTCAGGCCAGGGTGTGACATGGGTTTATGTTGTTGTATTTCGTATTGGGGTTTTTGTATTATTGGGATTACGGCTGAGTAGGGGTGTTGTATAGGCTTGGCTGCCTGAGGCGGTTCTCAATCAGAGTCAGGTGATTCTCGTTGTCTCTGATCAGGAACCGTATTTAGGTAGCCTGGTTTCGCTTTGTATTTCGTGGGTGATTGTTCCTGTCTCTGTGTAGTTTCACCAGATAGGCTGTAATTAGGTTTCACGTTCCGTTTGTTGTTTTGTATTTTGTAATAGTTATTTCATGTATCGCTTTCTTTATTAAAGACATGAGTAACCACCACGCTGCATTTCGGTCCGACTCTCTTTCTACAAACGAAGAACGACGTTACACAAACTTAGATTTGTCTGCCCATAACATTTTTTTCAATCTTCCTCTGTCCAGTGTCTGTGTTCTTTTGCCCATCTTAATATTTTATTTTTATTGGCCAGTCTGAGATATGGCTTTTTCTTTGCAACTCTGCCTAGCAAGCTAGCATCCCGGAGTTGCCTCTTCACTGTTGACGTTGAGACTGGTGTTTTGCGGGCACTATTTAATGAAGCTGCCAGTTGAGGACTTGTGAGGCGTCTGTTTCTCAAACTAGACACTCTAATGTACTTGTCTTCTTGCTCAGTTGTGCACCGGGGCCTCCCACTCCTCTTCCTATTCTAGTTAGAGCCAGTTTGCTCTGTTATGTGAAGGGAGTAGTACACAGTGTTGTACGAGATCTTCAGTTTCTTTGCAATTTCTTGCATGGAATAGCCTTCATTTCTCAGAACAAGAATAGATAGACAAGTTTCAGAAGAAAGTGCTTTGTTTCAGGCTATTTTGAGCCAGTAATCGAACCCACAAATGCTGATGCTTCAGATACTCAACTAGTCTAAAGAAGGACAGTTTTCAGCTGTGCTATTATAATTGCAAAAGGGTTTTCTAATGATAAATTAGCCTTTTAAAATGATAAACTTGGATTAGCTAACACGTGCCATTGGAACACAGGAGAAATGGTTGCTGATAATGGGCCTCTGTACGCCTATGTAGATATTCTATAAAACATTTCTAATTCATTTGATGTTATTTTAAAACCTCTCTGGGATATGTGGGTAGCGTCCCACCTCACCAACAGCCAGTGAAATTGCAGGGCGCCAAATTCAAAACAACAGAAATCCCATAAATAAAATTCCTCAAACATACAAGTATTTTACACCATTTCAAAGATAAACTTGTTTTCAAGCCAGCCACAGTGTCTGATTTCAAAAAGGCTTTACGACGAAAGCACACCAAATGATTATGTTAGGTCAGCACCTAGTCACAGAAAAACACAGCCATTTTTCCAGCCAAAGAGAGGAGTCACAAAAACAGAAATAGAGATGAAACTGATCACTAACCTTTGATGATCTTCATCAGATGACACTCATAGGACTTGATGTTACACAATACATGTATGTTTTGTTCGATAAAGTTTATATTTATATCCAAAAATCTCAGTTTACATTGGCGTGTTATGTTCAGTAGTTCCAAAACATCCAGTGATTTTGCAGAGAGCCACATTAATTTACAGAAATACTCATAATAAACATTGATAAAAGATACAAGTGTTATGCATGGAATTTTAGATCCACTTCTCCTTAATGCAACCGCTGTGTCAGATTTCAAAAAAACTTTACAGAGAAATCACACCATGCAATAATCTGAGTACGGCGCCATGCAGATACCCGCCATGTTGTGGAGTCAACAGAAGTCAGAAATAGCAAATAAATGTTTGTTTTGTTCGATAAAGTCCATTTATGTCCAAATACCTCCTTCTTGTTCGTTTAGTACACAAATCCAAACTCAGGAGGCGCAGGCAAGTCCATGCGAAAGTTCAGACGAAAAGTCATATTACACTTCGTAGAAACATGTCAAACGAAGTATAGAATCAATCTTTAGGATGTTTTTAGCATAAATCTTCAATAATGTTTCACCCGGAGAATTCCTTTGTCTGTTGAAATGCAATGGAAAGCAGCTAACTCCCACGGGAGCGCGCGAGACTGAGCTCATGGCCTTCTGCCAGACCCCTGACTCAATCAGCTCTTATTCTCTCGTCCTTCACAGTAGAAGCCTGAAACAAGGTTCTAAAGACTGTTGATATATATTGGAAGCCTTAGGAAGTGCAATATGACCCCATAGACACTGTATATTCGATAGGCAACGAATTCAAAAACTACAAACCTCAGATTTCCCACTTCCTTGTTGGATTTTCTTCTCAGGTTTTTGCCTGCCATATGAGTTCTGTAATAATCACAGACATCATTCAAACAATTTTAGAAACTTCTGAGTGTTTTCTATACAAGTCTACTAATTATTATGCATATTCTAGCTTTTAGGCCTGAGTAGCAGGCAGTTTTCTCTGGGCACCTTTTTATCCAAGCTACTCAGTACTGCTCCCCAGTCCCACAGAAATTTTAATGGACAAAAACTTTGATTTTCTTTCAAAACAAGGACATTTCTAAGTGACCCCAAACTTTTGAACGGTAGTGTATTTGGAAAGAATTCAGAACCCTTCAACTCTTCCACATTTTGTTACATTACAGCCTTATTATAAAATGGATTAAATTGTTATTTTCCCTCTTCAACCTACACACAATACCCCATATTGACAAAGCAAAAACATGTTTTTAAAATTGTTTGCAAATGTATTACAATAAATAAATAAAATATCCCATTTACATAAGTATTCAGACCCTCAGCACCTTTGGTAGTGATTACAGCCTCAGGTTTTCTTGGTAATGAGGCCACAAGCTTGGCACACCTGTATTTGGGGAGTTTCTCCCATTCTTCTCTGCAGATCCTCTTAAGCTCTGTTGGATTGGGAGCTTCGCTTCCTAGCTATTTTCAGGTCTCTCCAGTGATGTTAGATTGGGATCAAGTCCGGGCTCTGGCAGGGCCACTCAAGAATAATGCCCTGTATCGTGTACTTTCCACATCCAAATGGACTGCATTTATAAAGCTATACATTTTTTTAAATTTATCATCTAGGAAGCACAGAACTAGCTGGAAACAAGAAGGAGATGGTTTTCATGTCATCATAATATGCACAGTACTGTAAGACTGTGGTTAGAAAGAACTCAATTAAACATGACTACACACAGTTCCTTTTTCTATTCGAAAACGGGTCCTTTTTTTCTGTTTGAAAAATACATTTTCGAGACTGTTATTTTCCAGATCTGAAACAGAATATATGAATCCAGGCTATTTTTGAAAGAGAAACATATAACAGAAGAAGAACTAGAGATAAATCAGAGCACATTATCTGAAATGTCAGGTCACAGTAATTGGTAGTTCCTTTTTATCACCTGCTGCTCTGCCGCCTTCTGGACTCATGTAGTGTGCATCAAAGGTGTTGTGAATTTAGTTTGAAAAGGAGTGAAATATACACTTGAGTTTGATGATCATTGACACCCATCATCCGCAACTGCATTCAGTGTGCTGTCCTCTTTTCCTCCCCTGACTACCAAGGCCAGGGTATGTTAAGTCAACTTAAACCACGACCAGGGGATGTTAAGTCAATTTAAACCACGACCAGGGGATGTTAAGTCAATTTAAACCACAACCAGAGGATGTTAAGCCAACTTAAACCACAACCAGGGGATGTTAAGCCAACTTAAACCACAACCAGGGGATGTTAAGCCAATTTAAACTACGACCAGGGGATGTTAAGTCAATTTAAACCACGACCAGAGGATGTTAAGCCAACTTAAACCACAACCAGGGGATGTTAAGTCAATTTAAACCACGACCAGAGGATGTTAAGCCAACTTAAACCACAACCAGGGGATGTTAAGCCAACTTAAACCACAACCAGGGGATGTTAAGCCAATTTAAACCACATCCAGGGGATGTTAAGTCAATTTAAACCACGACCAGAGGATGTTAAGCCAACTTAAACCACGGCCAGGGGATTTTAAGCCAACTTAAACCATGACCAGGGGATGTTAAGTCAACTTAAACCACAGCCAGGGGATGTTAAGCCAACTTAAACCACAGCCGGGGGATGTTAAGCCAACTTAAACCACGACCACGAGATGTTAAGCCAACTTAAACCACAACCAGGGGATGTTAAGCCAACTTAAACCACAACCAGGGGATGTTAAGTCAACTTAAACCACAACCAGGGGATGTTAAGTCAATTTAAACCACATCCAGGGGATGTTAAGCCAACTTAAACCATGACCAGGGGATGTTAAGCCAATTTAAACCACATCCAGGGGATGTTAAGTCAATTTAAACCACGACCAGAGGATGTTAAGCCAACTTAAACCACAGCCAGGGAATGTTAAGCCAACTTAATCCACGACCAGGGGATGTTAAGCCAACTTAAACCACGACCAGGGGATGTTAAGCCAACTTAAACCACGACCAGGGGATGTTAAGCCAACTTAAACCACGACCAGGGGATGTTAAGCCAACTTGAACCACAGCCAGGGGATGTTAACCTGTTAAGTCGACCCTCTACTTTTTCGAACATTCTGTTAAAAATCGCGCAACATTTCAGCGCCCTGCTACTCAGGCCAGGAATATAGTATATGCATATGATTAGTATGTGTGGATAGAAAACACTCAGACGTTTATAAAACTGGTTAAATCACGGCTGTGACTATAACAGAACGTGCGTTTCATCGAAAAGTGCAGGAAAATCTGATCACTGAAAATGGAAATAAATATCCTTGCGCTACTTCCAGGAATTGTTCAAAGTGAACCGAATTAAATGAGGCCGAGGTTGCAGTGCCTACAGCTTCCACACGTTGTCTAGAGTCTTGTCATTTGATTCAGCTTTGATTCTTGGTCAAACTGAATCAAGGGAACCGATTCCCTCCGGTCTCCGACCGGATGTTTTGGTCGAGCTCTCTCCAGACATTTTTTCGAGACGGACACCTATAGAATTGACATCGCCTCCTGATGAATTTGATCGCTTATTAACGTGTACTAATACCTAAAGTTGCATTACAAAAGTATTTCGAAGTGTTTTGTGAAAGTTTATCGTCGACTTTTTGAATTTTTAAAAATGACGTTACGTTATGAAACGCAATTTTTTTCCGTTTATCACACAGTCTTCATAGATCGATATCTAGGCTATATATGGACCGATTTAATCGAAAAAAAGACCCAATAGTGATTATGGGACATCTAGGAGTGCCAACAAAGAAGATGGTCAAAGGTAATGAATGTTTTATATTTTATTTGTGCGGTTTGTATAGCGACGACTATGCTAATTATTTTGTTTATGTCCCCTGCGGGTCTTTTGGGGTGTTACATGCTATCAGATAATAGCTTCTCATGCTTTCGCCGAAAAGCATTTTAAAAATCTGACTTGTTGCCTGGATTCACAACGAGTGTAGCTTTAATTCAATACCCTGCATGTGTATTTTAATGAACATTTGAGTTTTAACTAATACTATTAGCATTTAGCGTAGCGCATTTGCATTTCCAGAGCTCTAGATGGGACGCCTGCGTGCCAGGTAGGAAGGAACAAGAGGGGTTTAAGCCAACTTAAACCACGACCAGGGAATGTTAAACCAATTTAAAGTGGATATGTGTGTACTGATAGAAATAATCATCATTTTAGAGTGTAACACCAGGATGTGAAGTTTATATAAGCGAATAAAACTAACCAACAGGAAAAGCCCTGAAATCATGGACAGTGTTGTTGCCCTCAAACCTTCCAAAGCAAAGACACAACAATGTAAGAGTATGAGCACAGTATGTTGTGGTATAATATATATATAATGTTAATGTTAAGTATAATGTTGTACAGTATGTAGAGATACACATTACCCTTATATTGAGAAATAACTAGCAGTCTTCATAGTCAGCTGTTGTGTGTTATAATAATGATGATTTAAAAAATATATATATATTTCACCTTTATTTAACCAGGTAGGTTAGTTGAGAACAAGTTCTCATTTACAACTGCGACCTGGCCAAGATAAAGCATAGCAGTGTGAACAGACAGCAACACAGAGTTACACATGGAGTAAACAATAAACAAGTCAATAACACAGTAGAAAAAAAAGGGGAAAAAAAGAGTCTATATTACGTTGTGTGAAAAAGGCATGAGGAGGTAGGCGAATAATTACAATTTAGCAGATTAACACTGGAGTGATAAATGATGTTCACAAACCATTCCCACATATCCATGTGGCATCACACATTCAGGAAGTAAAAAGTTTATATTCTACGTATAAATTCTGAAGCAGCTAGCATTCTATCCTTCTTCCCCATTACTCAGTGAAATGTGTGGATTGTTAACTCGAAACAATGCAATTCCTCCTGAACAATGGAGAGACGCAATCTACCATCGGCCTCAGAGTCCAGTAACGTCTTGACACTTAAACTGAGCTCTAATTACAATTTAGCAGATTAACACTGGAGTGATAAATGATCATGATGAATGAATGAATGGAATGTAGCTGTATGTTTTCAGAAATCTAGCAACATCTCCACTAAATCTGTTAACCTAAGTCATATAACACAGTAACTGCCCTTCAACAAAACTGTCTACTCCCAGGCAGTCTTCCTCGCATGCAAGCAGTCAACAGGAGTGTTCCCTGTCCCCGTAGCAGTCCTGTATAGTGTGTTCAGTGTGCAGGCAGGGCATTGTGCCGTGTGTGCTCCAGCAAGGCCCTGCGCAGCCATAGTAACTCAGAGACTGCACCTGTATCAAGCTGCTCTCTGTATCTGCAGTGGCAGGTCGGCCTCCGAGGTGTGCTGCATCCGCATGAACTAACGCCAATGAATTAAGCCATATGTCCCCTTCAAATGGCTGTATGTCAAGCCAGCCACGAAGATGGCATTCAGGCCCCACGGCTCCATGGGGTGCCTGAGAGAGGAGAGTCGTTCCCTACGAGGATACCAAGAGGTCAGGTCAGGATATCATTGACTGGTGAAGAAACAAGGACATAGTGAAGAGACAAGGACATAGTGAAGAGACAAGGACATAGTGAAGAGACAAGGACATAGTGAAGAGACAAGGACATAGTGAAGAGACAAGGCCATAGTGAAGAGACAAGGACATAGTGAAGAAAAAAGGACATAGTGAAGAGACAAGGACATAGTGAAGAAAAAGGACATAGTGAAGAGACAAGGACATAGTGAAGAGACAAGGTCATAGTGAAGAGACAAGGACATAGTGAAGAAAAAAGGCCATAGTGAAGAGACAAGGCCATAGTGAAGAGACAAGGACATAGTGAAGAGACAAGGCCATAGTGAAGAGACAAGGACATCGTGAAGAGACAAAGCGATAGTGAAGAGACAAGGCCATAGTGAAGAGACAAGGCCATAGTGAAGAGACAAGGCCATAGTGAAGAGACAAGGACATAGTGACGAGACAAGGCCATAGTGAAGAGACAAGGACATAGTGAAGAGACAAGGACATAGTGAAGAGACAAGGCCATAGTGAAGAGACAAGGACATAGTGAAGAGATATGGACATAGTGAAGAGACAAGGCCATAGTGACGAGACAAGGTCATAGTGAAGAGAGAAGGACATAGTGAAGAGACAAGGACATAGTGAAGAGACAAGGCCATAGTGAAGAGACAAGGACATAGTGAAGAGACAAGGACATAGTGAAGAGACAAGGACATAGTGAAGAGACAAGGACATAGTGAAGAGACAAGGACATAGTGAAGAGACAAGGACATAGTGAAGAGACAAGGACATAGTGAAGAGACAAGGACATAGTGAAGAGACAAGGACATAGTGAAGAGACAAGGACATAGTGAAGAGACAAGGACATAGTGAAGAGACAAGGACATAGTGAAGAGACAAGGCCATAGTGAAGAGACAAGGACATAGTGAAGAGACAAGGACATAGTGAAGAGACAAGGACATAGTGAAGAGACATGGACATAGTTAAGAGACAAGGACATAGTGACGAGACAAGGACATAGTGAAGAGACAAGGACATAGTGAAGAGACAAGGACATAGTGAAGAAACAAGGACATAGTGAAGAGACAAGGCCATAGTGAAGAAACAAGGACATAGTGAAGAGACAAGGACATAGTGAAGAGACAAGGCCATAGTGAAGAAACAAGGACATAGTGAAGAGACAAGGACATAGTGAAGAGACAAGGCCATAGTGAAGAGACAAGGACATAGTGAAGAGACAAGGCCATAGTGAAGAGACAAGGACATAGTGAAGAGACAAGGACATAGTGAAGAGACAAGGACATAGTGAAGAAACAAGGACATAGTGAAGAGACAAGGCCATAGTGAAGAGACAAGGCCATAGTGTGGGAGGGAGCTGTTTTAGGTTGCATGCAGGGAGTCAAGGGAAGTGGAAGTGTAAAATGAAAATGAGATTCTGCAGCCCTAAGAGTTGTTGTAAATCTCTCCCCTTTGCACGTAGGCTCTCATTACAGTATGGGGAGTTTCATGCCCGAGTTGGTTAATGTTTTAATGTGTCTGAGTCAAAGTTTTTCTGTTCTTCCTTTTTAAAGTATATGCAAAATAGTTCACAAACCATTCCCACATATCCATGTGGCATCACACATTCAGGAAGTAAAAAGTTTATATTCCACATATAAATTCTATAGCAGCTAGCATTCTATCCTTCTTCCCCATTACTCAGTGAAATGTGTGGATTGTTAACTCGAAACAATGCAATTCCTCCTGAACAATGGAGAGATGCAATCTACCATCGGCCTCAGAGTCCAGTAACGTCTTGACACTTAAACTGAGCTCTGTTTGTTACCGAGGCTGCCTCTTCAATCTGAAGAGAGAATTGAGGGCACATTTAAACACTAGGTTTGCATCTCAAATGGCACCCTATTCCCTACATCCTTCCCTGCACTACTTTGGTCACTCATTCACAAGTCATCAGTCACTCATTCACAAGTCACCAGTCACTCATTCACAAGTCATCAGTCACTCATTCACACGTCATCAGTCACTCATTCACAAGTCATCAGTCACTCATTCACAAGTCATCAGTCACTCATTCACAAGTCATCAGTCACTCATTCACAGGTCATCAGTCACTCATTCACACGTCATCAGTCACTCATTCACAAGTCATCAGTCACTCATTCACACGTCATCAGTCACTCATTCACAAGTCATCAGTCACTCATTCACAAGTCATCAGTCACTCATTCACAAGTCATCAGTCACTCATTCACAGGTCATCAGTCACTCATTCACAAGTCATCAGTCACTCATTCACAAGTCATCAGTCACTCATTCACAAGTCATCAGTCACTCATTCACAAGTCATCAGTCACTCATTCACAAGTCATCAGTCACTCATTCACAAGTCATCAGTCACTCATTCACAGGTCATCAGTCACTCATTCACAAGTCATCAGTCACTCATTCACAGGTCATCAGTCACTCATTCACAAGTCATCAGTCACTCATTCACAGGTCATCAGTCACTCATTCACAAGTCATCAGTCACTCATTCACAGGTCATCAGTCACTCATTCACAAGTCATCAGTCACTCATTCACAAGTCATCAGTCACTCATTCACAAGTCATCAGTCACTCATTCACAGGTCATCAGTCACTCATTCACAAGTCATCAGTCACTCATTCACAGGTCATCAGTCACTCATTCACAAGTCATCAGTCACTCATTCACAGGTCATCAGTCACTCATTCACAAGTCATCAGTCACTCATTCACAAGTCATCAGTCACTCATTCACAAGTCATCAGTCACTCATTCACAAGTCATCAGTCACTCATTCACAAGTCATCAGTCACTCATTCACAGGTCATCAGTCACTCATTCACAAGTCATCAGTCACTCATTCACAAGTCATCAGTCACTCATTCACAATTTGACAAGCACTTGATAATGTCTGGAATATCACTGCGTTATCCCCTTTGTGTGGCCGTAATGCCCCCTAAACAAATCCTAGGCCTTTTGGGGCCAGTCGCCATCGTGCTCTTCTCCCTGAGTGCTTTGCGCTCCGAATCACCTCTCACTAACATGGCTCTCTTCATCTTTCTCACAGGCCACAAATGAAGACAGACACACCATGAGAACGCAACTATGTGCGTTCTTATCCAACTCCGAGGTGCATATTGAACATGTCCACATTTACTTTCCGGCAGCCAACAAGATGAGTGACGTAACGAACAGCAAAAGCATGAGCCTATGTTAATCTACTATACCCCATAGTACAAAAGTCCACCTATTCTATGCTGTGCGAGAAATACATATTCCAAAAATAGTCTGGGACAGTTCTGGGATGCGATAGATCCCAAATGAATACAACCACTAGCACCAAAAAAACAAACATTTTTAGCAATGTGGCTTACACAACAGATCAGAACATTTAGCTTAACATGTTGATAAACTATTAGGCTATTTCTTTCCGTTATAAGCGCAGCAATGCGCACATGCTCGTAGACCATAAGCACAGATGTTTATTTTGTGGAAAAACCCCATTGTCAAATGTTAACGCACATGCAATTATGCATCTAATGCTTTTAGTGTAAATGTGCATTTTTCTGGTGAAAATGATCTTCCCTAAACTTGAAACTCACTCGCTGCTTATGTTATGCCAGTTAGGCTCTACACTCGTTGTAAAACAGATTAATGTGCTTCATTTTAAGAAGTTATTTGTGGCACTTTGTGATACAAACCTTATCAAAACGTAAAGGCCTATGGGTTAGGCTACATGTGGTGTGCCACTATGATTTTTTTAAAAGTTGCAAAAACAGGCATTGTTTCTTATGCTGGGCATCATTCACAAGTAATAACATATAATTCACAGGTGATAGGCTAATATTGTCACTCATCAAACTATTATTTATTTAATACTAAAAAGACTGTCACAATCCTTTACAGATGCACAATTGAGAGCATCCTGTCGGGCTGTGTCACCGCCTGGTACAGCAACTGCACCGCCCGCCCGCAAACACAAGGCTCTCCAGAGGGTGGTGCGGTCTGCCCAACGCATTACCAGGGTCACACTGCCTGCTCTTCAGGACAACGACACCACCCGATGTCACAGGAAGTCCATAAAGATCATCAAGGACATCTACCACCCGAGCCACGGGCTGTTCACCCCGCTATCATCCAGAAGGCGAGGTCAGTACAGGTGCATCAAAGCTGAGACCGAGAGACTGATAAACAGCTTCTATCTGTTAAATAGACATCACTAGCCGACCTCCACCCAGTACCCTTGCCTGAACTTAGTCACTGTCACTAGGTATCCACCCAGTTACTCCACCCTGCACCTTAGAGGCTGCTGCCCTGTGTACATAGACATGGAATCACTGGTCACTTTAATAATGTTTACATACTGCTTTACTCATTTCATATGTATATACCGTATTCTATTCTACTGTGTTTTAGTCAATTCCACTCTGACATTGCTCATCCTAATATTTATATATTTATTAATTCTGTTATTTTACTTTTAGATTTATGTGTATTGTTGTGAATTGTTTCGATAGTATTCCACTTGGAGCTAGGAACACACTATATATCTGCTAAATATGTGTATGGACCAATAACATCTGCTAAATATGTATGTGTGTGACCAATAACATTTGATTTGATTGGATATAATATATGTGTAAAATTCGTTTGGATTTCAAATGGACCATTTGTCACGGCCCCTCCTCTGCAGTGCAGGGGTGGTTCCTCCTGCAGGCAGAGGAGGGTTGTTAGTGATCGGAGCCACCTGGGCTCAGGGTATTTAAACTGCTTCACTAATCCCTCTCTCTCTCTCTCTCTCTCTCTCTCTCTCTCTCTCTCTCTGTCTCTCTCTCTCTCTCTCTCTCTCTCTCTCTCTCTCTCTCTCTCTCTGTCTCTGTCTCTCTCCCTCTCTCTCTCTCTCTCTCTCTCTCTCTCTCTCTCTCTCTCTCTCTCTCTCTCTCTCTCTCTCTCTCTCTCTCTCTCTCTCTCTGTCTCTCTGTCTCTCTGTCTCTCTCTCTCTCTCTCTCTCTCTCTGTCTCTCTGTCTCTCTCTCTCTCTCTGTCTCTCTGTCTCTCTGTCTCTCTCTCTCTCTCTCTCTCTGTCTCTGTCTCTCTCTCTCTCTCTGTCTCTGTCTCTCTCTCTCCTCTCTCTCTCTCTCTCTCTCTCTCTCTCTGTCTCTCTCTCTCTCTCTCTCTCTCTCTCTCTCTCTCTCTCTGTCTCTCTGTCTCTCTCTCTCTCTCTCTGTCTCTCTCTCTCTCTCTCTCTCTCTCTGTCTCTCTGTCTCTCTGTCTCTCTGTCTCTCTCTCTCTCTGTCTCTCTCTGTCTCTCTCTGTCTCTCTCTGTCTCTCTCTCTCTCTCTCTCTCTCTCTCTCTGCTCCTCCAGGTATGATCCTGTTTGTTTGTTCCTTTGTAGTTTTCACTCAGTCATATTCACCCACACAGATTCATGCATCCCTGCACTTACATACACCCTACAGTATGATACTTTCACACCTCATTCCTTTACATACACCCTACAGTATGATACTTTCACACCTCATTCCTTTACATACACCCTACAGTATGATACTTTCACACCTCATTCCTTTACATACACCCTACAGTATGATACTTTCACACCTCATTCCTTTACATACACCCTACAGTATGATACTTTCACACCTCATTCCTTTACATACACCCTACAGTATGATACTTTCACACCTCATTCCTTTACATACACCCTACAGTATGATACTTTCACACCTCATTCCTTTTTCTTTGTTTAAAGTTAATCGTTTTGTTTTACAATAAAGAACCTTTTTAATTGGCCTATACCTGTTGTTCGTGTCCCCTCATAGTGTGGTTTATAATAAAGAACCTTTTTGATTGGCCGATACCCGTTGTGTCCCCTCATTTGTGCCACAGGCTATGAGCCGGCCTGTGACATACACCTGTATCCAAACAGGGGCAGTGGGAAAAATACATGTCATCAATGCACTTAAATAGAGGATGGAGGAGGCTTTTCCTGTGGTTCATTTCCATGATAGCCAGGTAGGCTAAGAGAACCAATGTGCTGATCTGGTGCTTCTGTCCCCAAACGAGGAGGGCCTTCAGCAGCACCTAATCTTTTGCACAGGTTCAGTCAGACCTGGGCCCTGACAGTAAATCTTAGTAAGACAAAAAATAATGTTGTTCCAAAAAAGGTCCAGTTGCCAGGACCATAAATACAAATTCCGTCTTGATGCCGTTGCCCTAGAGCACACAAAAAATGATTCATACCTCGGCCTAAACATCAGCTCCACGGGTAACTTCCACAAAGCTGTGAACGAGCTGAGAGACAAGGCAATCAAAAGGAACATAAAATTTGACATACCATACATTAGGATCTGGCTAAAAATACTTGAATCAGTTATAGAACCCATTGCCCTTTATGGTTGTGAGGTCTGGGGTCCGCTCACCAACCAAGAATTCACAAAATGGGACAAACATCAAATTGAGACTCTGCATGCAGAATTCTGCAAGAAATAACCTCTGTGTAGAACGTTAAACCACAAATAATGCATGCAGGGTAGAATCAGGCCCACAGAGCCCCAGGACAACAGCACAATTTGACCCAAACAAATCACGAGAAAACAAAAAGATAATTACTTGACACATTGGAAAGAATTAACAAAAAAACCGAGCAAACTAGAATGCTGTTTGGCCTTAAACAGAGAGTACACAGTGGCAGAACACCTGACCACTGTGACTGACCTAAATTTAAGGAAAGCTTTGACTATGTACAGTACAGACTCAGTGCTATTGCTATTGAGAAATGCCGCCGTAGGCAAACCTGGCTCTCAAGAGAAGACTATGTGCACATTGCCCACAAAATGAGGTGGAAACTGAGCTGCACTTCCTAACCTCCTGCCAAATATTTGACCATATTAGAGACAAATATTTCCCTCAGATTACAAAGATTCACAAAGAATTCTAAAACAACCCCAATTTTGATAAACTCCCATATCTACTTGGTGAAATACCACAGTGTGTCATCACAGCAGCAAGATTTGTGACCTGTCACCACAAGAAAAGGGCAACCAGTGAAGAACAAACACCATTGTAAATACAACCCATATTTATGTTTATTTATTTTCCCTCTTGTACTTGAACTATTTTGCACATTGTTACAACACTGTATATAGACATAATATGACATTTGAAATGTCCTTATTCTTTTGGAACGTCTGTGAGTGTAATGTTTACAGTTAATTTTGTATTGTTTATTTCACTTTTGTTTATTATCTACTTCACTTGCACTGGCAATGTTAACATATGTTTCCCATGCCAATAAAACCCTTGAATGGAATTGAATTGAGAGACAGATAGTAGATACAGGATAGCAGCATCGTGACAGTAGGGCTGGTGTTTCTCTGAAACCCCCCCATTGGGCTTTGACTCCAGGGCTGAGTGACATAATGAACGACACACTGCACCACAGCAGGACTGGACCAGAACCACTACAGATGGAGACGAAACAACGAAAACCACCACGATGACTGATATCACCTCATACCTTTACATATACTGCGTGTGTATTCTATACATACTTTGAGAGAGATGTATCTATCACTGTTCGGTCATATACTGTATATGTAATACATCTGTACAGTAATAAAACATTGCAAAATAATTAGGTAAGAGAAGGCATTTACACAACGGTCACCACCTTTCCATGACTCATTCTATTTTGTATTTGAAATAGTTAAAGAGTTCTTCTTGCAGTTCTTTTCTTTTCTCTTTTTTTTTACATTTCAAGTTGGTCACAGTTCATTTAACTTGATAACTGAACATTTTAACATAACCATTCACTTAACAACGTGGCTTATCCATTGTATTGTTGAATAACTAAACACTAAAAGTTCTCTGAGACCTACCCGGATCATTGTTCATTTATGAACAGAGATTTGAATACACCCCCGTTGTGTTTATGCAGCTTTTTGTCACGATAATTATTGGTGCAGTAGTGAAAGAGGGGAACCGTTAAGATGCGACCATGCAAATATATTACTTTAACTCAACTATTTTCCTTTTCTTCAGCCATGGAAATCCTTATCTAAAGTAAATGTCTCCCCTCTCACCAACTTGGCTCTGTGAAGGCAGATAATGATGTACAATCCAATAGAATTCCCTGTAATTAGTCCAGCCCCTTCCACCTTTGTGATGTGTAACATTCTGAATAATTAATTGATGAAGCTTTAGCAGTAGTAGAAGAGCTGAAGCCAGCTCTGACACGCACCATTAAAATACTAATCAAGCAGTGTGATATAAAACTGAGATCTATGCCGTGGTATTACTCTAGAAGATGAACATTAAGTGCCATAAAGACTTCCTGCTTCCTTCCAGCCCTGTGCTAGGAGGCTGCACTCCATGGATCCCTTCTCAGAGGGAGTAATCTTAACCTATTCGTGACCGTGAAGAGAGGGAGGACCCTGATTAGAATGTGCAGGGCCACAACCCTTACAAAAGAACAAGTGAAACAAAACACGTGGTTTTCAGACACAGGTAACAATTTGAATTTTATTTTCAAGTGAAATTTTTCACAAGTCAGAAAAGTGGAGTTTTTGGACACACGTGTGACATTTCACAGGAATTTTTCACATGTGAACAAATCACGTGAGATAAACAGACACGTTAGGGTTTCGGACACGTGTGAAGTTTCATGTTTTGCATGTGAAACCCGGAGAAGAAGGCAGACGTTTTACATGCCCCCAGCCGATTGTGTATTTGTTTGTTTATTTGCGTTGTTTGTTGTTTAAACATATTATGTACATAATGTTGCCGCTACCGTCTCTTATGACCGAAAGTAACTTCTAGACATCAGGACTGAGATTACTCACCACGGACTAGCAGAATCCTTCTTTTTCCTTTCACGACTATGACGAGCCCGAAGAGAAGAATACGCTGCTTCTTCGGGAACAGGCCCCGATCCCCGTGATCTGCGTGAAGGGGAGGCGGAGGGGGGTGGACTGCTTTCTGAGAATTTGTAGGTGATCAAATTATCCCCCACTTCCCTCCACTCTGCTAGTGCAATCCTTGGAGAATAAAATCGGCGAGTTACGTAGAAGATTAAACTACCGAAGGGACATTAAAAACTGTAACATCTTATGCTTCACGGAGTCGTGGCTGAACGACGACAATATCCACATACAGCTGGCTGGTTGTATGATGTACCGGCAGGATAGAACAGCGGCGTCTGGTTAGACATGGGGCTGCGGACTATGTATTTTTGTAAATAACAGCTGGTGCACGATATCTAAGGAAGTCTCGAGCTATTGCTCGCCTGAGGTAGAGTATCTCATGATAAGCTGTAGACCACACTACCTACCGAGAGAGTTTTCATCTGTATTTTTCGTAGCTGTTTTACATACCACCACAATCAGAGGCTGGCACTAAGACAGCAATGAATGAGCTGTATTCCTCCATAAGCAAACAAGAAAACGCTCAGCCAGAGGCGGCACTCCTAGTAGCCGGGGACTTTAATGCAGGGAAACTTAAATCTGTTTTACCAAATTTGTATTAGCATGTTAAATGTGCAACCAGAGGAAAAAGATCTCTGGAACATCTATACTCCACGTATACAAAGCTCTCCCTCGCCCTCCATTCGGCAAATCTGACCATAATTCTATCCTCCTGATTTCTGCTTACAAGCAATAATTAAAGCAGGAAGCATTAGTGACAAGATCCATAAAAAAGTGGTCAGATGAAGCAGATGCTAAGCTACAAGACTGTTTTGCTAGCACAGACTGGAATATTTTCCGGGATACCTCCGATGACATTGAGGAGTACACCACATCAGTCATTGGCTTCATCAATAAGTGCATTGATGACGTCGTCCCCACAGTGACAGAACATACATGCCCCAACCAGAAGCCATGGATTACAGGCAACATTCGAGTTAAAGGGTAGAGCTGCTGCATTCCCTGAAGCTTATAAGAAATCCCGCTATGCCCTCCAACAAACCATCAAACAGGCAAAGCATCAATACAAGACTAAGATCAAATCGTACTACACCGGCTCTGACGCTTGTCAGATGTGTCAGGGCTTGCAAACCATTACAGACTACAAAGGGAAGCACAGCCGAGAGACAACCTCTCCCTCAACGTGATCAAGACAAAGGAGATGATTGTGGACTCCAGGAAAAAGAGGATCAAGCACGCCCCCATTCTCATCGATGGGGCTGCAGTGGAGCAGGTTGAGAGCTTCAAGTTCCTTGATGTCCACATCACCAACAAACTAACCTGGTCCAAGCACACCAAGACAGTCGTGAAGAGGGCACGACAAAGCCTATTCCCCCTCAGGAGACTGAAAAGATTTGGCATGGGTCCTCAGATCCTCAAAAGGTTCTACAGCTGTACCATCGAGAGCATGGTTGCATCACTGCCTGGTACGGCAACTGCTCGGCCTCAGACCGCAAGGCACTGCAGAGGGTAGTGCGAATGGCCCAGTACATCATGGGGCCAAGCTTCCTGCCATCCACGAACTCTATACCAGGCGGTGTCAGTGGAAGGCCCTAAACATTGTCAAAGACTCCAGCCACCCTAGTCATAGACTGTTCTCTCTGCTACCACACGGCAAGCGGTACCGGAGCACCAAGTCTAGGTCCAAGAGGCTTCTAAACAGCTTCTGCCCCCAAGCCATAGGAATATTGAACATCTAATCAAATGGCTACCCATACTATTCGCTTTGTTCGCCGCTACACCACTGCTACTCTCTGTTGTCATCTATTCATAGTCACTTTAATAACTCCTACATACCAACATGTACGTACTACCTCAACTAACCAGCATCCCCACAGATTGACTCTACTATCGGTACCCCCCTGTATATAGACTTGCTATTGTTATTTTACTGCTGCTCTTTAATTACTTGTAAACTTTTATCTATTTTTCTTATCCGTATTTATTTTTTATACGGCATTGTTGGTTAGGGGCTTGTAAGTAAGAATTTCAATGTTCACCTGTTGTATTGTGACTAATAACATTAAGTGCTTTTGTAACTGACAGGATTAGAACCCGGGTCTCCCGGGAAACCATGTCAAATGAACTGTCAAATGTCAAATGAATTGTGACCAACTTGGAATATATAAAAAGAACTGCAGATATCTTGAAATATTTCAAAACACAAAATAAAACGAGTCTGTCACACCCTGATCTGTTTCACCTGTTCCTGTGATTGTCTCCACCCCCTCCAGGTGTCTCTTATTTTCCCCAGTGTATTTATCCCTGTGTTTCCTGTCTCTCTGTACCAGTTTATTTATCCCTGTGTTTCCTGTCTCTCTGTACCAGTGTATTTATCCCTGTGTTTCCTGTCTCTCTGTACCAGTGTATTTATCCCTGTGTTTCCTGTCTCTCTGTACCAGTGTATTTATCCCTGTGTTTCCTGTCTCTCTGTACCAGTGTATTTATCCCTGTGTTTCCTGTCTCTCTGTACCAGTGTATTCATCCCTGCGTTTCCTGTCTCTCTGTACCAGTGTATTTATCCCTGTGTTTCCTGTCTCTCTGTACCAGTGTATTTATCCCTGTGTTTCGTCTCTCTGTACCAGTGTATTTATCCCTGTGTTTCCTGTCTCTCTGTACCAGTGTATTTATCCCTGTGTTTCCTGTCTCTCTGTACCAGTGTATTTATCCCTGTGTTTCCTGTCTCTCTGTACCAGTGTTTTTATCCCTGTGTTTCCTGTCTCTCTGTACCAGTGTATTTATCTCTGTGTTTCCTGTCTCTCTGTACCAGTTTATTTATCCCTGTGTTTCCTGTCTCTCTGTACCAGTGTATTTATCCCTGTATTTCCTGTCTCTCTGTACCAGTGTATTTATCCCTGTGTTTCCTGTCTCTCTGTAGCAGTGTTTTTATCCCTGTGTTTCCTGTCTCTCTGTACCAGTGTATTTATCTGAAACATATTAAAACATAATAACTCTGACAGTGATAATTTGAACATGTTAAACAGGATAAATAATGAAACAGAACGCTATAGCTTCTCTTTCCTTTTTCACAGGGCTTCTTCCAACGCTCACTGACTGTGAAGAAGAGAGGCATGTGCCTGCAGCAGTAACACTCCAAAAGGAAATCAAACATTATTATTTTAACACACTTGAATTATTATTACTCAGGTTGGCTAAGTTACCTTTTTTTTACAGAATGGCATTACATAATTTGCAATATGTGGAAACATTAGTACTTCAACATGTTAACACCACCTTTTCACATGTGAGGAGAATAACACTATTTAACCACCGCATGTGAACTTGCAATTCCACATGTGAATGTGAACTTGCAATTCCAAATGTGATTACATATTACATTCCATAGAATTTTCACATGAGAGTTTTTAATGGGAACTGCAAATGGGAATTACATTATTACAAAGTTCACATGGTTTTTTTTTTTTTATGGGAACTGCAAATGCAATCACACACTGTATGAGTGATTTTGAAAACATGAATTTTTTTTTTGTGGAACTGTAAATTTGACATGTCATGTTTTTCTTTGTGGAACTGTAAATTTGACATGTCTCTTTTTTTTTTTACAAGGGAAGGTATAACATTATATGAGTGTCTAATACCACGGCATCATCTAATGTGTTAGCAGTGTTGGACAGAACAGTCACTAAGAATTAAATGGTTGAAACAACAAAAAAAATTATCGGCAATATTAGTTTTCCTTTTCAAAATGAACACACACAGCTATAGTTTCATAAATCCACAAAGGGAAGCGAACCAAACGGGACAACATGACAATGATGAACGCAACAGAATCCAATTAGCCCCGTCAGAGTCAACGCTGTGTGTCCTGTTGTGTTATGCAGAGGTCGATTGATCTGAAGAGACTGTTGTTCTTCTAGCAGTCGCTTCCAATTGTAAACGGACAGTCTCTGGTCGGACCAATAGACAAGTGTCAAAACACACGTCACAGTAATCCACTGATGGAGGCAGGCATAGAGTACTACGCTTGGCCTTCTCCACTGTACTAGTGATGTTTAGCTCATAATTAGAGGGTACGTAAGAATAAACTGGAGCCATATGCTGTTTTATCCATACACACATGTATTATGCCTCTTATAAACAGTACATGTTTGTAATGTATGGACATTTAAAAAAAAATTAAAAATAAAATAAAATGTCCTGCTTCCAGGGATTCAACATGTAATGGTCACAAGTAATTCCATCAGGAAAATAAAGTAAAATCCACAGCTTCTGGCTAAAATCATGCAGATTTACCATGGCAGGGGCTGCCAAACAAATGGCACCATATACAATATCTAGTGCACTACTTTTTGACCAGAGCTCTGGTTAAAATTAGTGCACAAAATGGGGAATGGGGTGACATTTGGGATGCAGACAGGGAATGTGGATAAGATGTGCCAGGTTATAAATAGGATGGCAGGCACAGTTGTACCCCCTGGTTGTGTCAATAGGACTACTGTTTCATAGGGTGCTAAAAGACTCCCTAGCTGACTCAATGCCAAAACACCCCCCAATGTCATGCAGTGTACTAATAGTGACATACTGGGGAAGAGCAGCCAGCCAGCAGGTCACTACCCAGGAGGAGATACATCATACTGGAGAAGAGCAACCAGCCAGCAGGTCACTACCCAGGAGGAGATACATCATACTGGAGAAGAGCAGCCAGTCAGCCAGCAGGTCACTACCCAGGAGGAGATACATCATACTGGAGAAGAGCAGCCAGTCAGCCAGCCAGCAGGTCACTACCCAGGAGGAGATACATCATACTGGAGAAGAGCAACCAGCCAGCAGGTCACTACCCAGGAGGAGATACATCATACTGGGGAAGAGCAGCCAGCCAGTAGGTCACTAACCAGGAGGAGATACATCATACTGGAGAAGAGCAACCAGCCAGCAGGTCACTACCCAGGAGGAGATACATCATACTGGGGAAGAGCAGCCAGCCAGCAGGTCACTACCCAGGAGGAGATACATCATACTGGAGAAGAGCAACCAGCCAGCAGGTCACTACCCAGGAGGAGATACATCATACTGGGGAAGAGCAGCCAGCCAGCAGGTCACTACCCAGGAGGAGATACATCATACTGGAGAAGAGCAACCAGCCAGCAGGTCACTACCCAGGAGGAGATACATCATACTGGAGAAGAGCAGCCAGTCAGCCAGCAGGTCACTACCCAGGAGGAGATACATCATACTGGAGAAGAGCAGCCAGTCAGCCAGCCAGCAGGTCACTACCCAGGAGGAGATACATCATACTGGAGAAGAGCAACCAGCCAGCAGGTCACTACCCAGGAGGAGATACATCATACTGGAGAAGAGCAGCCAGTCAGCCAGCAGGTCACTACCCAGGAGGAGATACATCATACTGGGGAAGAGCAGCCAGCCAGTAGGTCACTACCCAGGAGGAGATACATCATACTGGAGAAGAACAGCCAGCCAGTAGGTCACTACCCAGGAGGAGATACATCATACTGGAGAAGAACAGCGAGCCAGTAGGTCACTACCCAGGAGGAGATACATCATACTGGGGAAGAGCAGCCAGCCAGTAGGTCACTACCCAGGAGGAGATACATCATACTGGAGAAGAACAGCCAGCCAGCAGGTCACTACCCAGGAGGATATACATCATACTGGAGAAGAGCAACCAGCCAGCAGGTCACTACCCAGGAGGAGATACATCATACTGGGGAAGAGCAGCCAGCCAGCAGGTCACTACCCAGGAGGAGATACATCATACTGGGGAAGAGCAGCCAGCCAGCAGATCATTACCCAGGACTAGATACATCACGGCTTCCAGCCCATTCTACTACCCAGGACTATCAACTATCATGCCACATTGTATTGAAAACATCCGCAGTGTTGTCCTCAGACCAGCCAGTGTTGTCCTCAGAACAGCCAGTGTTGTCCTCAGACCAGCCAGTGTTGTCCTCAGACCAGCCAGTGTTGTCCTCAGTCACTACCCAGGAGGAGATACATCATACTGGAGAAGAGCAGCCAGTCAGCCAGCAGGTCACTACCCAGGAGGAGATACATCATACTGGAGAAGAGCAGCCAGTCAGCCAGCCAGCAGGTCACTACCCAGGAGGAGATACATCATACTGGAGAAGAGCAACCAGCCAGCAGGTCACTACCCAGGAGGAGATACATCATACTGGAGAAGAGCAGCCAGTCAGCCAGCAGGTCACTACCCAGGAGGAGATACATCATACTGGAGAAGAGCAGCCAGTCAGCCAGCCAGCAGGTCACTACCCAGGAGGAGATACATCACACTGGAGAAGAGCAGCCAGCCAGCCAGCAGGTCACTACCCAGGAGGAGATACATCATACTGTAGAAGAGCAGCCAGCCAGCCAGCAGGTCACTACCCAGGAGGAGATACATCATACTGGAGAAGAGCAGCCAGCCAGCCAGCAGGTCACTAACCCAGGAGGAGATACATCATACTGGAGAAGAGCAGCCAGCCAGCCAGCAGGTCACTAACCCAGGAGGAGATACATCATACTGGAGAAGAGCAGCCAGCCAGCATGTCACCACCCAGGAGGAGATACATCATACTGGAGAAGAACAGCCAGCCAGTAGGTCACTACCCAGGAGGAGATACATCATACTGGGGAAGAGCAGCCAGCCAGCATGTCACCACCCAGGAGGAGATACATCATACTGGAGAAGAGCAGCCAGTCAGCCGGCCACTACCCAGGAGGAGATACATCATACTGGAGAAGAACAGCCAGCCAGTAGGTCACTACCCAGGAGGAGATACATCATACTGGAGAAGAACAGCCAGCCAGTAGGTCACTACCCAGGAGGAGATACATCATACTGGAGAAGAACAGCCAGCCAGTAGGTCACTACCCAGGAGGAGATACATCATACTGGAGAAGAACAGCGAGCCAGTAGGTCACTACCCAGGAGGAGATACATCATACTGGGGAAGAGCAGCCAGCCAGTAGGTCACTACCCAGGAGGAGATACATCATACTGGAGAAGAACAGCCAGCCAGTAGGTCACTACCCAGGAGGAGATACATCATACTGGGGAAGAGCAGCCAGCCAGTAGGTCACTACCCAGGAGGAGATACATCATACTGGGGAAGAGCAGCCAGCCAGCAGGTCATTACCCAGGACTAGATACATCACGGCTTCCAGCCCATTCTACTACCCAGGACTATCAACTATCATGCCACATTGTATTGAAAACATCCGCAGTGTTGTCCTCAGACCAGCCAGTGTTGTCCTCAGAACAGCCAGTGTTGTCCTCAGACCAGCCAGTGTTGTCCTCAGACCAGCCAGTGTTGTCCTCAGACCAGCCAGTGTTTTCCTCAGACCAGCCAGTGTTTTCCTCAGACCAGCCAGTGTTTTCCTCAGACCAGCCAGTGTTGTCCTCAGACCAGCCAGTGTTGTCCTCAGACCAGCCAGTGTTTTCCTCAGACCAGCCAGTCTTTTCCTCAGACCAGCCAGTGTTGTCCTCAGACCAGCCAGTGTTGTCCTCAGACCAGCCAGTGTTGTCCTCAGACCAGCCAGTGTTGTCCTCAGACCAGCCAGTCTTTTCCTCAGACCAGCCAGTGTTGTCCTCAGACCAGCCAGTGTTGTCCTCAGACCAGCCAGTGTTGTCCTCAGACCAGCCAGTGTTGTCCTCAGACCAGCCAGTGTTGTCCTCAGACCAGCCAGTGTTGTCCTCAGACCAGCCAGTGTTTTCCTCAGACCAGCCAGTGTTGTCCTCAGACCAGCCAGTGTTGTCCTCAGACCAGCCAGTGTTTTCCTCAGACCAGCCAGTGTTGTCCTCAAACCAGCCAGTGTTGTCCTCAGACCAGCCAGTGTTGTCCTCAGACCAGCCAGTGTTTTCCTCAGACCAGCCAGTCTTTTCCTCAGACCAGCCAGTCTTTTCCTCAGACCAGCCAGTGTTTTCCTCAGACCAGCCAGTGTTTTCCTCAGACCAGCCAGTGTTGTCCTCAGACCAGCCAGTGTTGTCCTCAGACCAGCCAGTGTTTTCCTCAGACCAGCCAGTGTTGTCCTCAGACCAGCCAGTGTTGTCCTCAGACCAGCCAGTGTTGTCCTCAGACCAGCCAGTGTTTTCCTCAGACCAGCCAGTCTTTTCCTCAGACCAGCCAGTCTTTTCCTCAGACCAGCCAGTGTTTTCCTCAGACCAGCCAGTGTTTTCCTCAGACCAGCCAGTGTTGTCCTCAGACCAGCCAGTGTTGTCCTCAGACCAGCCAGTGTTGTCCTCAGACCAGCCAGTGTTGTCCTCAGACCAGCCAGTGTTGTCCTCAGACCAGCCAGTCTTTTCCTCAGACCAGCCAGTGTTTTCCTCAGACCAGCCAGTGTTTTCCTCAGACCAGCCAGTGTTGTCCTCAGACCAGCCAGTGTTTTCCTCAGACCAGCCAGTCTTTTCCTCAGACCAGCCAGTGTTTTCCTCAGACCAGCCAGTGTTTTCCTCAGACCAGCCAGTGTTGTCCTCAGACCAGCCAGTGTTGTCCTCAGACCAGCCAGTGTTGTCCTCAGACCAGCCAGTGTTGTCCTCAGACCAGCCAGTCTTTTCCTCAGACCAGCCAGTGTTTTCCTCAGACCAGCCAGTGTTTTCCTCAGACCAGCCAGTGTTGTCCTCAGACCAGCCAGTGTTTTCCTCAGACCAGCCAGTGTTTTCCTCAGACCAGCCAGTGTTGTCCTCAGACCAGCCAGTGTTGTCCTCAGACCAGCCAGTGTTGTCCTCAGACCAGCCAGTGTTGTCCTCAGACCAGCCAGTGTTTTCCTCAGACCAGCCAGTGTTGTCCTCAGACCAGCCAGTGTTTTCCTCAGACCAGCCAGTGTTGTCCTCAGACCAGCCAGTGTTGTCCTCAGACCTGCCAGTGTTGTCCTCAGACCAGCCAGTGTTTTCCTCAGACCAGCCAGTGTTGTCCTCAGACCAGCCAGTGTTGTCCTCAGACCAGCCAGTGTTTTCCTCAGACCAGCCAGTGTTTACCTCAGACCAGCCAGTGTTGTCCTCAGACCAGCCAGTGTTGTCCTCAGACCAGCCAGTGTTGTCCTCAGACCAGCCAGTGTTTTCCTCAGACCAGCCAGTGTTGTCCTCAGACCAGCCAGTGTTTTCCTCAGACCAGCCAGTGTTGTCCTCAGACCAGCCAGTGTTGTCCTCAGACCAGCCAGTGTTTTACTCAGACCAGCCAGTGTTGTCCTCAGACCAGCCAGTGTTGTCCTCAGACCAGCCAGTGTTTTCCTCAGACCAGCCAGTGTTTTCCTCAGACCAGCCAGTGTTGTCCTCAGACCAGCCAGTGTTGTCCTCAGACCAGCCAGTGTTTTCCTCAGACCAGCCAGTGTTTTCCTCAGACCAGCCAGTGTTGTCCTCAGACCAGCCAGTGTTGTCCTCAGACCAGCCAGTGTTGTCCTCAGACCAGCCAGTGTTGTCCTCAGACCAGCCAGTGTTGTCCTCAGACCAGCCAGTGTTGTCCTCAGACCAGCCAGTGTTGTCCTCAGACCAGCCAGTGTTGTCCTCAGACCAGCCAGTGTTGCAGACAGAAGAGGAGAAGAAAGGCACCTTCGTGTTGAAGCAGTAACATGTTGTGAAAGCTGTGAGTAAATACATCTGAGGGTTGTATGAGATGAAAGCCTCCAGCAGGAGAGGTTTGAAAGGCACCACAACCTATGGTTCCACACAATCACAGTCCCCTTGCTGTGACAAACCAGAAAAGGGATAAGTCACAATCTATTTTGCACACAACGTTTGATTCTTTTCTGGGAGCTGTAATGCATGTCGACCTATTGTTGCGTTAATAGGACATGAAGACGATGTCGACCAGAAAGAAGAGATGTTTATTTTCTTGGAGGAGAGAAGGGGTCATTTTCAATGGAAAATGTCAACATATCAGGCATATGATGGATGGTTGATTTAGTCATTTCAAATCAAAAACCCTGCAAGAGCAATGATTTACAGATACTGAAGTCCATCTGTAGATAAGTACTGAACATGTAGTCCATCTGTAGATAAGTACTGAACATGTAGTCCATCTGTAGATAAGTACTGAACATGTAGTCCATCTGTAGATAAGTACTGAACATGTAGTCCATCTGTAGATAAGTACTGAACATGTAGTCCATCTGTAGATAAGTACTGAACTTGTAGTCCATCTGTAGATAAGTACTGAACATGTAGTCCATCTGTAGATAAGTACTGAACATGTAGTCCATCTGTAGATAAGTACTGAACATGTAGTCCATCTGTAGATAAGTACTGAACATGTAGTCCATCTGTAGATAAATACTGAACATGTAGTCCATCTGTAGACAAATACTGAACATGTAGTCCATCTGTAGACAAATACTGAACATGTAGTCCATCTGTAGACAAATACTGAACATGTAGTCCATCTGTAGATAAATACTGAACATGTAGTCCATCTGTAGATAAATACTGAACATGTAGTCCATCTGTAGACAAATACTGAACATGTAGTCCATCTGTAGACAAATACTGAACATGTAGTCCATCTGTAGATAAATACTGAACATGTAGTCCATCTGTAGATAAATACTGAACATGTAGTCCATCTGTAGATAAATACTGAACATGTAGTCCATCTGTAGATAAATACTGAACATGCAGTCCATCTGTCGATAAATACTGAACATGCAGTCCATCTGTCGATAAATACTGAACATGCAGTCCATGATGGAAGGATGTAATAATAGAGGGATGGAAGGATGGAAGGATATAATAATAGAGGGATGGAAGGATGGAAGGATGTAATAATAGAGGGATGGAAGGATGGAAGAATAGAGGGATGGAAGGATGGAAGAATAGAGGGATGGAAGGATGGAAGAATAGAGGGATGGAAGGATGGAAGGATGTAATAATAGAGGGATGGAAGGATGGAAGGATGTAATAATAGAGGGATGGAAGGATGGAAGAATAGAGGGATGGAAGGATGGAAGGATATAATAATAGAGGGATGGAAGGATGGAAGGATGTAATAATAGAGGGATGGAAGGATGGAAGGATGTAATAATAGAGGGATGGAAGGATGGAAGAATAGAGGGATGGAAGGATGGAAGGATATAATAATAGAGGGATGGAAGGATGGAAGGATGTAATAATAGAGGGATGGAAGGATGGAAGAATAGAGGGATGGAAGGATGGAAGGATAGAGGGATGGAAGGATGGAAGGATATAATAATAGAGGGATGGAAGGATGGAAGGATGTAATAATAGAGGGATGGAAGGATGGAAGGATATAATAATAGAGGGATGGAAGGATGGAAGGATATAATAATAGAGGGATGGAAGGATGGAAGGATGTAATAATAGAGGGATGGAAGGATGGAAGGATATAATAATAGAGGGATGGAAGGATGGAAGGATGTAATAATAGAGGGATGGAAGGATGGAAGAATAGAGGGATGGAAGGATGGAAGGATGTAAGAATAGAGGGATGGAAGGATGGAAGGATATAATAATAGAGGGATGGAAGGATGGAAGGATGTAATAATAGAGGGATGGAAGGATGGAAGGATATAATAATAGAGGGATGGAAGGATGGAAGGATATAATAATAGAGGGATGGAAGGATGGAAGAATAGAGGGATGGAAGGATGGAAGGATGTAATAATAGAGGGATGGAAGGATGGAAGAATAGAGGGATGGAAGGATGGAAGGATATAATAATAGAGGGATGGAAGGATGGAAGAATAGAGGGATGGAAGGATGGAAGAATAGAGGGATGGAAGGATGGAAGGATATAATAATAGAGGGATGGAAGGATGGAAGAATAGAGGGATGGAAGAATAGAGGGATGGAAGGATGGAAGAATAGAGGGATGGAAGGATGGAAGAATAGAGGGATGGAAGGATGGAAGAATAGAGGGATGGAAGGAATTTAAGAATAGAGGGATGGAAGGAATTTAAGAATAGAGGGATGGAAGAATAGAGGGATGGAAGGAATTTAAGAATAGAGGGATGGAAGGAATTTAAGAATAGAGGGATGGAAGGAAGGAACAATATAATATCAACATATCAGGCATATGATGGATGGTTGATTTAGTCATTTCAAATCAAAAAGCCTGCAAGAGCAATGATTTACAGATACTGAAGTCCATCTGTAGATAAATACTGAACATGTAGTCCATCTGTAGATAAATACTGAACATGCAGTCCATCTGTAGATAAATACTGAACATGCAGTCCATCTGTAGATAAATACTGAAGGATATAATAATAGAGGGATGGAAGGATCCCATAGGAACCCATAGGAGCCCATAGGAGCCCATAGGAACCCATAGGAGCCCATAGCATCCCATAGGATCCCATAGGAGCCCATAGGAGCCCATAGGAACCCATAGGAACCCATAGGAGCCCATAGGAACCCATAGGAGCTCATAGGAGCCCATAGCATCCCATAGGATCCCATAGGAGCTCATAGGAGCCCATAAGAGCCCATAGGAGCCAAATAGGAGCCAATAAGAGCCCAGAGGAGCCCATTGGAACCCATAGGAGCCCATAGGAACCCATCGGAGCCCATATGGGGGTGGTAGTACCTGAGAAAGGCTATCAGGATAAATATGAGGGTGTTAAAAATGGCAGAGGAAGAAATGGCAGCTGTTTTACGCGCGTCTAATGAGTGTTATGTGTTTTTCTTTGCGTTATTTGTAACTTATTTAATATTTCTGCCACCGTATCTTACGGCAAAATTTAGCTTCTGGATATCAGGACAGCGACCACTCACCTCGGATTAGACAAAGAACTTCTGGATATCAGGACAGCGATCACTCACCTCAGATTAGACAAAGAACTTCTGGATATCAGGACCGTGACCACTCACCTCGGATTAGACAAAGAGCTTCTGGATATCAGGACAGCGATCACTCACCTCCGATTAGGCAAAGAGCTTCTGGATATCAGGACAGCGATCACTCACCTCAGATTAGACAAAGAGCTTCTGGATATCAGGACAGCGATCACTCACCTCGGATTAGACAAAGAGTTTCTGGATATCAGGACAGCGATCACTCACCTCGGATTAGACGAAGATTTGTGGTAGTACCTAAAGGATAAATATCAGGGTGGTAATACCTGCGAAAGGCTAACAGGATAAATATCAGGGTGGTAATACCTGAGAAAGGCTAACAGGATAAATATCAGGGTGGTAATACCTGAGAAAGGCTAGCAGGATAAATATCAGGGTGGTAATACCTGAGAAAGGCTATCAGGATAAATATCAGGGTGGTAATACCTGAGAAAGGCTATCAGGATAAATATCAGGGTGGTAATACCTGAGAAAGGCTATCAGGATAAATATCAGGGTGGTAATACCTGAGAAAGGCTATCAGGATAAATATGAGGGTGGTAATACCTGAGAAAGGCTATCAGGATAAATATCAGGGTGGTAATACCTGAGAAAGGCTAACTCGATAAATATCAGGGTGGTAATACCAGAGAAACGCTATCAGGATAAATATCAGGGTGGTAATACCTGAGAAAGGCTATCAGGATAAATATCAGGGTGGTAATACCTGAGAAAGGCTAACAGGATAAATATCAGGGTGGTAATACCTGAGAAAGTCTATAATCTCTATGTACCTAACAGCAGGACGTCTCCCTCCCTCGGCAGGTTTATTCTGGGTGTAGTGGAGCATCATGGGATGTTAAAGGGCCGATATGCAGTTGCTACATCCATTATGGATTTATAAATTAATAAGATGTACCCATTGATTCTTAAAGAATATAACTTATAAATTAATAAGATGTACCTATTGATTCTTGAAGAATAATGCATATAAATGCCTCTTGAGCTTCGTTTAACTTTCACACGCCCGCCTGAACCCAAAATATTAGCTTGTTTTACCACAACGTTACCAAACAAAGTAAATGTAAATTCACACTGTGAGGTTTAGTAACATCCAGGTATGAAACACAGTATTTTGACAGGAAAAGGACTCTGGATGGAGTATTCATTTCTTCATGACGTTTCATACTGTCTGCTAACACTCACACTAGCCACCGTGCTTCCACACCTGCATTGTTTGCTGTTTGGGGGTTTTAGGCTGGGTTTCTGTACAGCACTTTGAGATATCAGCTGATGTACGAAGGGCTATATAAATACATATATTATTTGATTTGATTCGATTTGATTTGACAAACAGTCCACTGTGATTTTTCTTCAGGTAATAATCCACAACGCAAAGGTCAAAAGGAAAGCCATGAAAGACCTCTGACACTGACGTTGTTGTTGTCTCATTTCCTTGTGGACTGAATGGATACCAGTTCCCCCTGTCCTGCAGGTGTAACAGAGAACCAACTCTCCGAGGATAATCCACTAGTGAAAAATGGAGATATTAGATATACATCATAACAACGTTTTAATGAGTTTGTTCGTCTTTTAGTCCTGGATCAGAATATATACACAGACTTCCTGCTTGATGAAGATCAACTCTCACCTTGCGTTCAGTCCACACGTTTGAATTTGAGTGAACCGTCTATCAGGCATCAAACTGTGAGGGGATTACCTGGGCATATGTGTCTTCGTATCATAATGTCATTACTCACCTTATTAATAATATTGTTTTTACTCATTTCATTCAAACTCCTCGTTCATACTTTCCCATTCTTTCATAACGTAGCTACATGCATACTAAGCTTCCTTCGATGTTAATTAAAGCTCTCCCTCACTGGCTGTCTTAACTTCTCATTATTTTACATTCATCTTATACAGTGTTGAGTAACAGGTAAGATTCGTTTCAACTATCATTTTTTACTCACTGCCTCACACTTAATTCGTCATTCTTTCACATACATTATTTCAGTGTTCAGTAGCTATAGTCAAAGCAAAGTAAGCTACAGTGCAGTACATTTAGTAGCTGTTAAAAGTGCAGTACATTTAGTAACTGTTAAAAGTACAGTACATTTTGTATCTGTTAAAAGTACAGTACATTTATCTGTTAAAAGTACAGTACATTTAGTATCTGTTTAAAGTACAGTACATTTATCTGTTAAAAGTACAGTACATTTAGTATCTGTTTAAAGTACAGTACATTTAGTAACTGTTACAAGTACAGTACATTTAGTATCTGTTAAAAGTACAGTACATTTAGTAACTGTTAAAAGTACAGTACATTTAGTATCTGTTAAAAGTACAGTATATTTATCTGTTACAAGTACAGTACATTTAGTAACTGTTAAAATTACAGTATATTTATCTGTTACAAGTACAGTACATGTATCTGTTACAAGTACAGTACATTTAGTATCTGTTACAAGTACAGTACATGTATCTGTTACAAGTACAGTACATGTATCTGTTACAAGTACAGTACATGTATCTGTTACAAGTACAGTACGTGTATCTGTTACAAGTACAGTACATGTATCTGTTACAAGTACAGTACATTTATCTGTTACAAGTACAGTACATGTATCTGTTACAAGTACAGTACATGTATCTGTTACAAGTACAGTACATGTATCTGTTTAAAGTACAGTACATGTATCTGTTTAAAGTACAGTACATTTATCTGTTTAAAGTACAGTACATGTATCTGTTAAAAGTACAGTACATTTATCTGTTTAAAGCTCTCCTATACATGCAGTTTGAACTATAGGTTTTCTTCCCTGAATTTAACCCATCATTCGCTCACGTTCGTACAGTGTACAGCAGCGAGGTAAAGCAAGCTACATTTTGGTGTTCAGAAAGAAGACTTCCCCGCTCTGTGATTCTATCAATATAAAAAGCTATCAGCATTCCCATGAGGCCCCTCTAAGACATCAGTATCAGAGATCAGCGTTACAGTGGAGAAAATGCGTTTTCTAGATGAAGCTGTATGTCTCCTCCGTACACTACCTATCAATACAGGGGCATTGTACGTGTATTGCCGTCGCTTTGGCATCAGGGTCGAGAGCAAATTACTTTTAAATATACGTAATTTTTCAGTTTCAGAATTTTTTTGCACTGCACATTGGGAAAAGGGGAAAATTCCCTGTGCAAAGTGATATAAACAAAATAGGTACTGAGACCAAAACAAATATTGGATAAGGAAAACAAGCAACAACAAACAGCATGTATGATCTTCTCGTATTTTGATTCACTTAACAAAAACTTTCCAATTTTTTAAAAACATTTTTTTTATTTTACCTTTATTTAACTAGGCAAGTCAGTTAAGAACAAATTCTTATTTTCAATGACAGCCTAGGAACAGTGGGTTAACTGCCTTGTTCAGGGGCAGAACGACAGATTTGTACCTTGTCAGCTCGGGGATTCAAACTTGCAACCTTCTGGTTACCTTCTGGTTACTAGTCCAACGCTCTAACCACTAGGCTACCCTGCCGCCCCAGCAGGCTACACTTGGTGGGGAAGGCAGCTGAGAAGGAAGCCATGACACCATTGGTTGCATTTTAGACCGCAGAGGAGATAGTCTAACCAATTACTATCCTTTTAGGTGCCTTTTGCCACTTTTGGCTGCATCCTGCAAGTCTGCATCCATGCAGTTTCCTCCTCCTCTAGGGAATATCAAGGGAAACTAAATCAGTTTGTGTGATAGGGAGGGAGGGAGGGAGGGAGGGAGGGAGGGAGGGAGGGAGGGAGGGAGGGAGGGAGGGAGGGAGGGAGGGAGGGAGGGAGGGAGGGAGGGAGGGAGGGAGGGAGGGAGGGAGGGAGGAGGGAATGCACCTGAGAGGCCCAGTGATTTATTGCTACACTGTGCTAAAACCAAGTCGCCTTGCTATCTACTTTAATTAGGAAATACTGTGGAGGCAACTGAGAGCACCAGGAACCCTTTAAATATCCTCCCTCCAAAAGCTGTGATGTTCACTGCACTATTCATCTACATTTAGAGGATATCACCACTATACATACTGTAGATATCACCACTATATCCATGGATATACAGCTATATTTAACATGACGTACCACATACTGCAGCAGCATTGATGTGCAGAGCACTGCACCATTCATCTACATTTAGAGGATATCACCACTATATCTGCAGTACTACATATACAGTTATATCATCCATAGAATACAGTTACTGTATATCTACCATAGAATACAGTTATATCTACCATAGAGTGCAGTTATATCTACTATATAATACAGTTATATCTACAATACAATGCAGTTATATCTTCCATAGAATACAGTTATATCTACCATAGAATACAGTTATATCTACCATAGAGTACAGTTATATCTACCATAGAATACAGTTATATCTACCATAGAATGCAGTTATATCTACCATAGAATGCAGTTATATCTACCATAGAATGCAGTTATATCTACCATCGAATACAGTTATATCTACCATAGAATACACTTACTGTATATCTACAATAGAATGCAGTTATATCTACCATAGAATGCAGTTATATCTACCATATAATAGAGTTATATCTTCCATATAATACAGTTACTGTATATCTACCATAGAATGCAGTTATATCTACCATACAATGCAGTTATATCTACCATAGAATGCAGTTATATCTACCATAGAATACAGTTATATCTTCCATAGAATACACTTACTGTATATCTACAATAGAATGCTATTTTATCTACCATAGAATACAGTTATATCTACCATAGAATGCAGTTATATCTATCATAGATTGCAGTTATATCTACCATACAATGCAGTTATATCTATCATAGAATGCAGTTATATCTACCATATAATGCAGTTATATCTATAATAATAATAATAATAATAATAATAATAATATATGCCATTTATCAGACGCTTTTATCCAAAGCGACTTACAGTCATGTGTGCATACATTCTACGTATGGGTGGTCCCGGGGATCGAACCCACTACCCTGGCGTTACAAGCGCCATGCTCTACCAACTGAGCTACAGAACCATATCTGCCATGGAATACAGTTATATCTCCCATAGAATACAGTTATATCTACCATAGAATACAGTTATTGTCCTTAAAGCTCCGAGACAGGATTGTGTCGAGGCACAGATCTGGGGAAGGGTACCAAAACATTTCTGCAGCATTGAAGGTCTCCAAGAACACAGTGGCCTCCATCATTCTTAAATGGAAGAAACTAAGCAATCGGGGAAGAAGGTCCTTGGTCAGGGAAATGACCAAGATCTCAATTGTCACGCCCTGGTCGAAATATATTATGTTTATTCTTCATTTATTTCGGTCAGGCCAGGGTGTGACATGGGTTATTGTGGTGTGTTTTTTGTCTTGGGGTTTTGTGGGGTGTCTACGTAGTCTATGGCTGCCTGAGGCGGTTCTCAATCAGAGTCAGGTGATTATCGTTGTCTTGGATTGGGAACCATATTTAGGCAGCCATATTCTTTGAGTGTTTCGTGGGTGATTGTTCCTGTCTTTGTGTTTGCACCAGACAGGGCTGTTTCGGTTTTCATTATTTAATTTCATTATTTTTGTAGTTTCTGCTTGTATAGTTTTTCCTTCATTAAAAATGTATCATGAATCATCATCACGCTGCATTTTGGTCCGATCCTTGTTCCACCTCTTCGTGAGAGGAGGAGATAGAAGAGAGCCGTTACATCGATGATAACTCTGCCAGAGCTCCAGAGTTCCTCTTGGAGATGGGAGAACCTTCCAGAAAGACAACCATCTCTGCAGCCCTCCACCAAGCAGGCCTTTACGGTAGAGTGGCCAGACAGAAGCTTCAAAAAAAGGCACATGACAGCCAACTTGGGTTTTTCCAAAACAGATACAAGATTCTCTGGTCTGATGAAACCAAGATTGAACTCTTTGGCCTGAAAGCCAAGCATCATGTCTGGAGGAAACCTGGCACCATCCCTACGTTGAAGCATGGTTGTGACAGCATCATGCTGTGGGGATGTTTTTCAGGGACTAGAAGACTAGTCAGGATTGAGGGAGATGAACAGAGCAGAGTACAGAGTACAGAGAGATCCTTGATGAAAACCTGCTCAAGAGCGCTCAGGATCTCAGACTGGGGCGAAGGTTCACCTTCCAACAGGACAACGACCAAGACAACGCAGGAGTGGCTTCGGGACAACTCTCTGAAAGTCCTTGAGATACATTTTATTATCTTTTTAAACTTTTGTCAATTTAGTAAATATTTTCTTAACTCTATTTCTTGAACTGCACTGTTGGTTAAGGGCTCGTAAGTAAGCATTTCACAGTAAGGTCTACCTACACCTGTTGTATTTGGCGCATGTGACAATTGTACTTTTATTTTATTTGAAATAGCTGTGCAGCAACACTCCCAATCCAACCTGAGAGAGCTTGAGAGGATCCGCAGAAAATAATGGGAGAAACTCCCCAAGTACAGTTGTGCCAAGCTTGTAGTGTCACACCCAAGAATACTCAAGGCTGTAATCACTGCCAAAGGTGCTTCAACAAAGTACTGAGAAAAGGGTCTGAATACTGATGTAAATGTGGTATTTTTTTATATATTTTTTTTATGTCTATGTCTAAAAAATGTTTTTTCATTTTTTCATTATGTGATGTTGTGATGTCATTATGGGATATTGTGATGTCATTGTGGGGTGTTGTGATGTCATTGTGGGGTGTTGTGATGTCATTATGGGATATTGTGATGTCATTGTGGGGTGTTGTGATGTCATTGTGGGGTGTTGTGATGTCATTATGGGATATTGTGATGTCATTGTGGGGTGTTGTGATGTCATTGTGGGGTGTTGTGATGTCATTGTGGGATATTGTGATGTCATTGTGGGGTGTTGTGATGTCATTGTGGGGTGTTGTGATGTCATTATGGGATATTGTGATGTCATTGTGGGGTGTTGTGATGTCATTGTGGGGTGTTGTGATGTCATTGTGGGATATTGTGATGTCATTGTGGGGTGTTGTGATGTCATTATGGGATATTGTGATGTCATTGTGGGGTGTTGTGATGTCATTGTGGGGTGTTGTGATGTCATTGTGGGGTGTTGTGATGTCATTGTGGGGTGTTGTGATGTCATTATGGGATATTGTGATGTCATTGTGGGGTGTTGTGATGTCATTGTGGGGTGTTGTGATGTCATTATGGGATATTGTGATGTCATTGTGGGGTGTTGTGATGTCATTGTGGGGTGTTGTGATGTCATTGTGGGATATTGTGATGTCATTGTGGGGTGTTGTGATGTCATTGTGGGGTGTTGTGATGTCATTATGGGATATTGTGATGTCATTGTGGGGTGTTGTGATGTCATTGTGGGGTGTTGTGATGTCATTATGGGATATTGTGTGTAGATTGATGAGAGGAAAAAACAATTGAATACATTTCATAATAAGACTGTAACGTAACAAAATGTGTAAAAAAGTCAAGGGGTCTGAAAACTCTCCAAATGCACAATCTATCTATCATAGATATATTGCTATCAGCATTGAAATTCAGACCACTGCACCATTCCAGATACATTTAGAGTATATAAGCGCTATATATACTACAGATTATAGCATGGATATATAGCTATATCCAAAATATATAATAATATATACCATACCTACCATATACATATACAGCCACCAGCATTGATGTGCAGAGCACTGCACCATGCCTGATACATGTACAGGATATCACCACTATATTAACATTACACAGCTTTATTTACCAGGTGCTCGGGGTTTTATCATTTCACTGTGAGACGGTGTGCTTTATGACTATTTGGTGGTTGTGTGAATGGCTGTTGTCATGACGGTCCTGTGAGGATCAAAATAGGTCAGATCAGCTTGGCAATGGATGACTTCAAAACAGACTCTCTCTCACTCCACAGAGAGGAGGGAGGAGGAAGCTTGGCAATGGTTGACTTCAAAACAGACTCTCTCTCACTCCACAGAGAGGAGGGAGGAGGAAGCTTGGCAATGGTTGACTTCAAAACAGACTCTCTCTCACTCCACAGAGAGGAGGGAGGAGGAAGCTTGGCAATGGTTAACTTCAAAACAGACTCTCTCTCACTCCACAGAGAGGAGGGAGGAGGAAGCTTGGCAATGGTTGACTTCAAAACAGACTCTCTCTCACTCCACAGAGAGGAGGGAGGAGGAAGCTTGGCAATGGTTGACTTCAAAACAGACTCTCTCTCACTCCACAGAGAGGAGGGAGGAGGAAGCTTGGCAATGGTTGACTTCAAAACAGACTCTCTCTCACTCCACAGAGAGGAGGGAGGAGGAAGCTTGGCAATGGTTGACTTCAAAACAGACTCTCTCTCACTCCACAGAGAGGAGGGAGGAGGAAGCTTGGCAATGGTTGACTTCAAAACAGACTCTCTCTCACTCCACAGAGAGGAGGGAGGAGGAAGCTTGGCAATGGTTGACTTCAAAACAGACTCTCTCTCACTCCACAGAGAGGAGGGAGGAGGAAGCTTGTGGGGGGTGTTGACAGTTGTAAATCAAGGATTAGAACTTTCAGCTATCTCCCTCTCCAACATTCACACAGGAATGTGCCTTTGTTTCACAGATGTTTTCCCTCACGAAACTCTCACAAGTTCTAAAGCGAATACTGGAACAATATTTCTAATATAGAATTTTTGTAAATACATTTTTTATTTCACCTTTATTTAACCCGGTAAGCCAGTTGAGAACAAGTTCTCATTTACAACTGTGACCTGGCCAAGATAAAGCATAGCAATGCGACACAAACAACAACACAGAGTTACACATGGGATAAACAAACGTACAGTCAATAACACAATAGAAAAAATCTATATACAGTGTGTGCAAATGAGGTAAGATTATGGAGGTAAGGCAATAAATAGGACGTAGTGACGAAGTAATTACAATTTAGCAATTAAACACTGGAGTGATAGATGTGCAGAAGATGAATGTGTAAGTAGAGATACTGGGGTGCAAATGAGAGAAAAAACAAAACAAAATGGGGATGAGGTAGTTGGATGGGCTAATTACAGATGGGCTATGTACAGGTGCAATGATCTGTGAGCTGCTCTGACAGCTGATGCTTAAAGTTAGAGAGGGAGATATGAGTCTCCAGCTTCAGTGGGGAATGGTCAGAGGCGATCTAAAAAAAAGAATAATGTCATATTGGTTGTTATTTTGTGATGTCATTAAAAATGTCAAAGGAAATACTGTAACTTGGAAAGTATACACACTACATGTACGAAGTCTCCATCCTCTACATTGTGTATGAAATATGAAAAATGATGAAGGGTCGCCGGATGCCGAGTGACAGCAGAGGAGAGCAGGGGGGTACCCCTTTCGGACAATCAGAACCTTACAAGCGTGCCACAAAAAGGCCCAACAACCTTTCCAAGAAAGCCTGGTTCCGACAGAAATCCAAGAAGATCCAAGACATTTACAGGTAAATACATGAATGATTTCTTACTCCAAACAGGAGGTGGTTCATGTGGAAAGTATAGTATTACTGTGAGAGTAGTTTCTAAATGTAGCAAAGTATTATGTCTCTGCCCATCTCTCTCTCCATCTCCTTTGTTACAAGCCGCCATATTGTGTCAGTCCGCTAGGGACCTGTTTTAATGTGTTAAGTGTGTATGTTTATCTTGTGTTACCATTTAGTTAGCTAGTAAATAAATAACCAAACCAATTTGTGTAGTACTGAATCATAAGTAAGGCCGGGGTTTTTGCAGATGCAGGAGGTTGCGAATGTTCAGAATGATGATATGATATGAGGTTATGATGAATACGTTCACCGTTTTATGGATGTGATAGGTAAAGATCTTTAGAATGTAATTCGGGAGATGGTAACTCATTGAACAACCGCTATCGTGGTGCCCCAAATCCTAATGATATTAATTGATGCATGATTAATTAAATCGGGTAACAATTAAACATAGTTAGTTGATTAGATAAAAACCAGTCATCAGATAAATGAAAGTGTAGTCATGACAGCTGTGTGAATGCAAAGATTTCAGCAAAAGACACACAATGTCACGAGTCCGACCGAGGGTGTTTCCCCTTCCCGGGCGGGTGGCGCTCGGCGGTCGTCGTCACCGGCTTATTAGCTGCCACTGATTGTTTTTCCTCCCCCTCCTTGTATGTTTAGTGGTAGCACCTGTTCATGATTCATTTGTTTGTCTTTATTAGACAGCCGGCCCGCCTGGTTGTTGTGCGGGATTATTTCAATGTAACCTTCGGCTCTGTTGTAGAGGTACGTGTTAGTGCCTGGTCGTGATTTTTTCCATTGTACATTTTTGATTCCCTGTGGTTGGGAACGTAACTTTTGTGAGCACCCTGTGGTGCGTTTGTGCTATTAAAATACGCACAGCATTGAACTCCTGCATTTGACTCCACACCCACGACACCCGGAGCATTACACACAAGGTCATGTTCCCCCCACTTTTGAAACCAAAGTTATGCCCCTGATATCTACAGTAGATTTACAGCTATACTGTATCTAGACACATCTACCATATACACTACCAGTCAAACATGTTAGATTGCCTACTAATTCAAGGGTTTTTCTCTATTTTTACTTTCTTCTACATTGTAGAATAATATTTAAGACATTAACCAAATTGAGATGTTTTGGGATGAGTTGGACCGCAGAGTGAAGGAAAATTAGACGACAAGTGCTCAGCATATATGGGAACTCCTTCAAGACTGTTGGAAAAGCATTCCAGGTGAAGCTGGTTGAGAGAATGCCAAGAGTGTGCAAAGCTGTCATCAAGGCAAACTTTGGCTCTTTGGTAGAATCTCAAATATAAAATATATTTAACACTTTTTTGGTTACTACATGATTCCATATGTGTTATTCCATAGTGTTGATGTCTTCACTATTATTCTACAATGTAGAAAATAGTAAAAATAAAGAAAAACCCATGAATGAGTAGGTGTTGTAAAACTTTTGACCGGTAGTGTGTGTATGGCCTTGTATTATATATATAGTCTTGTATTTTATATATAGTCTTGTATTTTATATATAGCCTTGTATTATATATATATAGTCTTGTATTTTATATATAGTCTTGTATTTTATATATAGCATTGTATTATATATATATATAGTCTTGTATTTTATATATAGTCTTGTATTGTATATATAGTCTTGTATTATATAGTCTTGTATTTTATTTATAGCATTGTATTGTATATTTAATCTTGTATTATATAGTTTTGTATTTTAAATGTAGCCTTGTATTTTATATATAGCCTTGTATTATATAGTCTTGTATTTTATATATAGTCTTGTATTTTATATATAGTCTTGTATTGTATATATAGTCTTGTATTATATAGTCTTGTATTTTATTTATAGCATTGTATTGTATATTTAATCTTGTATTATATAGTCTTGTATTTTAAATATAGCCTTATATTGTATATTTAATCTTGTATTATATATATGGTCTTGTATTTTATATATAGCCTTGTATTATATATATAGTCTTGTATTATATATATAGTCTTGTATTTTATATATAGCCTTGTATTGTATATTTAATCTTGTATTATATAGTCTTGTATTTTATTTCTAGCATTGTATAAAGCATATAACCCAACTATATGAATATCTGATCAACCAAATGTGATAGTATCCATTGCTATGGGCCATTCTGGCTCGGACAAGGTTGACTTTTATTTAAATCAAAGTTTTCTAATGTTTTGGTTGATAGAACAGAAACCACAAACCAACAGACAAAGATATACACCACCCCTCCCTCCCCACTTGCAGGGCCTGCTTATCTGAGCTCATGTCAAAGTAGGGATTTTAAACTGTCAGGTGTAAACTGTCAGGTGGATTTTAAACTGTCAGGTGTTGAAAGTTGAAGTTGAGCTATGTCCATGAATGAGGAAATCCATTGCTGATGTGTGTGTGTGGGACTTGCTGATGTGTGTGGGACTTGCTGATGTGTGTGTGGGACTTGCTGATGTGTGTGTGGGACTTGCTGGTGTGTGTGTGTGTGGGACTTGCTGATGTGTGTGGGACTTGCTGATGTGTGTGGGACTTGCTGATGTGTGTGGGACTTGCTGATGTGTGTGGGTGGGACTTGCTGATGTGTGTGTGGGACTTGCTGATGTGTGTGTGTGTGGGACTTGCTGATGTGTGTGTGGGACTTGCTGGTGTGTGTGTGTGGGACTTGCTGATGTGTGTGTGGGACTTGCTGGTGTGTGTGTGTGGGACTTGCTGATGTGTGTGTGGGACTTGCTGATGTGTGTGTGGGACTTGCTGATGTGTGTGTGTGGGACTTGCTTGGGACTTGCTGATGTGTGTGTGTGGGACTTGCTGATGTGTGTGTGTGGGACTTGCTGATGTGTGTGTGGGACTTGCTGATGTGTGTGTGGGACTTGCTGATGTGTGTGTGTGGGACGTGCTGATGTGTGTGTGGGACTTGCTGATGTGTGTGTGTGTGGGACTTGCTGATGTGTGTGTGGGACTTGCTGGTGTGTGTGTGTGGGACTTGCTGATGTGTGTGTGTGGGATGTGCTGATGTGTGTGTGTGTGGGACTTGCTGATGTGTGTGGGGGACTTGCTGATGTGTGTGTGGGACTTTCTGGTGTGTGTGTGTGGGACTTGCTGATGTGTGTGTGTGGGACTTGCTGATGTGTGTGTGTGTGGGACTTGCTGATGTGTGTGTGTGTGGGACTTGCTGATGTGTGTGTGGGACTTGCTGGTGTGTGTGTGTGGGACTTGCTGATGTGTGTGTGTGGGACTTGCTGATGTGTGTGGGACTTGCTGATGTGTGGGACTTGCTGATGTGTGTGGGACTTGCTGATGTGTGTGGGACTTGCTGATGTGTGTGTGTGGGACTTGCTGATGTGTGGGACTTGCTGATGTGTGTGTGTGGGACTTGCTGATGTGTGTGTGTGTGGGACTTGCTGATGTGTGTGTGTGGGACTTGCTGATGTGTGTGTGTGGGACTTGCTGATGTGTGTGTGTGTGGGACTTGCTGATATGTGTGTGTGGGACTTGCTGATGTGTGTGTGTGTGGGACTTGCTGATGTGTGTGTGGGACTTGCTGGTGTGTGTGGGTGGGACTTGCTGATGTGTGTGGGACTTGCTGATGTGTGTGTGTGAGACGTGCTGGTGTGTGTGGGTGGGACTTGCTGATGTGTGTGTGTGGGACCTGCTGATGTGTGTGTGTGAGACTTGCTGATGTGTGTGGGACTTGCTGATGTGTGTGTGTGAGACTTGCTGGTGTGTGTGGGTGGGACTTGCTGATGTGTGTGTGTGGGACCTGCTGATGTGTGTGTGTGAGACTTGCTGGTGTGAGTGGGTGGGACTTGCTGATGTGTGTGTGTGGGACTTGCTGATGTGTGTGTGTGGGACTTGCTGATGTGTGTGTGGGACTTGCTGATGTGTGTGTGTGAGACTTGCTGATGTGTGTGTGTGAGACTTGCTGATGTGTGTGTGTGGGACTTGCTGATGTGTGTGTGTGGGACTTGCTGATGTGTGTGTGTGTGGGACTTGCTGATGTGTGTGTGTGGGACTTGCTGATGTGTGTGTGTGTGGGACTTGCTGATGTGTGTGTGTGGGACTTGCTGATGTGTGTGTGTGTGTGGGACTTGCTGATGTGTGTGTGTGGGACTTGCTGATGTGTGTGTGTGGGACTTGCTGATGTGTGTGTGTGTGTGGGACTTGCTGATGTGTGTGTGTGTGGGACTTGCTGATGTGTGTGTGGGACTTGCTGGGACTTGCTGATGTGTGTGTGTGTGGGACTTGCTGATGTGTGTGTGTGGGACTTGCTGATGTGTGTGTGTGGGACTTGCTGATGTGTGTGTGTGGGACTTGCTGATGTGTGTGTGTGGGACTTGCTGATGTGTGTGTGTGTGGGACTTGCTGATGTGTGTGTGGGACTTGCTGATGTGTGTGTGTGGGACTTGCTGATGTGTGTGTGTGTGGGACTTGCTGATGTGTGTGTGTGAGACGTGCTGGTGTGTGTGGGTGGGACTTGCTGATGTGTGTGTGTGGGACCTGCTGATGTGTGTGTGAGACTTGCTGATGTGTGTGGGACTTGCTGATGTGTGTGTGTGAGACTTGCTGGTGTGTGTGGGTGGGACTTGCTGATGTGTGTGTGGGACCTGCTGATGTGTGTGTGTGAGACTTGCTGGTGTGAGTGGGTGGGACTTGCTGATGTGTGTGTGTGGGACTTGCTGATGTGTGTGTGTGTGGGACTTGCTGATGTGTGTGTGGGACTTGCTGATGTGTGTGTGTGGGACTTGCTGATGTGTGTGTGTGAGACTTGCTGATGTGTGTGTGTGGGACTTGCTGATGTGTGTGTGGGACTTGCTGATGTGTGTGTGTGTGGGACTTGCTGATGTGTGTGTGTGGGACTTGCTGATGTGTGTGTGTGTGGGACTTGCTGATGTGTGTGTGTGGGACTTGCTGATGTGTGTGTGTGTGTGGGACTTGCTGATGTGTGTGTGTGGGACTTGCTGGGACTTGCTGATGTGTGTGTGTGTGTGGGACTTGCTGATGTGTGTGTGTGGGACTTGCTGATGTGTGTGGGACTTGCTGATGTGTGTGTGTGTGGGACTTGCTGATGTGTGTGTGTGTGGGACTTGCTGATGTGTGTGTGTGTGGGACTTGCTGATGTGTGTGTGTGGGACTTGCTGATGTGTGTGTGTGGGACTTGCTGTGTGTGTGTGTGGGACTTGCTGATGTGTGTGTGTGTGGGACTTGCTGATGTGTGTGTGGGACTTGCTGATGTGTGTGTGTGGGACTTGCTGATGTGTGTGTGTGTGGGACTTGCTGATGTGTGTGTGAGACGTGCTGGTGTGTGTGGGTGGGACTTGCTGATGTGTGTGTGTGGGACCTGCTGATGTGTGTGTGTGAGACTTGCTGATGTGTGTGGGACTTGCTGATGTGTGTGTGTGAGACTTGCTGGTGTGTGTGGGTGGGACTTGCTGATGTGTGTGTGTGGGACCTGCTGATGTGTGTGTGTGAGACTTGCTGGTGTGAGTGGGTGGGACTTGCTGATGTGTGTGTGTGGGACTTGCTGATGTGTGTGTGTGTGGGACTTGCTGATGTGTGTGTGGGACTTGCTGATGTGTGTGTGTGAGACTTGCTGATGTGTGTGTGTGAGACTTGCTGATGTGTGTGTGGGACTTGCTGATGTGTGTGTGTGGGACTTGCTGATGTGTGTGTGTGTGGGACTTGCTGGGACTTGCTGATGTGTGTGTGTGTGGGACTTGCTGATGTGTGTGTGGGACTTGCTGATGTGTGTGTGTGGGACTTGCTGATGTGTGTGTGTGTGTGGGACTTGCTGATGTGTGTGTGTGGGTCTTGCTGATGTGTGTGTGTGTGACTTGCTGATGTGTGTGTGTGTGTGGGACTTGCTGATGTGTGTGTGTGGGACTTGCTGATGTGTGTGTGGGACTTGCTGATGTGTGTGTGTGTGGGACTTGCTGATGTGTGTGTGTGTGGGACTTGCTGATGTGTGTGTGTGTGGGACTTGCTGATGTGTGTGTGTGGGACTTGCTGATGTGTGTGTGTGGGACTTGCTGATGTGTGTGTGTGTGGGACTTGCTGATGTGTGTGTGTGTGGGACTTGCTGATGTGTGTGTGGGACTTGCTGATGTGTGTGTGTGGGACTTGCTGATGTGTGTGTGTGTGGGACTTGCTGATGTGTGTGTGTGGGACTTGCTGATGTGTGTGTGTGGGACTTGCTGATGTGTGTGTGTGTGGGAATGCAACCATTTCCTTGGCTGCTGTTTGGCCGGCAAGCCAAATCCTTTCTTTTTTTGTTGCCTGTATGTTAGATTCAGTGAACAGTCATCATTAAGTAGTAGAACATTGAAAAGACATGGGAGACAAGACTTACTTAGTCTTACTTACTTAACTAGATTGCTAAAACAGTGTACACACACGCCATATACAATAATAATGTCTGGTTCGATCTAGATCACTGAGTTGAGGATTCCCGACTGTGGTTGCCAGATCTGTCTAAATGCCAAAGTTAGTTTTTATATTCTAACATCTCTGTCCCCAAATTGAGGTGAAAAGTCTTCCATTTGGGTCGCAGCATTAACATTAGACAGTCTGTATTTTAAAACTTTGAATTACTTACAAAAGTATTGCATCATTGTAGTGTGGTGTGCCTCCGATTGCATAATTGATGATCCTAGAATTGAACTATAGTTTTTAACTACATTTTCTTCTAACTAGAGCCTCAGAGTGTTACATCAGGGAATATCTTAAATGATCCCATTTGAATGACTGGGAAAGTGTTCCTGTAATTTAGGAGAACACTATACTAAATGATGATTTATGAGGACTATGAACGTCTAAGGATACGTTTATTGATATGAGAACATTCTTTACAGTGCAAGTTTTGAGCATTCATCATCTCTTTCGCTCCGAACACTTTATACACGAAGGAGGATACCCTGTAACAATGGCCTAATAATCACATTTGCAATTTTAATGGAGCGACGCAAGCTCATTGACACGAAGAGCACTAAAGACTGAGCGTCTGTCTGTGTTTCTTGCAGGGAGTAGGTTAAGGATTTAGCTCCAGTGTTGCGTTCCCCTAACAGCCGTCTCTGCATCTGTCTGGGAAGAGCAGTTTAAATCCATTCAGTCTGAGCCGGGAGACATCTCAACATAATTCACTTGACTTGCCATGTTACAAGCCATGTCAATTCTTTGTATGGGCCTGTTAGAGTAGAAGACTACCCTTACAGTATTCAAGGATGTTTTTGGTACCGAACAAACCTGTGTTACATTTTAGATTAATGAGATTATTAATGGAATCATATACTACTAAAGCAGAACATCTTCTACAGTAAAATATGTAAGGTTTGACTTCATAGGGATCTTCCTCCAATGTCTCAGCACAATACTGTAATTTATCAACATTTAGTATGACGCACCAAGGATAAATGTGACAGTTATAAGATTTTTCATGCAATTATAATAACACAGAGAAATGTGTACAGAGCAGACACTACTTTGACATATGTGGAACTTGAAGCTGCATAGCGATGTTTGATGCCGATTTTGCAGGTTTTCCTACTTACAAAGCATGTCGAGGTCTGTAATTTTGATCATAGGTACACTTCAACTGTGAGAGACGGAATCTAAAACAAAAATCCAGAAAATCACATTGTATGATTTTTAAATAATTAATTTGCACTTTATTGCATGACATAAGTATTTGATACATCAGAAAAGCAGAACTTAATATTTGGTACAGAAACCTTTGTTTGCAATTACAGAGATCATACGTTTCCTGTAGTTCTTGACCAGGTTTGCACACACTGCAGAAGGGATTTTGGCCCACTCCTCCATACAGACCTTCTCCAGATCCTTCAGGTTTCGGGGCTGTCGCTGGGCAATACGGACTTTCAGCTCCCTCCAAAGATGTTCTATTGGGTTCAGGCCTGGAGACCGGCTAGGCCACTCCAGGACCTTGAGATGCTTCTTGCTTGATGTATAAAATAGGACAAATAAAGAAAAACCCTTGAATGAGTAGGTGTTCTAAAACTTTAGACTGGTACTGTATAAAATGTTAATAAAACAAGGCTATACATATAGTACAAGGCCATATATATATAATACAAGGCTACACAGTATATACAAAAGTATGTGGACTCCCCTTCGAATGAGTGGATTCGGCTATTTCAGCTATACCTGTTGCTGACAGGTGTATAGAATCGAGCACAACAGCCATGCAATCTCCCAGACACTGGCAGTAGAATAGCCTTACAGAAGATCTCAGTGACTTTCAACGTGGCACCGTCATAGGATGCCACCTTTCCAAAAAGTGTGTTTGTCAAATTTCTGCCCTGCTTGAGCTGCCTCGGTCAACTGTCAACTGCCACGGTCAACTGCCTCGGTCAGCTGTTATTTTGAATTATACAGCGGGTGGGTCTATCCTGGACAATGATTGGTTAAAACCGCATAACAGCCAGGGTCAATTCCATAAATTACCACTGGCTAAAGGTAATATATATATATATTTTAAATCCCAGCCCCCGTCCCCGCAGGAGGCCTTTTGCCTTTTGTTATGCTGTCAATGTAAATAAGAATTTGTTCTTGACCGACTTGCCTAGTTAAATAAAGGTTAAATAAATAAATAAAAATTAAAAAGCTATGACGTTGACATGCCTATTTACTCTGTTCCATCTCACTGTGCAATACACTGTCTCCTCAGCCCAGCCAGACAATTTATAAGCTTGATCTCCACTATAAAATGCATCATTACCTCTTGTTTTTTTTAGACTAGCATTTAGTTTTCAACAGCGGATATTTTGTATAAACCTTGCTGTCTGTCTGACATTTTCAACATTGTTTCAGTTTTTAAATTAGATGACAATGCCCTCGTGCAGAAAGCGAGGTCCATACAGAACTGGTTTGTCGAGATCCGTGTGGAAGAACTTGACTGGCCTGCACAAAGCCCTGACCTCAACCCCTTCGAACACCTTTGGGATGAATTGGAACGCCGACTGCGGACCAGGCCTAATCGCCCAACATCAGTGCCCGACCTCACTAATGCTCTTGTGGCTGAATGGAAGCAAGTCCCGGCAGCAAAGTTCCAACATCTAGTTGAAAGCCTTCCCAGAAGAGTGAACCAACTCCATGATTTTGGAATGAGATGTTCGATGAGCAGGTGTCCACATACTTTTGGTAATGTAGTGTATACAATTAGAAGCTCTATGCTAACGGTGCAATCTGTAATTCATTCAGCCCTTCCTGGGCTGTCACCACCAGAGATTTTTTTTATAGATATGTTATTTTCCTTTCATCACCAGACCTTCCCAGAGTACCACCCACTTAAAATAATCCAGGAAATGGAAGTCATGGGGAGACCCATCTCTGTCTGTCTCTGTCTGTCTGTGTGTCTGTGTGTCTGTGTGTGTCTGTGTGTCTGTCTGTCTGTCTGTGTGTGTCTGTCTGTCTGTCTGTCTGTCTGTCTGTCTGTTTGTCTGTCTGTCTGTCTGTCTAAAAAATGTATTGCAAACATTACACTTCCAAAAGTTCCAAAATAATAACGACATTTTAAATGTCCCTATGTATGTGCAGTGTTGTAACGGTGTGCAAAGGGTTAAAGTACAAAAGGGAAAATGGTGTTTGTTCTTCACTGGTTGCCCTTTTCTTTTTCTCAATCTTTTCTCTTTCTTTTTCAAAATTGTATTTGTTTTTAAATTCTTTGTGGATCTGTGTAATCTGAGGGAAATATGTGTCTCTAATATGGTCATACATTTGGCAGGACGTTAGAAAGTGCAGCTCAGTTTCCACCTCACTTTGTGAACAATGAGCACATAGCCTGTCTTCTCTTGAGAACCAGGTCTGCCTACAGCGGCCTTTCTCAATAGCAAGGCTATGTTCACTGAGTCTGTACATAGTCAAATATTTCCTTAAGTTTGGGAATGTCACAGTGGTCAGGTATTCTGCCGCTGTGTACTCTCTGTTTAGGGCCAAATAGGATTCTAGTTGGCTCTGTTTTGTAAATCCTTTCCAATGTGCCAAGTAATTATATTTTTGTTTTCTCATGATTTGGTTGGGTCTAATTGTGTTCCTGTCCTGGGGTTCTGTTGGATGTGTTTGTGTTTGTGAACAGAAGCCCAGGACGAGCTTGATTAGGGGACTCTTCTCCAGGGTCATCTCTCTGTAGGTGATGGCTTTGTTATTTAAGGTTTGGGAATTGCTTCCTTTTCATTGGTTGCGGAATTTAATGGCTCTTTTCTGGATTTTTGTCATTAGCGGGTATCGGCCTGATTCTGCTCTGCGTGCGTTATTTGGTGTTTTTCTTTCTACACTGAGGATATTTTTGCAGAGTCTCAATTTGGTGTTTCTCCCATTTTGGATGTTTTTGGTGAGCGGACCCCAGACCTCACAACCATGAGGGTAATGGGTTCTATAGCTGATTCAAGTATTTTTAGCCAGATCCTAATTGTTATGTCAAATTTGATGTTCCCTTTGATGGCATAGAAGGCCATTCTTGCCTTGTCTCTCAGATCATTCACAGCTTTGAAGTTAAATGTCTCCTGTTTGCTGATGATCTGTTGCTTCTGTCTCCAACCAAGGAGGGCCTACAGTAGCACCTATATCTTCTACACAAATTCTGCCAGACCTGGTTCCTGACAGACCTGGGCCCTGACAGACCTGGTCCCTGCCAGACCTGGTTCCTGACAGACCTGGGCCCTGCCAGACCTGGGCCCTGACAGACCTGGGCCCTGACAGACCTGGGCCCTGCCAGACCTGGGCCCTGCCAGACCTGGTTCCTGAGAGACCTGGTCCCTGACAGACCTGGGCCCTGCCAAGTCAGTTAAGAACAAATTCTTATATTCAATGACAGCCTAGGAACAGTGGGTTAACTGCCTGTTCAGGGGCAGAATGACAGATTAGTACATTGTCAGCTCGGGGGTTTGAACATGCAACCTTCCAGTTCTTAGTCCAACTCTCTAACCACTAGGCTACCCTGCTGCCCCAAATACAAATTCCATCTAGACACCGTTGCCCTACGGCACACAAAAAAACTATACATACCTAAACATCAGTACCACAGGTAACTTCCACAGATTCTAGTAGGGTGAGGTCTCTATCTCTCTTTCTCTCTTTCTCTCTCTATCTCTCTCTGTCTCTGTATCTGTCTCTCCCATCACACCTACCAAGTCAACACAATCAGGAGAGTAGCATTCATAAATTGCACCTACCTGTCCACGTGAGAGCAGTAACTGATGCAAAACAGCAATGGGGTACAGGAATGGGTACAAAGATGTACCACTGTAATCACATCTAATGTGAAATCTAATGAACCTGTGTTCCCAGAATCATAGGAAATCCTGGTGGAATACACGCTGTCCTTTAGCGTAAACAAGGGGCTTCTACCTACCTGTGCTCAATAGCATGAAAAACATAAGTTGGATGAGTAGAAGCCTGTGAGCCATCTGTGGGTCTGTGGCGTTATGCCATCTGTGGGTCTGTGGCGGTGTGCCATCTACAATTATCACTCTGTAGAGTAGCACTGAGAGTGTAAACTGAGCAGAAAGACTGGATCTGTTTAGGGAGGTCAACAGTACTGTACATTGTGTATAGACTCTGTAGTGTTCTGTTTTTCTAGTTCTTGTGATTAAAACCAGTTATCCTTGTAGTTTATGGTTTTGGTTAAGTATGTCTAAAAACATTGAGTCGCGATAGAAATGTAAAGCCAATGTTCCCTCGTTCATGGAGACTGCATTCACGGTAAACATTGAGTCGCGATAGAAATGTAAAGCCAATGTTCCCTCGTTCATGGAGACTGCATTCACGGTAAACATTGAGTCGCGATAGAAATGTAAAGCCAATGTTCCCTCGTTCATGGAGACTGCATTCACGGTAAACATTGAGTCGCGATAGAAATGTAAAGCCAATGTTCCCTCGTTCATGGAGACTGCATTCACGGTAAACATTGAGTCGTGATAGAAATGTAAAGCTAATGTTCCCTCGTTCATGGAGACTGCATTCACGGTAAACATTGAGTCGCGATAGAAATGTAAAGCCAATGTTCCTCGTTCATGGAGACTGCATTCACGGTAAACATTGAGTCGCGATAGAAATGTAAAGCCAATGTTCCCTCGTTCATGGAGACTGCATTCACGGTAAACATTGAGTCGCGATAGAAATGTAAAGCTAATGTTCCCTCGTTCATGGAGACTGCATTCACGGTAAACATTGAGTCGCGATAGAAATGTAAAGCCAATGTTCCCTCGTTCATGGAGACTGCATTCACGGTAAACATTGAGTCGCGATAGAAATGTAAAGCCAATGTTCCCTCGTTCATGGAGACTGCATTCACGGTAAACATTGAGTCGCGATAGAAATGTAAAGCCAATGTTCCCTCGTTCATGGAGACTGCATTCACGGTAAACATTGAGTCGCGATAGAAATGTAAAGCCAATGTTCCCTCGTTCATGGAGACTGCATTCACGGTAAACATTGCATGTGCTGGTTGATCTACAACCAGATCTTCGTTACAGATTTCAGTGTTAGGAAAGTATTAAGACCCCTTGACTTTTTCTACAAAGTGAAGCATGGTGGTGGCAGCATCATGCTGTGAGGATGTTTTTCAGCGACTGGGAGACTAGTCAGTATTGAGGGAAAGATGAATGGAGCAGAGAGAGTACAGAGAGATCCTTGATGAAAACCTGCTCCAGAGCTCTCAGGACCTCAGACTGGGACGAAGGTTCACCTTCCAACAGAACAATGACAGCCACGAGGCAAGACAACGCAGTAGTGGCTTTGGGACAAGTCTCCGTATGGCCTTGAGTGGCCCAGCCAGAGCCCAGACTTGAGCCCTATCGAACATCTCTGGAGAGACCTGACAATAGCTGTGCATCGACACTCCCCATCCAACCCGACAGAGCTGGAGAGGATCTGCAGAGAAGAATGGGAGGACCTCCCCAAATACAGGTGTGCCAAGCTTGTCGTATCCAAGAAGACTCGAGGCTGTAATCGCGGCCAAAGGTGCTTTAACAAAGTTTTGAGTATAAAGTGTCTAAATGCTGATATTTCTGTTTTTTCTAAAAACCTGTTTTTGCTCTGTCATTATGGGGTATTTTGTGTAGATTGGTAACGGAAAAAGTTGTTTTAATCCATTTTAAAACAAGGCTGTAACGAAACAAAATGTGGAACAAGTCAAGGGATCTGAATACTTCCTGAATGCTCTGTAAATCAAGCAATAAATATGTTTTTTTGGGGGGGTGAAGTGAAGGCAGAAAGTGAAGAGCGATTTCCTTTCCGTTCTGGAATGCAATTAAGGTTCACATTTCACACCCTTATTAGTATGGAAATACTTGGGCACCCACATAACAATCACAAACACATGAATATCAGTGCAGCCCAAGGGTACACACCCAAAAGAAAATGTGTAATTCTAACTCTGCATTATGATACTTGCAGCAACAGCGAGTTATAATTAAAAGTGCTTGGAAAATTACTTGTATTAGCACAATTGTATTATGTGCATAATGACTAGCGCTTTCAGCGAGCCCTCTTTATTACATTGATAAGGTTAAGCTATAGTGTATAGCCTAGACTAGTAAAATTACTCCAAATCTGGATTTTTCTCTCCCATACCAGTAGTTGTCCCCATTCTTATTCATTGGTTTTGCAACTGAAAAGTCAAGGGCAAAAATGTTTATGCAGCATGTTTTATGTCTATAATGTCTAAAAAAAAAACGTGTTTTTGTTTTTTCATCATGTGATATTGTGATGTCATTATGGGATATTGTGATGTCATTCTGGGGTGTTATGATGTCATTATGGGATATTGTGATGTCATTGTGGGGTGTTGTGATGTCATTGTGGGGTGTTGTGATGTCATTATGGGATATTGGGCAAAAATAATTAATTTAAACTAAGTTACAGCTCAATGGGTTTAATGAGCTTTTATACCGTCTAACAGGACACAGTTGATTTATTATTATTACTTTTTTTTAAACTTTTTTTTCTCCCCAATTTCATGATATCCAATTGGTAGTTAAAGTATTTTCCCAACGCTTTAACTCCCGTACGGACTCGGGAGAGGAGAAGGTCGAGAGCCATGCATCCTCCGAAACACGTCCCTGCCAAGCCACACTGCTCGCTTAACCCGGAAACACCAATGTGTCGAAAGAAACACCGTACGACTGGCGACCGAAGTCACAAGGAGTTGCTAGAGCGCGATGGGACCAGAACATCCCGGCCAAACCCTCCCCTAACCCAGACGACACTGGGCCTCGTGGGTCTCCCCGTCGAGGTCGGCTAGAGCGCGATGGGACCAGAACATCCCGGCCAAACCCTCCCCTAACCCAGACGACACTGGGCCTCGTGGGTCTCCCCGTCGAGGTCGGCTAGAGCGCGATGGGACAAGAACATCCCGGCCAAACCCTCCCCTAACCCAGACGACACTGGGCCTCGTGGGTCTCCCCGTCGAGGTCGGCTAGAGCGCAATGGGACAAGAACATCCCGGCCAAACCCTCCCCTAACCCAGACGACACTGGGCCTCGTGGGTCTCCCCGTCGAGGTCGGCTAGAGCGCAATGGGACAAGAACATCCCGGCCAAACCCTCCCCTAACCCAGACGACACTGGGCCTCGTGGGTCTCCCCGTCGAGGTCGGCTAGAGCGCGATGGGACAAGAACATCCCGGCCAAACCCTCCCCTAACCCAGACGACACTGGGCCTCGTGGGTCTCCCCGTCGAGGTCGGCTAGAGCGCGATGGGACAAGAACATCCCGGCCAAACCCTCCCCTAACCCAGACGACACTGGGCCTCGTGGGTCTCCCCGTCGAGGTCGGCTAGAGCGCGATGGGACCAGAACATCCCGGCCAAACCCTCCCCTAACCCAGACGACACTGGGCCTCGTGGGTCTCCCCGTCGAGGTCGGCTAAGACACAGGCTGGGATCAAACCCGGGTCTGTAGTGACACCAGTGCCTTAGACCACTGCGCCACTCGGGAGGACGGAGGGTTTACTGAGCGTTTATACCATCCAGTGGAGACCCGTCGTTCAGGGCAGGTGGGCCAGAGCCTGGTAAGCAATAAACCACCTGTTTAGCCTGTTTTGCATGTTATTTTGGCATAATTTCGTGTCACATATCAGTTTGCAAATAATGTAAAAACAGTTTTTTTCCAGAGTGAATAAACATTACTTTCTTGAGAAAGGCAGCTCCAAAACGCATGTGTTTCAGCTCAGTGCTTTCTGTGGTGGGCAGCCTGGGAAAAATAAGTGTATGCATTGGTAATCTTCTCTAGTTGCGCCGTGATTTGCTCAGTGTTTCAACTGTTCTGCCTGCGGCTATGGAACCCTGACCTGTTCACCGGACGTGCTACCTGTCCCAGACCTGCTGTTTTCAACTCTCTAGAGACAGCAGGAGCGGTAGAGATACTCTGAATGATCGGCTATGAAAAGCCAACTGACATTTACTCCTGAGGTGCTGACCTGTTGCTCCCTCGACAACCACTGTGATTATTATTATTTGACCCTGCTGGGCATTTATGAACATTTGAACATCTTGGCCATGTTCTGTTATAATCTCCACCCGACACAGCCAGAAGAGGACTGGTCCCCCTCAGAGCCTGGTTCCTCTCTAGGTTTCTTCCTAGGTTCTGCCCTTTCTAGGGAGTTTTTCCTAGCCACCGTGCTTCTAAACCTGCATTGCTTGCTGTTTGGGGTTTTAGGCTGGGTTTCTGTACAGAACTTTGAGATATCAGCTGATGTAAGAAGGGCTTTATAAATACATTTGATTTGATTTGATTCAGTCACTCATGGGGACACTACGTCAACGCAGCATCTACAGGGAGAGCTTGGCAGTTCAAGCCCCCTTTGGGTGCTGACATAGATTTACATTAGAAGTGCCCGTCCAAGAAGGCTCAAGGTCATTGGCCACAGACACAATGACGTCAAATCACATTATATCTACCGTAGCTTTGATTGGACTGAGCATGTCAACATCATACTTTCTAAATATTGGCTATCAAGCTAGACAAGCAGTCATCATCATGAATCACGTACCAGTGTTCATAGGCCATCGGCCATAAACATTACACAGCAAGTTGGAAATCGCAAATTCAACAATGAGTAGTTTTGGAAGGAATCAGTGAGCGTTCCAAAGCCATCACTATTATGCTACCCCTGCTATTTGGTGGATAGGGTGTGTGGTCCAAGTCTGGGTTTAAGGATTTATAACATCTGTCTAAAAGGATAAACATTCACCATGGGCCAGAAAAGGCTGAATACATTGGCAATGCCAATACAGCATGACTTCTGCAGCATTCAAAACATTTGGGAACTCAGAGAAACTCAAAACAAACATTTTGAATGGTCATCCAACTCGGAAATTCCAAGTCGGGGAACTCAGGCATCTTTCTGGCCCCCTGACCTGAAGATCACTGACATCATGATTCAACCTTGTTTTATTACTGGGTCCCCAGTTGTCTTGAAAGAACCATAAATCAAGAGATTTTTTAATGACAAAATTTGTTGAATCTTTCTGAACTAACATCTATCTGAATTTTTGTCTGCGTCCATTTTGAAAGTACGTTGTCCCAGCTCGTCGCTTGCACTCGCTTATACTTAGAGCTAAGTGTTAATGACGTAAGAACAAACATTGTGAATTTACCGAACATAAATAACATAATCATGTTTGTCTACGGTTCAAAAGTCTAAACTTATTTTTTGCGTTCGTTATTATTGAAGGTGAATGCGGTTCTTATCGACTTACACAGATCCACAAGGAGTCAGTAGAAACCACATTTGTTTGAACTAGTCAGCCACATCAGACATGTTTATTTTTTAAAGGCAGTAAATGAGACTGAAATAACGGTTTCTCTGCCAGACAAGGCTCCGCTGATAGCCTGGTGTAGCGGTGGTAAGGATTCACTCCATGGTGCTGAAAAGAAAGCTCTGCTGTTGGGCTGAATGTATGTACAGTAGGCCTTAACAGTTTGCCTCAGTGGTGGAGAAAGTACTCAATTCTCATACTTGAGTAAAGGTACGTTAATAGAAAATGACTCAAGTAAAAGTGAAAGTCACCCAGTAAAATGCTACTTGAGTAAAAGTATAAAAGTATATGGTTTGAAATATACTTAAGTAGCAAAAGTAAATGTAGTTGCTAAAACATACTAAAGTATCAAAGTTAAAAGTAAAAGTATGAATAATTTAAAATTCCTTATATTAAGCAAACCAGACACCACAAAGGTTTTATTTTTTTATTTACAGATAGCCAGGGGTACACTCCAACACTCAGACATCATTTAAAAACAAAGCATTTGTGTTTAGTGAGACAGTCAGATCAGAGGCAGTAGGGATGACCAGGGATGTTCTCTTGATGAGTGTGTGAATTGGAACATTTTCTGTCCTGCTAAGCATTCATAATGTAACGAGCGCTTTTGGGAAAATGTATTGAGTAAAAAGTACATCATTTTCTTTACGGATGTAGTGAAGTAAAAGTAAAAGTTGTCAAAAATATAAATAGTAAAGTACAGATACCCCCCAAAAAACGACTTAAGTAGTACTTGAAAGTATTTTTGCTTAAGTTCTTTACAACACTGGTTTGTGGGCACCGTTTGTCACTGTCATAGTACATTAATGCATTGTTTAACGGTGTGTAGTGGCTTTGCAGGCATGCATCTTCATTTGTTTGCCCCACCAAGACTTACATGCTAACATCACCTCTGTTTGTGTGTACTACATCATTACACTTTGTTTTGACTTACATGCTAACATCACCTCTGTTTGTGTGTACTACATCATTACACTTTGTTATGACTCACATGCTAACATCACCTCTGTTTGTGTGTACTACATCATTACACTTTGTTACGACTCACATGCTAACATCACCTCTGTTTGTGTGTACTACATCATTACACTTTGTTATGACTCACATGCTAACATCACCTCTGTTTGTGTGTACTACATCATTACACTTTGTTACGACTCACATGCTAACATCACCTCTGTTTGTGTGTACTACATCATTACACTTTGTTTTGACTTACATGCTAACATCACCTCTGTTTGTGTGTACTACATCATTACGCTTTGTTACGACTCACATGCTAACATCACCTCTGTTTGTGTATACTACATCATTACACTTTGTTTTGACTTACATTCTAACATCACCTCTGTTTGTGTGTACTACATCATTACACTTTGTTATGACTCACATGCTAACATCACCTCTGTTTGTGTGTACTACATCATTACACTTTGTTTTGACTCACATGCTAACATCACCTCTGTTTGTGTGTACTACATCATTACACTTTGTTACGACTCACATGCTAACATCACCTCTGTTTGTGTGTACTACATCATTACACTTTGTTACGACTCACATGCTAACATCACCTCTGTTTGTGTGTACTACATCATTACACTTTGTTACGACTCACATGCTAACATCACCTCTGTTTGTGTGTACTACATCATTACACTTTGTTACGACTCACATGCTAACATCACCTCTGTTTGTGTGTACTACATCATTACACTTTGTTACGACTCACATGCTAACATCACCTCTGTTTGTGTGTACTACATCATTACACTTTGTTTGACTCACATGCTAACATCACCTCTGTTTGTGTGTACTACATCATTACACTTTGTTTTGACTCACATGCTAACATCACCTCAGTTTGTGTGTACTACATCATTACACTTTGTTACAAATCACATGCTAACATCACCTCAGTTTTGTGTACTACATCATTACACTTTGTTACGACTCACATGCTAACATCACCTCTGTTTGTGTGTACTACATCATTACACTTTGTTACGAATCACATGCTAACATCACCTCAGTTTGTGTGTACTACATCATTACACTTTGTTACGACTCACATGCTAACATCACCTCTGTTTGTGTGTACTACATCATTACACTTTGTTTTGACTCACATGCTAACATCACCTCTGTTTGTGTGTACTACATCATTACACTTTGTTACGACTCACATGCTAACATCACCTCTGTTTGTGTGTACTACATCATTACACTTTGTTACGACTCACATGCTAACATCACCTCTGTTTGTGTGTACTACATCATTACACTTTGTTTTGACTCACATGCTAACATCACCTCTGTTTGTGTGTACTACATCATTACACTTTGTTTTGACTCACATGCTAACATCACCTCTGTTTGTGTGTACTACATCATTACACTTTGTTACGACTCACATGCTAACATCACCTCTGTTTGTGTGTACTACATCATTACACTTTGTTTTGACTTACATGCTAACATCACCT
>NC_068450.1:9940950-9945950 GCF_023373465.1 Oncorhynchus keta | reverse complement strand
AAACGCTGTGCTGCTTTCTCCTTCTTGCCACGTGGAGGTCAGGAAGGTGACTCCTCTGTCTAGTTCAATCACAACTCTGAGGCCGTTCCTCTCGTGTTCTCATATGCTGCACCGAGTAAACCATTACTACCGTCGTTAATCACAATCTCATGTCCACTCACATTAAAGAGATCAAGCTAGAGACAGAAAATACATGGAATAAAAAAATATATGAAAAAAACATCAACGTTCCCATTGCGGTAACTGTTGTTTGTAATATAATTTCATGTGGCTGTTTCAACTCCTAATTTACTATGTATTTAAAAGAGAGGGAATTACTGATTGAGAAATGGGATTTCAAAATAAAAGCCCCCCATCAAAGTACCCATTGCTGTTCATGTTGTTTGGGATGAATTCACATGTGAGTTTTCACATGGTTTTAACTCCCGATTTACGACAATCATTTGCGATCTCTGTTGTTGTGGTCCTGAGGTGCTGCTGGATGTGTTTTCATTCTGTTTCACTCGAGGCCTCGTAAAAAAAATATCTCCCTCAAAGTCCCTTGGGTTTCCCCACGAGATACACATCTCTGTCCCGTACGAGGACTATCTACCACAGTCTTTGTATGATGAACGTTAGAATTGCAGTAGTTTTGTAATTCGTCAGCTCTTTTCTTGCAGGCACGTGGAGAACACATCAAGCTAGATTTTTGTCCAGCTATTGCTCTTAGCAGTGCTTGAACAGTACACGCTTCTCTCCCACCCTATGGATCTTTCCATTAGACGTCATGTTTTATAAAGCACATACAGTTCACACTGTAATAACCTACAGCACAAAATAATACGAGATGGAAGGGAACATTTTCTACATGACCTAATAAGTTCTATTCCATCTCTCTCTCTCTCTCTGTCTCTCTCTCTCTCTCTCTCTCTCTCTCTCTCTCGGTGCATGCTGGGTGTTTTTGGAGTTTGAGTGTTTGGTGTGGAAAGCTCTATCCTAACTAACTTTCTTGATTCTATTCTTTTCTTTACATGTTATTTTCTATGGTGGAGGGTTAATGCAATATTTGTTTTTAGCGGTATCCAAAGTTTCTTTTTTCAAAGTTAGGGTGGAAGAGGACAGAGTAACATTCCGGGGGTTGCAAGGTATAGTGTGCGCAATGGCTTCTCAGCCTAGTGCGCAAGAGACGCTGTCGATTCAGCATGGTTTCAGGTGTGTTCCTGAGAACGGAGTTAAGGTGGAGGAGGTTCTGCTCGCGGTCGGTGAACAGGTAGGAGCTGAGTTTATACATTCTGCTTCTAGAATGAACAAGGCGGTGGTTGTGTTCATGAAAAGAGCTAATTTGGTCGGTAGGCTAATTGCTAGCGGAATATTTGTAAGGGATGTGTTGGTGTCAATTTCACCTCTCTCTACCCCTTCAACAAGAGTTGTAGTGGCAAATTTGCCTCCGTTTATTACGGATGATCAAATTAGGAAAGAGCTGAGTCGTTTTGGTAAGTTTGCTAGCGGTTTCCGTGTACTGTCAGCAGGTTTTCAGGCAGATGCCGTTAAGCACGTTGTTTCATTCAGGAGGCAAGTGTTTATGTTTCTGAACAATAATGAGCAACAGCTAAATGTGCATTTTAAAGTGAGGCATGGGGAAGGGCTCTATGCAGGTTTTGCCAGCACAGATAGTCTACGGTGTTTTGAATGTGGGGATTTGGGGCACAAGAGCTTTGCGTGCCCACATAAAGGCCATAGACAAGGGGAGGGTACGAGCGCAAGGGGGAAATCGAGGTGAAAATGCAGGGGGTAAGGAGATGCAGACAGCAGAGGCTGGGCCTAGTCAGTCTAGAGATGGTGGTGTAGATGAGGCTGGGTCTAGTCAGGCTAGAGATGGTGGGGTAGCTGAGGCTGGGTCTAGTCAGGCTAGAGATGGTGGGGTAGCTGAGGCTGGGCCTAGACATGCTATGGAGGGTGGTATAGCTGAGGCTGGCCCTAGTCATGCTATGGAGGGTGTTGTAGCTGAGGCTGGCCCTAGTCATGCTATGGAGGGTGGTATAGCTGAGGCTGGCCCTAGTCATGCTATGGAGGGTGTTGTAGCTGAGGCTGGCCCTAGTCATGCTATGGAGGGTGTTGTAGCTGAGGCTGGCCCTAGTCATGCTATGGAGGGTGGTGCAGATGATACTGCGTCTAGTCAGGTTATTCTAGTGGATGAGGAGAGTATAGTGGGGAAGTGTAAGAGATTAGGGGAGGAGGAGGAGGGTGTCAAGAGGAAAAAGAAAAGGGTGTGGACAAAGGCACCATGGAAATGTTGCCTGTTGCTGTGGGTGAGGCCCTAACCAGAGAGAAAGGGCAGGTGGTCAGGGTGGGAGATAGAGAAGAGGAGGAAAGTGAGTCTGAGGAAGAGGATGAGGAGGTATTTTTTCAGACTCCTCTTCAATTGGCCCGGAGCTGACAGCCAGTCAACCAGAGGGGTCTAAGTACACGTTGAGAGAACTGACAAGGTTCCTGAATGAGACTAAGGGGAAAAAGTTAATCTTGAGGCTTTTTCCTGATCCTAGAAAGTTTGTAAGATCAGTACAACATGCTATGAGAAATGAGGGCATGGTGTCCTCTCACCCAAGAAACGGTTTAGGTTGAGGAAGTGGGTCACAACAGTGCGTAAAGGTTTACCTTCAGACACTGTTTAAATGTTTAATTTCTTACTGACACTGGGGCTTTTTGAGCTTTGCTATTGGTCTATTTCTCTGCTGGCTTTTCTCCCACTTCTTATGGAGACTCTTCGGGTAGGCTCGCTCAATATAAATGGCGCCAGAGATGCGGGAAAGAGGAGTGTGTTGAGTGAATATGTAAAACATAAACAAGTACAGGTGTTGTTTCTGCAGGAGACGCATAGTGATGTGGTGAATGAAGTTGATTGGGGGCTCTGGTGGAAAGGGGCAAGTGTGTTGAGCCATGGGACAAATCTTAGTGCAGGGGTGGCAGTCCTTTTTGCACCGGGTCTGGCTGTAAAAATTTGCTCCTCAAAGGAGGTGTGTAGGGGTAGGTTGCTTGTTGTTAAAGCAGAAATTAACAACATGTGTTTTGTCTTTATAAATGTGTATGCGCCTAACACAGGGAGAGAAAGAGGGTTCTATTTGGGAGTCTTAGACAGGAACTCTCACAAGTAGCGCCTGAGGAGACGCTGGTGATCGGAGGTGACTGGAACTGTACAATGGATTTTACAAAAGACAGAAATGGGGAAGAGCCTCATTCAGTGTCAGTGGGAGTGTTAAGGGACATCTTTAATCAGTTTGACCTAGTGGATGTTTGGAGAACTAAACATCCAAACACAAGACAGTATACGTGGGTGAAGGTTTTTGGGGCTAGGGTGAGTGCAGCTCGACTTGATCGTTTTTACATGTCCAGGAATCAGAGCAATAGGCTTCTGAGTGCTACCATTCTCCCAGTGGGGTTTTCGGATCACCACATAACCATGGCTCGGCTGTCTATTTCACCAGGGCCCCGGCAGGCATCTTATTGGAAGTTCAATGTAAAGCTCTTACAAGATGCCACTTTTTGCTCAGGTTTCCAGACTTTTGGGAAAGATGGGGGCAGCGAAGAGAGGAGTATGAGTCTCTGAGTCAGTGGTGGGATGTGGGGAAAGTGCAAATTCGGCTTTTCTGTCAACAGTACACAGCTCTCTCATCCTCAGAGGCAAGGAGAGTGTTGGGGGAACTAGAGCGGTGTATTAGTGAGATGGAGGTAGAGATGGTGGGGCAAGGCAATGTAGGCCTCCAGGCTAACTTAGCCTGTACGTAGGGACCTGGGCAGTTTTTCCAGGTTAAAGCAAAGGGAGCACTTGTAAGAGCTAGGTTCTCCATGCTCAAGGAGATGGATGCTCCCAGCTCCTTCTTCTTTGGTTTGGAAAGACAGAGCAGTGAAGCCAAGGGTATGCATTGTCTACGGCTGTCTGATGGGCGGGTGACCTCTGTGGTGGGGAGATGCGGGAGCGGACTGTGGAGTTTTATACTGAATTGTATAGGGCAGAAATGTGTGATCCTATGTGTGCTCAGGTCTTGTTCGCAGGACTCCCTAAGCTCTCTCGGGCACAGAGGGATGAAATGGACATTCCTCTGTTGTCACATGAACTGGCAGAGGCAGTAACCCAGATGTCCCCCGGTCGTGCACCCGGGGTTGATGGACTTCCAGTGGAATTTTACAAAAATTCTGGGGAACAATTGGACAGGATTTCTTTTGCGTGTTGCGAGAATGCATAGGGGTAGGAGAGTTGCCGATGAGCTGCCGTCGGGCGGCTCTGACTCTCCTGCCCAAAAGGGGACTTGTGTGAACTTAAGAACTGGAGGCCTGTGGCGTTACTCTGTGCGGACTACAAGATTTTTTGCCAAGGTCCTCTCTAACAGACTGAAGTCCCATCTGGACTCTATAATACACAAGGACCAGACATATTGTGTACCGGGACGCTCAATCACGGACAACTTGTTCTTGATTAGGGACATGTTGGACTTGTCGAGAGGTTCTAATGTGAACTTTGGACTGGTCTCTTTAGATCAAGAGAAGGCTTTTGATAGAGTGGATCATGAGTATCTGTTTAATGTGATGTCTGTGTTTGGGTTTGGGAAGAGTTTTGTGACCTGTGAAGCTGTTGTATGCTGGGCGTCATGTATGGTTAAGGTGGGAGGGGGCTCAGTAGGCCAGTCTGGGTGAGACGGGGCATTAGACAAGGATGCCCTCTATCTGGGCAGCTGTACACACTAGCCATTGAGCCTTTTTAGGACTGCTACGCAGGAGACTGCGGGGAGTGTGCTGGACAGGCATGGATGTGGTGACAGGAATTGCAGTCTCAGCATATGCAGATGATGTTTCTGTGATGGTCAGGGATGGGCAAGATATGCAGGAACTAGAGACCAGTCTGAAGGTGTATGAGGGAGCTTCATCAGCTAAGGTAAACTGGGGAAAGAGCAAAGCTCTGTTATGTGGGGCATGGGGGGATAGGGCTCCTCCTCTGCTTCCAGGGGTTTGCAGTGGGGTTGTGAAGG
>NC_068450.1:9890950-9935950 GCF_023373465.1 Oncorhynchus keta | reverse complement strand
TTATCCTGAGCTGGTTAGGCTGTTAAGTTATCCTGAGCTGGTTAGGCTGTTAAGTCATCCTGAGCTGGTTAGGCTGTTAAGTTATCCTGAGCTGGTGACTGAAACTGTGCTGTGAGATTGTCTGTTTGTAAATTCAGAGCGTTTCACTCTCTGAGCGTTGAAGTGCACACTGGGAGCTCTGGCCGAGGATCAGAGCGTTCTGACCTCGCAACGGCAGCCCCTTAGCTAACTGGCTAACATTGGCTAGCTTGCTAGCTACTTCCAGACACAAATGAGAGAACACCCCACTCTGACCATTTTACTCGCCCTAGCAGAGCTGGTTAGGCTGTTTTCATGTTATCCAGAGCTTTGGTGACTGTAACTGTGCTGCTTGCAACAATTTAATTACGCTTTGTTGCCAACGTTTACTGACACCAGCCAAATACAATGGGTGTTTCGCATTCGTAAATTCATCAGTTATTCTGCACTCTGGTACACTCAGACGAGAGTCTTCTGTTAAGACATGTAGCTAGCTAGCTACGTGCTATATGCGTGCTATATGGCAGACCAATCCAAAATCATCTGTAGGCATGTCCAACCCACTCGTTATCTCAGCCAATCACGGCTAGTGGGAAGGTTGCTCCCTTTTTCTGTGGCTAAACCAACTAGGCTCGTGACTTAACAACTTTATTTACAGATGGAATACAAGTTTGTTATTATGGCACATGAAAGTTCACATGTTTGAGAAGGCATTTCTGCTAAAGAACACATTTTGATAAAAAAAAAGGTTTACTTTCAAACGGCTGTCCTGTGAAGTAGTGACACGCGACATACGTCTAGTTTCCTGAAACCTGTCACATAAAAGGTCCCACAGCTGACAGAGCAAAAACCAAGCAAGGGGGTAGAAGGAATTGTCCATAGAGCTCCTAGACAGGATTGTGTCAATGCACAGATATGGGGAAGGGTACCAAATATTTTTCTGTAGCATTGAAGGTCCCCAAGAACACAGTGGCCTCCATCATTCTTAAATGGAAGAAGTTTGGAACCACCAAGATTATTTCTAGAGCTGGTCGCCCAGCCAAACTGAGCAATCGGAGGAAAGGGCCTTGGTCAGGGAGGTGACCAAGCATCCAATGGTCAATCTGACAGAGCTCCAGAGTTACTCTGTGGATATGGGAGAATCTTCCAGAAGGACAACCATCTCTGCAGTACTCTACCAATCAGGCCTTCATGGTTAGAGTGGCCAGATGGAAACCACTCCTCATTAAAAGGCACATGACAGCCCGCTTGGAATTTGCCAAAAGGCACCTAAAGAACTCTCAGATCATGAGAAACAAGACTCTCTGGTCTGATGAAACCAAGATTGAACTCTTTGGCCTGAATGCCAAGTGTCACATCTGGAGGAAACCTGGCACCATCCCAACACGACAACAACCCTCAGGACACTGAATGTCTCTGAATGTCTCTGAATGTCCTTAAGTGGTACAGCCAGAGCCCGGACTTGAACCCGATTGAACATCTCTGGAGAGACCTGAAAATATCTGTACAGCGAAGCTCCCCATCCAACCTGACAGAGCTTGAGAGGATCTGCAGAGAAGAATGGAGAAACTCCCCAAATACAGGTTTGCCAAACATCATACCCAAGAAGACTCGAGGCTGTAATCACTGACCAGGGTGCTTCAACAAAGTACTGAGTAAAGGGTCTGAATACTTATGTAAATGTGATATTTTAGTTTTAGTTTTTGTATTTTTCATAAATTATTTAACATTTCTATAAACCTGTTAATGCTTTGTCATTATGAGGTATTGTGTGTAAATTGTTGAAAAAAACAACAGCAATTTAATACATTTTAGAATAAGGCTGTAATGTAACAAAATGTGAATAAAGTCAAAGGGTATGAATACTTTTGAATGCACCACTGTATAACAACCTCGAACATGATAATCTATTTTGAATGCAATTTCAATGGAATTGATGCACTGATTTAAAGCTATGATATATGAATGTTTTAAAACTCAGCTGCTGCAATAAATAAATAAATCATCTTTACAATAAAAAAAATAAGTAGACCCCCCACGATAGCCACACAGAGATGTGTAAATTAGACTTGCGTTCGGTCTTTAAATGTAGGTCTACCTGTCACTATAAAAAAAAAGTTACAAAGATGAGATAGGATGTCGGTCCCCACGCTGAGAGTTGATCATGCAGTGACCAGAGAGAGGGCCGTAGATAAACCCAGATTTAGACATCACAGTTATTTATCCTGGGAAAGGGGAGTGGTTTTGGGTAGTAATTCTCGGTAACGGGGAACATTAGTCTCAATGCTGAACTACGGTATTTTTTTCAACAATTTTGATAATAAGGAAGTGGGTGTCTTTATCAAGTGGTGGAATGTAGATCTATATTTTCACTACCTTCACTGTCTTATCTATCCTATCCTCACTGTCTACTCTATCCTATCCTCACGGTCTTATTCTATCCTATCCTCACTATCTTATCTATCCTATCCTCACTGTCTCATCTATCCTATCTTCACTGTCTCATCTATCCTATCCTCACTGTCTTATTCTATCCTATCCTCACTGTCTTATTCTATCCTATCCTCACTGTCTTATTCTATCCTATCCTCACTGTCTTATTCTATCCTATCCTCACTGTCTTATCTATCCTATCCTCACTGTCTTATTCTATCCTATCCTCACTGTCTTATCTATCCTATCCTCACTGTCTTATTCTATCCTATCCTCACTGTCTTATCTATCCTATCCTCACTGTCTTATTCTATCCTATCCTCACTGTCTTATCTATCCTATCCTCACTGTCTTATCTATCCTATCTTCACTGTCTTATTCTATCCTATCCTCCCTGTCTTATTCTATCCTATCATCACTGTCTTATTCTATCCTATCATCAATGTCTTATCTATCCTATCATCACTGTCTTATTCTATCCTATCCTCACTGTCTAATCTATCCTATCCTCACTGTCTTATTCTAACCTATCCTCACTGTCTTATCTATCCTATCCTCACTGTCTCACCTATCCTATCCTCACTGTCTTATCTATCCTATCCTCACTGTCTTATCTATCCTATCCTCACTGTCTTATCTATCCTATCCTCACTGTCTTATCTATCCTATCCTCACTGTCTCATCTATCCTATCCTCACTGTCTCATCTATCCTATCCTCACTGTCTTATCTATCCTATCCTCACTGTCTTATCTATCCTATCCTCACTGTCTCATCTATCCTATCCTCACTGTTTTATCTACCCTATCCTCACTGTCTAATCTATCCTATCCTCACTGTCTTATCTATCCTATCATCACTGTCTTACCTATCCTATCCTCACTGTCTTATTCTATCCTATCTTCACTGTCTTATTCTATCCTATCCTCACTGTCTTATCTATCATATCCTCACTGTCTTATCTATCCTATCCTCACTGTCTTATCTATCCTATCCTCACTGTCTAATCTATCATATCCTCACTGTCTCATCTATCCTATCCTCACTGTCTTATCTATCCTATCCTCACTCTCTAATCTATCCTATCCTCACTGTCTTATCTATCCTATCCTCACTGTCTTATTCTATCCTATCCTCACTGTCTTATTCTATCCTATCCTCACTGTCTTATTCTATCCTATCCTCACTATCTTATTCTATCCTATCCTCACTGCCTTATCTATCCTATCCTCACTGTCTTATTCTATCCTATCCTCACTGTCTTATCTATCCTATCCTCACTGTCTTATCTATCCTATCCTCACTGTCTTATCTATCCTATCCTCACTGTCTTATCTATCCTATCCTCACTGTCTAATCGATCCTATCCTCACTGTCTTATCTATCCTATCCTCACTGTCTTATCTATCCTATCCTCACTGTCTCATCTATCCTATCCTCACTGTCTTATCTATCCTATCCTCACTGTCTTATTCTATCCTATCCTCACTGTCTTATTCTATCCTATCCTCACTATCTTATTCTATCCTATCCTCACTGCCTTATCTATCCTATCCTCGCTGTCTTATTCTATCCTATCCTCACTGGCTTATCTATCCTATCCTCACTGTCTTATTCTATCCTATCCTCACTGTCTTATCTATCCTATCCTCACTGTCTTATCTATCCTATCTTCACTGTCTTATTCTATCCTATCCTCACTGTCTTATTCTATCCTATCCTCACTGTCTTATTCTATCCTATCATCACTGTCTTATTCTATCCTATCCTCCATGTCTTATTTATCCTATCCTCAATGTCTTATTCTATCCTATCCTCACTGTCTTATCTATCCTATCCTCACTTTCTTATCTATCCTATCCTCACTGTCTCATCTATCCTATCTTCACTGTCTTATTCTATCCTATCCTCACTGTCTTATTCTATCCTATCCTCACTGTCTTATTCTATCCTATCCTCACTGTCTTATCTATCCTATCCTCACTGTCTTATCTATCCTATCCTCACTGTCTTATCTATCCTATCCTCACTGTCTTATTCTATCCTATCCTCACTGTCTTATCTATCCTATCCTCACTGTCTTATCTATCTACTGTCTTATCTATCCTATCCTCACTGTCTTATCTATCCTATCCTCACTGTCTTATCTATCCTATCCTCACTGTCTTATCTATCCTATCCTCACTGTCTTATTCTATCCTATCCTCACTGTCTTATCTATCCTATCCCTATCTATCCTATCCTCACTGTCTTATCTATCCTATCCTCACTGTCTTATCTATCCTATCCTCACTGTCTTATCTATCCTATCCTCACTGTCTTATCTATCCTATCCTCACTGTCTTATCTATCCTATCCTCACTGTCTTATCTATCCTATCCTCACTGTCTTATCTATCCTATCCTCACTGTCTTATTCTATCCTATCCTCTTATCACTGTCTTATTCTATCCTATCCTCACTGTCTTATCTATCCTATCCTCACTGTCTTATTCTATCCTATCCTCACTGTCTTATCTATCCTATCCTCACTGTCTTATCTATCCTATCCTCACTGTCTTATCTATCCTATCCTACTGTCTTATTCTATCCTATCCTCTGTCTTATCTATCCTATCCTCACTGTCTTATCTATCCTATCCTCACTGTCTTATTCTATCCTATCCTCACTGTCTTATCTATCCTATCCTCACTGTCTTATTCTATCCTATCTCACTGTCTATCTATCCTATCCTCACTGTCTTATCTATCCTATCCTCACTGTCTCATCTATCCTATCCTCACTGTCTATCCTATCTATCCTATCCTCACTGTCTTATCTATCCTATCCTCTGTCTTATCTCCTATCTACTGTCTTATCTATCCTATCCTCACTGTCTCATCTATCCTATCCTCACTGTCTTATCTATCCTATCCTCACTGTCTTATCTATCCTATCCTCACTGTCTTATCTATCCTATCCTCACTGTCTTATCTATCCTATCCTCACTGTCTTATCTATCCTATCCTCACTGTCTCATCTATCCTATCCTCACTGTCTTATCTATCCTATCCTCACTGTCTTATCTATCCTATCCTCACTGTCTCATCTATCCTATCTCATCCTATCCTATCCTCACTGTCTTATCTATCCTATCCTCACTGTCTTATCTATCCTATCCTCACTGTCTTATCTATCCTATCCTCACTGTCTTCTATCCTATCCTCACTGTCTTATCTCACTGTCTTATCTATCCTATCCTCACTGTCTTATCCTCTATCCTATCCTCACTGTTTTATCTATCCTATCCTCACTGTCTTATCTATCCTATCCTCACTGTCTTATCTATCCTATCCTCACTGTCTTATCTATCCTATCCTCACTGTCTTAATCTATCCTATCCTCACTGTCTTATCTATCCTATCCTCACTGTCTTATCTATCCTATCCTCACTGTCTTATTCTATCCTATCCTCACTGTCTTATTCTATCCTATCTATCCTCACTGTCTTATTCTATCCTATCCTCACTGTCTTATTCTATCCTATCCTCACTGTCTTATTCTATCCTATCCTCACTGTCTTATTCTATCCTATCCTCACTGTCTTATCTATCCTATCCTCACTGTCTTATCTATCCTATCCTCCCTGTCTTATCTATCCTATCCTCACTGTCTTATCTATCCTATCCTCACTGTCTTATCTATCCTATCCTCACTGTCTTATTCTATCCTATCCTCACTGTCTTATCTATCCTATCCTCACTGTCTTATTCTATCCTATCCTCACTGTCTTATCTATCCTATCCTCACTGTCTTATCTATCCTATCCTCACTGTCTCTATCCTATCCTCACTGTCTTATTCTATCCTATCCTCACTGTCTTATTCTATCCTATCCTCACTATCTTATTCTATCCTATCCTCACTGCCTTATCTATCCTATCTCGTCTTATTCTGTCTTATTCTATCCTATCCTCACTGTCTTATTCTATCCTATCATCACTGTCTTATTCTATCCTATCCTCCATGTCTTATTTATCCTATCCTCAATGTCTTATTCTATCCTATCCTCACTGTCTTATCTATCCTATCCTCACTTTCTTATCTATCCTATCCTCACTGTCTCATCTATCCTATCTTCACTGTCTTATTCTATCCTATCCTCACTGTCTTATTCTATCCTATCCTCACTGTCTTATTCTATCCTATCCTCACTGTCTTATTCTATCCTATCCTCACTGTCTTATCTATCCTATCCTCACTGTCTTATTCTATCCTATCCTCACTGTCTTATTCTATCCTATCCTCACTGTCTTATCTATCCTATCCTCACTGTCGCATCTATCCTATCCTCACTGTCTCATCTATCCTATCCTCACTGTCTTATCTATACTATCTTCACTGTCTTATTCTATCCTATCCTCACTGTCTAATCTATCCTATCCTCACTGTCTTATTCTATCCTATCCTCACTGTCTTATCTATCCTATTCTCACTGTCTTATCTATCCTATCCTCACTGTCTCATCTATCCTATCCTCGCTGTCTTATCTATCCTATCTTCACTGTCTTATTCTATCCTATCCTCACTGTCTTATTCTATCCTATCCTCACGGTCTTATCTATCCTATCCTCACTGTCTTATCTATCCTATCCTCACTGTCTCATCTATCCTATCCTCACTGTCTTATTCTATCCTAACCTCACTGTCTTATTCTATCATATCCTCACTGTCTTATTCTATCATATCCTCACTGTCTTATCTATCCTATCATGACTGTCTTATTCTATCCTATCCTCACTGTCTTATCTATCCTATCCTCACGGTCTTATCTATCCTATCCTCACTGTCTTATCTATCATATCCTCACTGTCTTATCTATCCTATCCTCACTGTCTTATCTATCACAGGACCGTGTCGGTTTCATTTATTCACGTTGTTGTTTAGTGTTTTAGTGTTTTAGTGTTTTCTGCACCTCACAGGACCGTGTCGGTTTCGTTTATTCACGTTGTTGTTTAGTGTTTTAGTGTTTTCTGCGCCTCACAGGACCGTGTCAGTTTCGTTTATTCACGTTGTTGTTTAGTGTTTTAGTGTTTTCTGCGCCTCACAGGACCGTGTCGGTTTTGTTTATTCACATTGTTGTTTTAGTGTTTTAGTGTTTTTTGCGCCTCACAGGACCGTGTCGGTTTCGTTTATTCACGTTGTTGTTTAGTGTTTTAGTGTTTTCTGCACCTCACAGGACCGTGTCGGTTTCGTTTATTCATGTTGTTGTTTAGTATTTTAGTGTTTTCTGCACCTCACAGGACCGTGTCGGTTTCATTTACTCACGTTGTTGTTTAGTGTTTTAGTGTCAAATAAAAGTATGAACACGTACAGCGCTGCTGGTCTCATCCTTCAAACAGCCGTTGCATGTACATGCCCACCCTGCAGACAGACAGTATCCCTGATCTGTTTATGAGAGGCAACATTTCACATGTAAACTCAGCAAAAAAAAGAAACGTGTCAATTACAATCTGGGTCTGACGAGCAGCACCCTATAATTGGTTAGAGCTGCTGTCCTTTTCTCTAGTACCCTGGAGCCTATGACTGCAGACTAAACAGGTGTCAGGCGAAGAAACAGGCCCTTCCAGTCTGTAAAGCAGCTAACGAGCTCCCCGGGTCGTGCCAACCTGTAATTATTACATCATTTAGGTTGTAAATCACACCCGCTCTTGACATGGTATCATCACATCCACAGCGGCAATTTCAGAGCTACAAATCTAGCTGGACATGTGGTGGAGGAGGTGCCTGTCTCGCGTGATGCTATGCCACAAGGTATAAAGACAGGCAGGATTAATGGGATGGTATGGGGTATGGAACCTGCCCGGGGGACTTAGCATAAAGAACTAATATCTTAAATTACTCCACTTTTATAATGTTTACATATCCTACATTACTCATCTCATATGCATATACTGTATTCTATATAATCTACTGTATCTTGCCTCCCGGCTATCGCTCATCCATATAAACTCAGCAAAAAAAGAAAAGTCCTCTCACTGTCAACTACGTTCATTTTCAGCAAACTTAACATGTGTAAATATTTGTATGAACATAACAAGATTCAACAACTGAGACATAAACTGAAGAATTTCCACAGACATGTGACTGACAGAAATTGAATAATGTGTCCCTGAAACCTGTCTTGCAGGAAATCATGCCCCGAACGAGCAGTATGGCTGGTGGCATTGTCATGCTGCAGGGTCATGTCAGGATGAGCCTGCAGGAAGGTTACCACATGAGGGAGGAGGAGGATGTCTTCCCTGTAATACACAGCTTTGAGATTGCCTGCAATGACAACAAGCTCAGTCCGATGATGCTGTGACACACCGCCCCAGATCATGACAGTCCCTCCACCTCCAAACCGATACCGCTCCAGAGTACAGGCCTCGGGGTAACAGAATTCGACCATCACCCCTGGTGAGACAAAACCATGACTCTTTTTGCCAGTCCTGTCTGGTCCAGCGATGGTGGGTTTGTGCCCATAGGCGACGTTGTTGCCGGTGATGTCAGGTGAGGAACTGCCTTACAACAGGCCTACAAGCCCTCAGTCCAGCCTCTCTCAGCCTATTGCGGACAGTCTGAGCACTGATGGAGGGATTGTGCGTTCCTGGTGTAACTCAGGCAGTTGTTGTTGCCATCCTGTACCTATTCCGCAGGTGGGATGTTCGGATGTACCGATCCTGTGCAGGTGTCGTTACACTTGATCTGCCACTGCGAGGACGATCCGCTGTCCGTCCTGTCTCCCTTTAGCACTGTCTTAGGCGTCTCACAGTACGGACATTGTCATTTATTGCCCTGGCCACATCTGCAGTCCTCATGATTTCTTGCAGCATGCCTAAGGCAAGTTCACACAGATGAGCAGGGACCCTGGGCATCTTTCTTTTGGTGTTTTTCAGAGTCAGTAGAATGGCCTCTTTAGTGTCCTAAGTTTTCATAACTGTGACCTTAATTGCCTACCGTCTGTAAGCTGTTAGTGTTTTAACGACCTTTCCACGGGTGCAAGTTCATTAACTGTTTATGGTTTATTGAACAAGCATGGGAAACAGCATTTAAACCCTTTACAAGGAAGATCTGTGAAGTCATCTGGATTTTTATGAATTATCTTTGAAAGACAGAGTTTATGTTATGTTTATGTTATGAGCACAATCAATCAAATGTATTTATAAAGCCCTTTTTACATCAGCAGATGTCACACAGTGCTATGCAGAAACCCAGCCTAAAACCCCAAACAGAAAGCAATGCAGGTGTAGAAGCACCAGACATAACTGGGTGTGAGATGTACATTTTCTCATGTAATAGTATAATAATAATAACATATGCCATTTAGCCAACGCTTTTATTAAAATGAAATAAAAATGACAGTCATGTGTGCATATTCATTCCTGTTAGCTTTAGTGTCTAACAACTGAGAAATGTGCCCAGGTATAGCATCCAGGCGCTTAAGTGACATAGAGCTGTCATACAAGTGACATAGAGATGTCCCAATGCAATGTCAATCTGGGAAAAGAGCAGAGAAAACCCATCATTACCCAAGAGTCTCTTGGGCTGTCTACAGACAGGTTCAATGGATACAGACAGTCTTATATTCTTGTCATAAGCCTCTAGGGACACAATTTATTCCAAACCTTCAGTGTGCAACGAATGACATTCAGTCCTCCCCCTCGTCTCTGACTTTCCTCGGTAACGTGTCTGACTCTCCTCAGTATCGTGTTAGGTCTGGGCGCTCTGTGAACACATGCGATTCACATTGAGTCACGCCATGAAGGTCTGGTTGAAAGCATCCCTCCAAGGAAGCCTTGTCAACAGCAGCTTGACAGAAAGACATTCAAGACGTTCGTCCTCCAGATCAACCACTGTGTGTCTACGAGTCTTTGTGTCTGAATCAAATAAAGATATTTCTCCTGACATACCAATCACACTGAAAAACGGTTTCTTTCATTTTGTGTTATGATGTTGTTGTTTTTTGTTGTTGTAAAAAGGCAGTAACTGTTCATAGCGTGGAACTGAGAAAAATGCCTTTTATTTACCTTATTTACAGTTACTGCTAACATGACCCCCTTATTTTCTCCTGAACACAATACAATAGAGGCAGGATACTTGTCCACATGATTAAGCATGTATTTAATGTAACAAAAATGACATTAAACAAATGTTTGACCAAATGAGCAGTTCCTGCCTTTTTAGCTTGGTAGGGCGGTGTAGTGGTCCTTCTGTGGCTCAGTTGGTAGAGCATGGCGCTTGTAACGCCAGGGTAGTGGGTTCGATTCCCGGGACCACCCATACGTAGAATGTATGCACACATGACTGTAAGTCGCTTTGGATAAAAGCGTCAGCTAAATGGCATTTTTTTTTTTTTTTTTTAGATGTCTGCATCCTGGGTGATACGTGTGCTCACTGCAGTCACTCCAATTGGAAGGGAAAAGGCATGCATTCAGTTTTGTTGTTGTTGTTGTTGTTGTTGTTGTTCTTTCTCAATATATTGCCACAGTTAGCAGGTCACTACTCTGATTCAACATTACAGCGGGGAAATGCCAGTTGCAGCAGCCAAGAGGCTGCGTCCTACACGCTAACCTATTCCCTACACATAGTGCACTACTATTAACCTGGGGCTCATAGTTCACTGTGTAGGGAATAGGGTGTGATTTGGGCCACGGACAGACTGGGAAATGCCAGTTGCAGCAGCCAAGAGGCTGCGTCCTACACGCTAACCTATTCCCTACACATAGTGCACTACCATTAACCTGGGGCTCATAGTTCACTGTGTAGGGAATAGGGTGTGATTTGGGCCACGGCCAGACTGGGAAATGCCAGTTGCAGCAGCCAAGAGGCTGCGTCCTACACGCTAACCTATTCCCTACACATAGTGCACTACTATTAACCTGGGGCTCATAGTTCACTGTGTAGGGAATAGGGTGTGATTTGGGCCACGGACAGACTGTATTTTCGAAATGCAGAGCAGTGTAGAAATGAGGAGCACATGGGACATTAAACCAGGCTGCACTCTGCTGAATCCAGCCTTTCCCCAGCCGGTCTAGCGTTAACATGCAGAGGGGAAAAGAACAAGAAATGCATAATCATCTCCTCTCTTCAAACCCAGTCGCGCAACGGCTTTGCTGCTTAGAATAATTCATTATTCCCTTCCTCTGTTTACAGCTTTACTGGGTGAATAGTTTTACAATAGAATAATACAGGGTCAGCTGTGCCAGTGTCATTCTCCTTCCCCTTGGAGGGTTGGCTGTGGGTCGGCTGTGCCAGTGTCATTCTCCTTCCCCTTGGAGGGTCGGCTGTGGGTCGGCTGTAGGTTGGCTGTGGGTCGGCTGTGCCAGTGTCATTCTCCTTCCCCTTGGAGGGTTGGCTGTGGGTCGGCTGTGCCAGTGTCATTCTCCTTCCCCTTGGAGGGTCGGCTGTGGGTCGGCTGTAGGTTGGCTGTGGGTCGGCTGTGCCAGTGTCATTCTCCTTCCCCTTGGAGGGTTGGCTGTGGGTCGGCTGTGCCAGTGTCATTCTCCTTCCCCTTGGAGGGTCGGCTGTGGGTCGGCTGTAGGTTGGCTGTGGGTCGGCTGTGCCAGTGTCATTCTCCTTCCCCTTGGAGGGTCGGCTGTGGGTCGGCTGTGCCAGTGTCCTTCTCCTTCCCCTTGGAGGGTCGGCTGTGGGTCGGCTGTAGGTTGGCTGTGGGTCGGCTGTGCCCGTGTCATTCTCCTTCCCCTTGGAGGGTTGGCTGTGGGTCGGCTGTGCCAGTGTCATTCTCCTTCCCCTTGGAGGATCGGCTGTGGGTCGGCTGTAGGTTGGCTGTGGGTCGGCTGTGCCAGTGTCATTCTCCTTCCCTTGGAGGGTTGGCTGTGGGTCGGCTGTGCCAGTGTCATTCTCCTTCCCCTTGGAGTGGGTCGGCTTTAGGTTGGCTGTGGGTCGGCTGTGCCAGTGTCATTCTCCTTCCCCTTGGAGGGTCGGCTGTGGGTCGGCTGTGCCAGTGTCCTTCTCCTTCCCCTTGGAGGGTCGGCTGTGGGTCGGCTGTAGGTTGGCTGTGGGTCGGCTGTGCCAGTGTCATTCTTCTTCCCTTTGGAGGTGCTGTGGGTATTCGGCTATAGGTTTCTCTGTGGTCGGCTGTGCCAGTGTCATTCACAATGAGGGTTGGCTGTAGGTCGGCTGTGCCAGTTTCATTCTCCTTCCCTTGGAGGGTTTGTGGGTCTCAGGTTGACTGTGGGTTTCTGGTCTGTACACAGTGTCATTCTCCTTCCCCAATGAGGAGTTTCTGGTCTCATACACAATGAGGTGTCCTTCTCATTCCCAATGAGGAGTTTCTGGTCTCATACACAATGAGGAGATTCTGTTCTCATACACAATGAGGGTTTCTGGTCTCATACACAATGAGTGATTCTGGTCTCAACCCAATGAGGGTTTCTGGTCTCATACACGGCTGAGGAGTTTCTGTTCTCATACACCTTGAGGGTTTCTGGGTCTCATACACAATGGAGTTTCTGGTCTCATGTCAATGAGGAGTTTTCTTCTTCCATACACAATGAGGTGTATTACCTATATTCTTCTCATACACAATGAGGAGTTTCTGGTCTCATACACAATGAGGAGTTTCTGATCTCATACACAATGAGGAGTCTCTGGTCTCATACACAATGAGGAGTTTCTGGTCTCATACACAATGAGGAGATTCTGTTCTCATACACAATGAGGAGTTTCTGGTCTCATACACAATGAGGAGTTTCTGGTCTCATACACAATGAGGAGTTTCTGGTCTCATACACAATGAGGAGTTTCTGGTCTCATACACAATGAGGAGTTTCTGGTCTCATACACAATGAGGAGTTTCTGGTCTCATACACAATGAGGAGTTTCTGGTCTCATACACAATGAGGAGTTTCTGGTCTCATACACAATGAGGAGATTCTGTTCTCATACACAATGAGGAGTTTCTGGTCTCATACACAATGAGGAGTTTCTAGACTCATACTCAACGAGGAGTTTCTGGCTTGCATCCCAAATGGCACTCTATTGCCTTTATAGTGCACTGCTTTTGACCAGGGGATGGTGCCAATTTGGAGACAACCTACATCCTATGATTCTTGTTGTGGAGCAAAAGTTTTAACCTCAAGAGCCGAGAAGCTTTTAATGAGAAGAGCTCTATGATCTTTGTAGATATTTTAAAAAGCTGTGTGACTGTTTAGCGTTAGTCACCAACACAGCCTTGAGGAGGAGAGGTTTGTGACTATGACGAGAATGCAACGAGACAAGAGTATTGCTCAAAAGCAATTAAACTGAAATGCATTCTGAATGTATTTGTTTCCTCCCTCTGCAGCAGCGTACCTTGTGTGCGTGCCAAATGGCATCATATTCCCTTTGTAGTGCACTAGAGTCCTATGGGTCGTGCAATATACAGTAGTGGTCTTTAAAGTGAATAGGGAGCTATTTGAGATGCAGTCCCTTTAATATCCTGCCTCTCCTCCCCACACATACAGCCCCTAGGAGCGCTGTAGTGCTGCCTGGCTGCATGGATGGCAGCCATTGTTGATTAAAAAAAAACACGACCTTCTCATTTTGGGACTCCGCATAGATAAGGACCTAGCTACCCTATCTCCTTAACCCTGTCGACATCAACAGGAAATAGAAAGTATTTTTGTAGTCAGTGAGAAAGAATGGAGAATTTGGTTAACCTATTATGTTATTATGTCGTGTTGTGATGTGTTTTGTTTTGTTGTGTTTTAGTGATGTGTAACAAAAAAAACGTTGTTTTTTTTAAACTATTATGATCCGATTGTGTAAGTACCATTGTGTGGTGTTCAGTTGTGATAGACAAGACCTTAAATTTTCCTCTCACAAATTACACAATTATTTAGTAACCTACCTAACACAAAACAAATGTTTTTTTTTTTTAAACTTGCAACATTCCCCCTATATTTTATTTAAGATGAATCAAGCTTTAATTACCAGGGTATGTATTATGAGACTGCCTTATCAGCCATCCATAGCCACCATAATACAAAGACAATATACTATCATTATTCTGCTTGGAAAGCTTTAATTAGTCCAACCTTAATTAGTCCAACCTTAATTAGTCCAACCTTAATTAGTCCAACCGTAATTAGTCCAACCTTAATTAGTCCAACCTTAATTAGTCCTACCTTAATTAGTCCAACCTTAATTAGTCCAACCTTAATTAGTCCAACCTTAATTAGTCCAACTCCGTTTGCAGGAGGAATTGAGAGTTTTGAGTTTTGGAGCCGTGTGTTGGTTGACACCTGAGAAAAATGTCCACGTATTTGGTAAATTGTCACACAATACCCACATACATATCTTGCTTCAGTGGACCTTACGGAGTTGTTGGGATGGTGTATGTGCTTGTTGTGGCTTGTGTCATGAGAATCTTCTTTCACCATCTAAACCCACTGGTATGCAGTCCTGTGTAGTCTCTATGATTTATGTTGATCGTTAAAACACCGAATTCGCAAAGCTGCTCGCACTTTGTGATACAAAAACAATCAATTAACCCATTATTAACTTGGCTGCTAATAGTGTGGTAGCATGACTGACCAGGCTAGCTGCTAATAGTGTTTTAACATGACTGACCAGGCTAGCTGCTAATAGTGTTTTAACATGACTGACCAGCTAGCTTATAGTGTTGACCAGAATAGCTGCTAATAGTGTTTAAACATGACTGACCAGGCTAGCTGCTAATAGTGTTTTAACATGACTGACCAGACTAGCTGCTAATAGTGTTTAAGCATGACTGACCAGGCTAGCTGCTAATAGTGTTGTGAGCATGACTGACCAGACTAGCTGCTAATAGTGTTTAACATGACTGACCAGGCTAGCTGCTAATAGTGTGGTAACATGACTGACCAGGCTAGCTGCTTATAGTGTTTAAACATGACTGACCAGGCTAGCTGCTAAAGTGTTTTAACATGTGTTGTAGTGTGGTAACATGACTGACCAGACTAGCTGCTAATAGTGTTGTAACATGACTGACCAGACTAGCTGCTAATAGTGTGGTAACATGACTGACCAGGCTAGCTGCTAATAGTGTGGTAACATGACTGACCAGGCTAGCTGCTAATAGTGTTTTAACATGACTGACCAGGCTAGCTGCTAATAGTGTGGTAACATGACTGACCAGACTAGCTGCTAATAGTGTTTAAACATGACTGACCAGGCTAGCTGCTAATAGTGTGGTAACATGACTGACCAGGCTAGCTGCTAATAGTGTGTTAACATGACTGACCAGGCTAGCTGCTAATAGTGTGGTAACATGACTGACCAGTCATAGTGTTTAAACATGACTTCTACTAATAGTGTGGTAACATGACTGACCAGACTAGCTGCTAATAGTGTGGTAACATGACTGACCAGACTAGCTGCTAATAGTGTTTAAACATGACTGACCAGGCTAGCTGCTAATAGTGTGGTAACATGACTGACCAGGCTAGCTGCTAATAGTGTTTAAACATGACTGACCAGGCTAGCTGCTAATAGTGTGGTAACATGACTGACCAGGCTAGCTGCTAATAGTGTGGTAACATGACTGACCAGGCTAGCTGCTAATAGTGTGGTAACATGACTGACCAGGCTAGCTGCTAATAGTGTGGTAACATGACTGACCAGAGCAGACATTATTAATCCTGTCGTTTAAGTGCTCCTTCAGAATCCCCTCAGTCTAATGAATGTCATTGGAGAGCACAGTACACAGACATGCAAACACACACCCATTCATACACATACACACACACACCCATTCGTACACACACACACACACACACACCCATTCATACACATACACACACACACACCCATTCATACACATACACACACACACCCATTCATACACACACACACACACACACACCCATTCATACACATACACACACACACCCATTCGTACACACACACACACACACATTCATACACACACACACACACACCCATTCATACACACACACCCATTCATACACACACACACACACACACACACACCCACACACACACACACACACACACACACACACACACACACACACACACACACACACACACACACACACACACACACACACACACACACACACACACACACACTGCAGTCTCTGCCTATATATTTAATGGAGTATATTACTTTGACTTCCTAATTCACATAAATAGCTGAGCCGTACGACGATGCACAGTCAAGCCTTTCCATTCCAGAGTGTTTTCGTTTGCCTTCTGCCATCCCAGTCGATTCCTTGGACGTTTAGTAAACGGGTAGCCTATAGGCTTCATTATACTTATATACGTGATGCGGTTATATGAGTTGTACATTCTCTTACACACATGCAATCACTCAATGGTCCGCTTACGTTATAGCCTGGGCATGTTGCCAGATGTAGACCTCACCACTGCAGAAAGGTCTGCTTACATTACAGGCTAGGTGTGTATTACAGGCTAGGCATGTATTACAGGCTAGGTATGTATTACAGGCTAGGCATGTATTACAGGCTTGTCATGTATTACAGGCTAGGTATGTATTACAGGCTAGGCATGTATCACAGGCTAGGTATGTATTACAGGATAGGTATGTATTACAGGATAGGTATGTATTACAGGCTAGTCATGTCTTACAGGCTAGGCATGTCTTACAGGCTAGGTATGTATTACAGGCTAGGTATGTCTTACAGGCTAGGTATGTCTTACAGGCTAGGCATGTATTACAGGCTAGGCATGTCTTACAGGCTAGGTATGTATTACAGGCTAGGTATGTCTTACAGGCTAGGTATGTCTTACAGGCTAGGCATGTATTACAGGCTAGGCATGTATTACAGGCTAGGCATGTCTTACAGGCTAGGTATGTCTTACAGGCTAGGTATGTCTTACAGGCTAGGTATGTCTTACAGGCTAGGTATGTCTTACAGGCTAGGTATGTATTACAGGCTAGGTATGTATTACAGGCTAGGTATGTCTTACAGGCTAGGTATGTATTACAGGCTAGGTATGTCTTACAGGCTAGGTATGTTGCCAGGCTGATTATATCTGATTGCTGATATTTATTTGGTGAACATTTTTGGTGACACAGTTTTCGGCATGTTTCCCTATAAGGCTACATCTCATAGATTACTATTGACCACACAGTCGTGATTAGTGATTTCATCATGGTTGTGGTTGACCACACAGTCGTGATTAGTGATTTCATCATGGTTGTGGTTGACCACACAGTCGTGATTAATGATTTCATCATGGTTGTGGTTGACCACACAGTCGTGATTAGTGATTTCATCATGGTTGTGGTTGACCACACAGTCGTGATTAGTGATTTCATCATGGTTGTGGTTGACCACACAGTCGTGATTAGTGATTTCATCATGGTTGTGGTTGACCACACAGTCGTGATTAGTGATTTCATCATGGTTGTGGTTGACCACACAGTTGTGATTAGTGATTCCATCATGGTTGTGGTTGACCACACAGTTGTGATTAATGATTCCATTTGTCACGACTTCTAGCGAAGTCGTTGCATCTCCTTGTTCGGGCGGTGCTCGGCGTTCGACGTCACCGGTCTTCTAGCCATCATTGATCCATATTTCATTTTCCATTGGTTTTGTCTTGCCTTCCCACACACCTGGTTTCAATCCCATCAATGACATGTTGTGTATTTAACCCTCTGTTTCCCCTCATGTCTTTGTCAGAGATTGTTTTATTGTCAGTGTTGTTTAGTTGTTGTGTTGGTGCGCGACGGATCCTCGTACCCATGTTTGTTCATGTATGTATTTAGTGTTATGGAGCATGTTCCGTGGACATTTATTAAAAGACTCCATTTACACTCCATTTTGACTCTCCTGCGCCTGACTTCCCTGCCACCTATACACATGGCGCTGACACCATTATGGTTGTGGTTGACCACACAGCTGTGATTAGTGATTCCATCATGGTTGTGGTTGACCACACAGCTGTGATTAGTGATTCCATCATGGTTGTGGTTGACCACACAGCTGTGATTAATGATTCCATCATGGTTGTGGTTGACCACACAGTCGTGATTAGTGATTTCATCATGGTTGTTGTTGACCACACAGTTGTGATTAATGATTCCATCATGGTTGTGGTTGACCACACAGCTGTGATTAATGATTCCATCATGGTTGTGGTTGACCAGTTGTGATTAATGGTTCATTCATGGTTGTGATTTCCATTTTTCTTTCTTGAAAAGGAAATTGAGAAAGTCAAATATTAAATACTAATGTTTACTAAAGCTACTTATGAATTTAGCCTCGGGGGCATAATTTTGCATGGGGCAGACTTCTAATGTACTCATATAGATTATTTATTTATGCAAAGCGTGCCGTTTATGATCTATGATATTGCTCCCCGAAGGGAGATAACTTCCCTCCATCTAGATGGCAGGATGGACCTTGAGGAAAACATCAAGGAGATGGGAAATTAATGTCCCTTCTGTATCAGTCCAGAAGAAACCCCTTTGATAGACGCATTTGCACACACACACACACACACACGCGCACACACACACACGTACACACACACACACACACGTACACACACACACACACACACACACACACACACGTACACAGACACACACACACACACACACACACACACACACGTACACACACACACACACACGCGCACACACACACACGTACACACACACACACACACACACACACGTACACACACACACACACGCACACACGCACACACACACGCACGCACACACACGCACACACACACACGTACACGCACACACACACACACACACGTACACAGACACAAACTTTCTCTACACAGTACTGTGGGATTTAATGGGTATATAAATTAAATATTGTTTAACTGTTCCCAATAGTCTTTGGTTGGACTCTTGTGAAAAATAAAAGATTGGTATGTTTTATTAATTTTAACATGTAATTCTCTCACATGCGGATTCTGTGTATAATGAAGATACATTAGATGGAGACAGCTAAAGTTTATTGTTACGAACCCAATATCTATCCTACTGATTTTGCTGCACTCGTTATGTCTAGGGGTCTTAGGCCCAGCTACATGGTCTGTAACCTGACTCGTTATGTCTAGGGGTCCTAGCTACATGGTCTGTAACCTGACTCGTTATGTCTAGTGGTCCTAGCTACATGGTCTGTAACCTGACTCATTATGTCTAGTGGTCCTAGCTACATGGTCTGTGACCTGACTCATTATGTCTAGGGGTCCAAGCTACATGGTCTGTAACCTGACTTGTTATCTCTAGGGTCCAAGCTACATGGTCTGTAACCTGACTCGTTATATTTAGGGTCCTAGCTACATGGTCTGTAACCTGACTGTCTAGGAGTCCTAGCTACATGGTCTGTAACCTGACTGTCTAGGAGTCCTAGCTACATGGTCTGTAACCTGACTCGTTATATTTAGGGTCCAAGCTACATGGTCTGTAACTTGACTCGTTATCTCTAGGGTCCTAGCTACATGGTCTGTAACTTGACTCGTTATCTCTAGGGTCCTAGCTACATGGTCTGTAACCTGATTTTTTTTTATGTCTAGGGGACTTAGGCCTAGCTATCAACAAGCTGCCCACTCAAGAAAAAACTTCAAACTGTAACCAGTGCCTGCAACCTGGTTCAGGTTATCAGTCAACCTACCCGCGTAGTTACAAACAGCACAGGAATGAAATCATCAACATGTATTGATCACATCTATACTAATGCTGCAGAAATGTGTTTTAAAGCAGTATCCAGATCCATAGAATGTAGTGATCACAATATAATAGCCATATTTAGGAAAACCACAGTTCCAAAGATTTGGCCTAATATCGTGTATAAGAGGTCATACAATAAGTCTTGTAATGATTCATATGTTGTTGATGTAAAGAGTATTTGCTGGTCTGTGGTGTGTAATGAGGAGAAACCAGATGCTGCACTTGACACATTTATGAAACTACTTATTCAAGTTATTAAGAAAATTACTGAAAAAACTGGTAAATGATGAGGAATTTAAAAATTGTATGGTTGAGAGGGAAGAGGCTAAAGGTATGGCAAATAAGTCTGGCTGATTGGCAAATGTACTGAAAATTAAGAAACCATGTGACTAAACTAAATAAAAATAAACTATACTATGAAACAAAGATAAATGATATAAAGAATGATAGTAAAAAGCACCTTAAATGAAATGTTTGGGAAAAAGCCAACTTGGCTCCATCATTCATTGAATCAGATGACTCATTCATCATGAAGCCACTGATATTGCCAACTACTTTAATGACTTTTTCATTGGCAAGATAAGCAAACTTAGGCATGACATGCCAGCAACAAACGCTGACACTACACATCCAAGTATATCGTACCAAATTATGAAAGACAAGAATTGCACTTTTTTAATTCCGTAAAGTCAGTGTGGAAGAGGTGAAAAACGTATTGTTGTCTATTGACAATGACAAGCTTCTGGGGTAAGACAATCTGGACAGAAAATTACTGAGGATAATAGCGGGAGATATTGCCACTCCTATTTGCCACATCTACAATTTAAGCCTACTAGAGAGCGTGTGCCCTCAGGCCTGGAGTGAAGCTAAAGTTAGTCCCCTACCTAAGAATAGTAAAGCCCCTTTACTGGCTGAAATAGCTGACCAATCAGCCTGTTACCAACCCTTAGTAAACTTCTGGAAAAAAATTGTGTTTGACCAGAAACAATGTTATTTCACAGTAAACAAATTGACAACTTTCAGCACGCTTATAGGGAAGGATACTCAACAAGAACAGCACTTACATACATTACTGATGGTTGGCTTAGAGGAATTGATGATAAAATGATTGTGGTGGGTTGTTAGACTTCAGTGCAGCTTTTAACATGATCAATCATAGTCTGCTCTGGAAGAACGTATGTGTTACAGCTTTACACTCCCTGCTATAATGTGGATAAAGAGTTACTTGTCTAACAGAACACAGAGGGTGTTCTTTAATGGAAGCCTCTCAACCATAATCCAGGTAGAATCAGGAATTCCCCAGGGTAGCTGTTTAGGCCCCTTTCTTTTTTCAATTTTCTACTAACGACGTGCCACTGACTTTGAGTAAAGCCAGAGTGTCTATGTATGCGGATGACTCAACATGGCTGTGGTTAACTTAACAAAGAGTTGCAGTTAGTTTTAGAGTGGGTGGCCAGGAATAAGTTAGCCCTAAATATTAAAGCATTGTATTTGGGACAAAACATTCACTAAACCCTAAACCTCTACTAAATCTTGTAATAAATTATGTGGAAATTGAGCAAATTGAGATTACTAATTTGCTTGAAGTAACCCTAGATTGTCAACTGTCAAGATCAAAACATATTGATACAATAGTAGCTAAGATGCGGAGAATTATCTATCAACAAGGCAGGTCTTCCAGGCCATAGTTTTGTTTCACCTTGACTAATGTTCAGTCGTGTGGTTAAGTGCCACAAAAAAGGTCTTTACAATTAGGAATTACAATTGGCTCAGAACAGGGCAGCACGGCTGGCCCTTGGATGTGGACAGAGAGTTAATATTAATAATATGCATGTTTTTATTTTTATTTTTTACCTTTATTTAACCAGGCAAGTCAGTTAAGAACAAATTCTTATTTTCAATGACGGCCTGGGAACAGCGGGTTAACTGCCTGTTCAGGGGCAGAACGACAGATTTGTACCTTGTCAGCTCAGGGGTTTGAACTTGCAACCTTCCGGTTACTAGACCAACGCTCTAACCACTAGGCTACCCTGTCAATCTCTCCTGGCTCAAATTGGTGGAGAGATTGACTTCATTACTACTTGTATTTATGAGAGGTATTGCCATGTTGAATGCACCAAGCTGTCAGTCTAAACTACTGGCACACAGCTCAGACACCCATGCATAACCCACAAGACATGCCACAAAAGCTCTTTTCAAAGTCCCCAAGTCCAGAACAGACTGTGGGAGGCGCACAGTACTACACAGAGCCATGACTACATGGAACTCTATTCCACATCAAGTAACTGATGCAAGCAGTAAAATGTGATTTAAAAAACAGATTTAAAAAACCCTTACGGAACAGCGGGGACTGTGACGCAACACAAATATAGACACAGACACATGCATGCACAGACACACTATAACACACACTATAACATACATACTATACACACACATACACATGGATTTAGTACTGTAGATAGGTGGTAGTGGTGGAGTAGGGGCCTGAGGGCACACAGTGAGTTGTGAAATCTGTGAATGTATTGTAATGGTATAAACTGCAGGAACTAATGGGGATCCATAATAAATACAAATACAAATACATGGCCTGTAACCTGACTCATTATGTCTAGGGGTCATAGTTACATGTTCTGTTATCTGATTCATTATGTCTAGGGGTCCTATCTACATGGTCTGTAACCTGACTCATTATGTCTAGGGGTCCTATCTACATGGTCTGTAACCTGACTCATTATGTCTAGTGGTCCTATCTACATGGTCTGTAACCTGACTCATTATGTCTAGGGGTCCTATCTACATGGTCTGTAACCTGACTCATTATGTCTAGGGGTCCTAGCTACATGGTCTGTAACCTGACTGTCTAGGGGTCCTAGCTACATGGTCTGTAACTTGATTTGATGTTTGCATAAATGTGAGAAGTCAGCGTATGCAACCAGATGTTGAATGTACTTGTTCCCAGGAAGACGGCTACCATACACGAGGTCTCAGATTCACAATCCATCCTAATTACTCACACTCGTGTGCAAATAAAGTCTTGCCTCACCACCGAGACTAAAGGCTTTGCTCTGCACCTAGACTCAAGGCTTGGTTCTGAACCTAGACTAAAGGCTTGGCTCAGTACCTAGACTACATCCGCAAGTAAAGGCTTGGCTCACATCCGCAAGTAAAGGCTTGGCTCACATCCGCAAGTAAAGGCTTGGCTCACATCCGCAAGTAAAGGCTTGGCTCACATCCGCAAGTAAAGGCTTGGCTCACATCCGCAAGTAAAGGCTTGGCTCACATCCGCAAGTAAAGGCTTGGCTCACCACCGCAAGTAAAGGCTTGGCTCACCACCTAAATTAAAGGCTTGGCTCACCACCTAGAGTAAAGGCTTGGCTCAGCACCTAAAGTAAAGGCTTGGCTCAGCACCTAGACTAAAGGCTTGGCTCAGCACCTAGACTAAAGGCTTGGCTCAGCACCTAAAGTAAAGGCTTGGCTCAGCACCTAGACTAAAGGCTTGGCTCAGCACCTAAAGTAAAGGCTTGGCTCAGCACCTAAAGTAAAGGCTTGGCTCAGCACCTAGACTAAAGGCTTGGCTCAGCACCTAAAGTAAAGGCTTGGCTCAGCACCTAGACTAAAGGCTTGGCTCAGCACCTAAAGTAAAGGCTTGGCTCAGCACCTAGATTAAAGGCTTGGCTCAGCACCTAGACTAAAGGCTTGGCTCAGCACCTAAAGTAAAGGCTTGGCTCAGCACCTAGACTAAAGGCTTGGCTCAGCACCTAGACTAAAGGCTTGGCTCAGCACCTAGACTAAAGGCTTGGCTCACCACCTAGACTAAAGGCTTGGCTCACCACCTAAAGTAAAGGCTTGGCTCAGCACCTAGACTAAAGGCTTGGCTCACCACCTAGACTAAAGGCTTGGCTCACCACCTAGACTAAAGGCTTGGCTCACCACCTAAAGTAAAGGCTTGGCTCAGCACCTAGACTAAAGTACCTCGACAAAGCCTTACTCTGTGTTGCTATGCAAAGCCTTACTCTGTGTTGCTATGCAAAGCCTTACTCTGTGTTGCTATGCAAAGCCTTACTCTGTGTTGCTATGCAAAGCCTTACTCTGTGTTGCTATGCAAAGCCTTACTCTGTGTTGCTATGCAAAGCCTTACTCTGTGTTGCTATGCAAAGCCTTACTCTGTGTTGCTATGCAAAGCCTTACTCTGTGTTGCTATGCAAAGCCTTACTCTGTGTTGCTATGCAAAGCCCTACTCTGTGTTGCTATGTTATGGTTGTTGTTGTTAGGAATATATTTTGTTAGATTGTTTCAATGGCAGCCATATTGAGTTAAATCATGAGTCCCAGTACAGGGACCTGAGACCATGATGATTAAATACTGATTACACACACACACACACACACACACACACACAATAAAGCCGAGTCCTTCCTTTGATGTTGAAAATCTCTCTGCTCCTGACTGATTGCTTGATCCCTTTTTGCAACTTGTATTAAACATGATTTATTCCAAGTCCTATAGCTCTCATTCTTGGAGGACGTGATTTTCCTTAGCTTGCTACAGAACCCATAGCATGTTGGCTAAGAAATCAGCATAAGCAACATAAGAGATGTGTTGGATGGTATTCCCTTCTTGCTCAAGACAACAACAAAAGCTGCCATCTCCCCGAAGCTGCGAAAACATTATTACTAGATTATATAGAGGAGAGAAAACAGAACCAGCAACGATGAATTGATCCATTATGCATGCAGCAGCTACACTGTTTATTTACGCATTTGTAATATCCTAACTAATCAGTTGATATCTTAATTAGCCTCATTACTCATTTTAATAATGACCCAAGATGTTTACTTCATTGTTTCTCAGTGGGGAAGACGACTTGTTCCCTGTGACCTTTGTGATGCAGTGGAAACTATTAGAATATTTCAGTGGGAGTCCCCGACTAGTAGGGCTACTGTTGCTGTTATTTGTAAACAAAATAAGCACACATCACTGTCTCATAAGTCACCCGTACTGAGAAAGTGCAAAACATGGGCTGTGTCTGAAATGGCACTCTAATTCCTATATAGTGTACTAAAGTTGACCGGGACCCATTGTAGTACACTATATATGGAAAAGGTGCCATTTCGGATGCATATGTGTCCTGGTCAAAAGCAGTGCACTGGGGAATACGGTGCCAGCCATGCACGATTTGCATGAGAATGTCTCACCTTACATATGGTTAATTACCCTTGACTGTTCACAGGAATCTAATTAGCAGACCCCTATCCCACCAGAATCCTAATAGGCTCCGGCATTGTGTTAAGTGTTTTGCTTTCAGAGACAGGGCAAGTAGGACTGCATCACAAATGGCATGCTATTTCCTATATAGTACAACACTTTTGAGACTGAATTGGTACCCTATCCTCTATATAGTGCACTACTTTTGAGACTGAATTGGTACCCTATCCTCTATATAGTGCACTACTTTTGAGACTGAATTGGTACCCTGTCCTCTATGTAGTGCACTACTTTTGAGACTGAATTGGTACCCTATCCTCTATATAGTGCACTACTTTAGAGACTGAATTGGTACCCTATACCTCTATATAGTGCACTACTTTTGAGACTGAATTGGTACCCTATCCTCGATGTAGTGCACTACTTTTGACCCGAGCCCTATGGGCCCTATATAGGGAATACAGTGCCATTTGAGACATTTCCCAAGTTAGTCCTATACCTGCTCATAATAAAGGATTTCATCTTCTCGTCCCAGTAATTTATAGAAAGGGGTTTGAGCTCCCGGAATGGACACGGACAGATAAATCAACCCTATCCTGGAAGAAGCTCGCTCGTCTATGTTTCATATGCTTGTCACGTTCTGACCTTAGTTCCTTTGTTTTGTCTTTTGTTTTAGTCTGGTCAGGGCGTGAGTTGGGTGGGCAGTCTATGTTAGTTTGATTTTCTATTTCTGTGTTTGGCCTGGTTATGGTTCTCAATCAGAGGCAGCTGTCAATTGTTGTCCCTGATTGAGAACCATATTTAGGTAGCCTGTTTTCCATTGTGTTTTGTGGGTGGTTGTTTTCTGTTTAGTCTTGTACCTTACAGGACTGTTCGTTGCTGTTTATTGTTTTGTTTTCAGTGTTCATTAAAATACACTACTCAAAAAAATAAAGGGAATACTAAAATAACACATCCTAGATCTGAATGAATGAAATATTCTTATGAAATACTTTTTTCTTTACCAAGTTGAATGTGCTGACAACAAAATCACACAAAAGTTATCAATGGAAATCAAATGTATCAACCCATGGAGGTCTGGATTTGGAGTCACACTCAAAATTAAAGTGGAAAACCACACTACAGGCTGATCCAACTTTGATGTAATGTCCTTAAAACAAGTCAAAATGAGGCTCAGTCGTGTGTGTGTGGCCTCCACGTGCCTGTATGACCTCCCTACAACGCCTGGGCATGCTCCTGATGAGGTGTCGGATGGTCTCCTGAGGGATCTCCTCCCAGACCTGGACTAAAGCATCCACCACCTCCTGGACAGTCTGTGGTGGATGAGGCGAGACATGATGTCCTAGATGTGCTCAATTGGATTCAGGTCTGGGGAACGGGCGGGATCTCATCTCGGTACCTAATGGCAGTCAGGCTACCTCTGGCGAGCACATGGAGGGCTGTGCGGCCCCCCAAAGAAATGCCACCCCACACCATGACTGACCCACCGCCAAACCGGTCATGCTGGAGGATGTTGCAGGCAGCAGAAAGTTCTCCACGGTGTCTCCAGACTCTGTCACGTCTGTCACGTGCTCAGTGTGAACCTGCTTTCATCTGTGAAGAGCACAGGGCGCCAGTGGCGAATTTGCCAATCTTGGTGTTCTCTGGCAAATGCCAAACGTCCTGCACGGTGTTGGGCTGTAAGCACAACCCCCACCTGTGGACGTCGGGCCCTCATACCACCCTCGTGGAGTTTCTGACCGTTTGAGCAGACACATGCACATTTGTGGCTTGCTGGAGGTCATTTTGCAGGGCTCTGGCAGTGCTCCTCCTGCTCCTCCTTGCACAAAGGCGGAGGTAGCGGTCCTACTGCTGGGTTGTTGCCATCCTATGGCGTCCTCCACGTCCCCTGATGTACTGGCCTCTCTCCTGGCAAAGCCTCCATGCTCTGGACCCTATGCTGACAGACATAGCAAACCTTCTTGCCTCAGCTCGCATTGATGTGCCATCTTGGATGAGCTGCACTACCTGAGCCACTTGTGTGGGTTGTAGACTCCGTATCATGCTACCACTAGAGTGAAAGCACCGCCAGCATTCAAAAGTGACCGGAACATCAGCCAGGAAGCATAGGAACTGAGAAGTGGTCTGTGGTTATCACCTGCAGAACCACTCCTTTATTGGGGGTCTCTTGCTAATTGCCTATACTTTCCAACTGTTGTCTATTCCATTTGCACAACAGCATGTTATTGTCAATCAGTGTTGCTTCCTAACTGGACAGTTTGATTTCACAGAAGTGTGATTGACTTGGAGTTACATTGTGTTGTTTAAGTGTTCCCTTTATTTTTTGAGCAGTGTATTTAAAATATGAACACTTACCACGCTGCACCTTGGTCCTCCTCTCCTTCCCCAGACGACAAGCGTCAGAATGCTACTGATATTACATCATCAACTACTGCTGTGCTTGAGAGAACCTATAATGGTGCAGAGGTCATTGGTGGGAAAGCCTTGTGGAAACACATGGTCCTTTTGGGTCATGTGAATGACAGAATGGGCTGCTGTAGATGTTGCATTTATGTCCTTACTGTACTGAAATCCAACTGTTTATATAGGAACCGTTTTCCCCAATGAGACTCTAGCAGGAGAACTTCCAACCTTACATTCATGGAGACAATAATGATCTTGGATCATATGCATATTGCAATAACACAGAGGGCCTTACTTACTTATGTCCTGATTGTATTGGGGAACCAATTCGGGATTGAGACTAGCCTCACGAACCACCCTGATTACACCATTCATATAAGCTCGTGAGATCAGGGTGGCTCGCGAGGCTTTTGAGAAAACAGGAGAACTCAAGTTCCTTTCCACTTCATCAGATTGCACAAGAACCACCTATCTTTGTGTCAACAGGCAGTCTTTATTTTCTATAATGTGTTTCCCCCCCTTGGGCCAGGCAACAGTGTTTGGCCACAGTTGTTTACCTAGCTGTCATATCGGTTGAACTCTGAACTGAGAATGACATTAATTGGGTTGAGAGGAGAGTAGGAGAGTAGATTTTCTAGTTCCTGTCATGGTTGTTCATCATACTGAGGCTCAACCTCCAACCATTACTCTAAAGAAAGCTCTTTTTCTCATTTTCTCCCACCCCTAGCTTGGCTACAGTACATTAAGTACCAGGGCAGAGGCTGACTGTCTCGGCCAAGCCTCAGGACTTGATTTAATGGCAGACTTCTGAGTCACAATTTGGTCATTGGTGACATTAAATTTTCTCTGCCCTTGACAGTGCTCAAACCAAAGATATGCTCTGTTTCCCAAGAAAAGTGTCAGACCAACCTGGTTTATCTCTGAATAGTGTTAGACTAACCTGGGTTATCTCTGTATAGTGTCAGACGAACCTGGGTTATCTCTGTGTAGTGCTACAGTCTAATGTAATCTTTAGTATAACACTCTACTATAATGTTTAGTATAACAGTCTACTGTCATGTTTATTATAACAGTCTACTGTAATGTTTATTATAACAGTCTACTGTCATGTTTATTATAACACTCTACTATAATGTTTAGTATAACAGTCTACTCTCATCTTTAGTATAACACTCTACTATAATGTTTACTATAACAGTCTACTGTCATGTTTAGTATAACAGTCTACTGTAATGTTTATTATAACACTACTATAATGTTTATTATAACAGTCTACTATAATGTTTAGTATAACAGTCTACTGTAATGTTTATTATAACAGTCTACTCTCATGTTTATTATAACAGTCCACTATAATGTTTATTATAACAGTCGACTATAATGTTTACTATAACAGTCTACTGTCATGTTTAATATAACAGTCTACTGTAATGTGTATTATAACAGTCTACTGTAATGTTTATTATAAGAAGTCTACTGTAATGTGTATTATAACAGTCTACTGTAATGTGTATTATAACAGTCTACTGTAATGTTTATTATAACAGTCTACTGTAATGTTTATTATAACAGTCTACTCTCATGTTTATTATAACAGTCTACTGTAATGTTTATTATAACAGTCTACTGTAATGTTTAGTATAACAGTCTACTGTAATGTGTATTATAACAGTCTACTGTAATGTTTATTATAACAGTCTACTGTAATGTTTATTATAACAGTCTACTCTCATGTTTATTATAACAGTCTACTGTAATGTTTATTATAACAGTCTACTGTAATGTTTATTATAACAGTCTACTGTAATGTTTAATATAACAGTCTACTGTAATGTGTATTACAACAGTCTACTGTAATGTTTATTATAAGAAGTCTACTGTAATGTTTATTATAACAGTCTACTGTAATGTTTAGTATAACAGTCTACTCTCATGTTTATTATAACAGTCTACTCTCATGTTTATTATAACAGTCTACTCTCATGTTTATTATAACAGTCTACTCTCATGTTTATTATAACAGTCTACTCTCATGTTAAGTGTAACAGTCTACTATAATGTTTATTATAAGTCTACTATAATGTTTATTATAACAGTCTACTGTAATGTTTAGTATAACAGTCTACTGTAATGTTTATTATAACAGTCTACTATAATGTTTATTATAACAGTCTACTCTCATGTTTATTATAACAGTCTACTATAATGTTTATTATAACAGTCTACTGTAATGTTTAGTATAACAGTCTACTGTAATGTTTATTATAACAGTCTACTCTCATGTTTATTATAACAGTCTACTCTCATGTTTATTATAACAGTCTACTCTCATGTTTATTATAACAGTCTACTCTCATGTTTATTATAACAGTCTACTCTCATGTTTATTATAACAGTCTACTCTCATGTTTATTATAACAGTCTACTCTCATGTTAAGTGTAACAGTCTACTATAATGTTTATTATAAGTCTACTATAATGTTTATTATAACAGTCTACTGTAATGTTTAGTATAACAGTCTACTGTAATGTTTATTATAACAGTCTACTATAATGTTTATTATAACAGTCTACTCTCATGTTTATTATAACAGTCTACTATAATGTTTATTATAACAGTCTACTGTAATGTTTAGTATAACAGTCTACTGTAATGTTTATTATAACAGTCTACTCTCATGTTTATTATAACAGTCCACTATAATGTTTATTATAACAGTCGACTATAATGTTTACTATAACAGTCTACTGTCATGTTTAATATAACAGTCTACTGTAATGTGTATTATAACAGTCTACTGTAATGTTTATTATAAGAAGTCTACTGTAATGTTTATTATAACAGTCTACTGTAATGTTTATTATAACAGTCTACTCTCATGTTTATTATAACAGTCTACTGTAATGTTTATTATAACAGTCTACTGTAATGTTTATTATAACAGTCTACTGTAATGTTTAATATAACAGTCTACTGTAATGTGTATTATAACAGTCTACTGTAATGTTTATTATAAGAAGTCTACTGTAATGTTTAGTATAACAGTCTACTGTAATGTTTAGTATAACAGTCTACTCTCATGTTTATTATAACAGTCTACTCTCATGTTTATTATAACAGTCTACTCTCATGTTTATTATAACAGTCTACTCTCATGTTTAGTATAACAGTCTACTCTCATGTTAAGTGTAACAGTCTACTATAATGTTTATTATAAGTCTACTATAATGTTTATTATAACAGTCTACTATAATGTTTATTATAACAGTCTACTGTAATGTTTAGTATAACAGTCTACTGTAATGTTTAGTATAACAGTCTACTGTAATGTTTATTATAACAGTCTACTCATGTTTATTATAACAGTCTACTCTCATGTTTATTATAACAGTCTACTCTCATGTTTATTATAACAGTCTACTCTCATGTTTATAATAGTCTATAATAATGTTTATTATAACAGTCTATGTGCTCTACTCTCATGTTTATTATAACAGTCTACTGTAATGTTTATTATAACAGTCTACTGTAATGTTTATTATGACAGTCTACTGTAATGTTTATTATAACAGTCTACTGTAATGTTTATTATAACAGTCTACTGTAATGTTTATTATAACAGTCTACTGTAATGTTTATTATAACAGTCTACTGTAATGTTTATTATAAGAAGTCTACTGTAATGTTTAGTATAACAGTCTACTGTCATGTTTATTATAACAGTCTACTGTAATGTTTATTATAACAGTCTACTGTCATGTTTATTATAACACTCTACTATAATGTTTAGTATAACAGTCTACTCTCATCTTTAGTATAACACTCTACTATAATGTTTACTATAACAGTCTACTGTAATGTTTAGTATAACAGTCTACTGTAATGTTTATTATAACAGTCTACTGTAATGTTTAATATAACAGTCTACTGTAATGTTTAGTATAACAGTCTACTGTAATGTTTATTATAACAGTCTACTCATGTTTATTATAACAGTCTACTCTCATGTTTATTATAACAGTCTACTCTCAGGTTTATTATAACAGTCTACTCTCATGTTTATAACAGTCTATAATAATGTTTATTATAACAGTCTATGTGCTCTACTCTCATGTTTATTATAACAGTCTACTGTAATGTTTATTATAACAGTCTACTGTAATGTTTATTATAACAGTCTACTCTCATGTTTATTATAACAGTCTACTGTAATGTTTATTATAACAGTCTACTGTAATGTTTATTATAACAGTCTACTGTAATGTTTATTATAACAGTCTACTGTAATGTTTATTATAACAGTCTACTGTAATGTTTATTATAACAGTCTACTGTAATGTTTATTATAACAGTCTACTGTCATGTTTATTATAACACTCTACTGTAATGTTTATTATAACAGTCTACTGTAATGTTTATGATAACAGTCTACTGTAATGTTTATGATAACAGTCTGTGTGCTCTACTCTCATGTTTATTATAACAGTCTACTGTAATGTTTATTATAACAGTCTACTGTAATGTTTATGATAACAGTCTGTGTGCTCTACTCTCATGTTTATTATAACAGTCTACTGTAATGTTTATTATAACAGTCTACTGTCATGTTTATTATAACAGTCTACTGTAATGTTTATTATAACAGTCTACTGTAATGTTTATTATAACAGTCTACTGTAATGTTTATTATAATAGTCTACTGTAATGTTTATTATAACAGTCTACTGTAATGTTTATTATAACAGTCTACTGTCATGTTTATTATAACAGTCTACTGTCATGTTTATTATAACAGTCTATAATAATGTTTATTATAACAGTCTATGTGCTCTACTCTCATGTTTATTATAACAGTCTACTGTAATGTTTATTATAACAGTCTACTGTAATGTTTACTATAACAGTCTACTGTAATGTTTATTATAACAGTATACTGTCATGTTTATTATAACACTCTACTATAATGTTTGTTATAACAGTCTACTGTAATGTTTATTATAACAGTCTATGTGCTCTACTCTCATGTTTAGTATAACAGTCTACTGTAATGTTTATTATAACAGTCTACTGTCATGTTTAGTATAACAGTCTACTGTAATGTTTAGTATAACAGTCTACTGTAATGTTTAGTATAACAGTCTACTGTAATGTTTAGTATAACAGTCTACTGTAATGTTTAGTATAACAGTCTACTGTAATGTTTAGTATAACAGTCTACTGTAATGTTTAGTATAGCAGTCTACTGTAATGTTTAGTATAACAGTCTACTGTAATGTTTAGTATAACCGTCTACTCTAATGTTTAGTATAATAGTCTACTGTAATGTTTAGTATAACAGTCTACTGTAATGTTTAGTATAACAGTCTACTGTAATGTTTAGTATAACAGTCTACTGTAATGTTTAGTATAACTGTCTACTGTAATGTTTATTATAACTGTCTACTGTAATGTTTATTATAACAGTCTACTCTCATGTTTATTATAACAGTCTACTCTCATGTTTAGTATAACTACATCTTATTCATTATCTGTACCAAACATGAGGAACACCTTTCAAATATTGAGTTGCACCCCATTTTTCCCTCAGAACAGCCTTAATTCGTCAGACTCTACAAGATGTTGAAAGCGTTCCACAGAGATGCTTGCCAATGTTGACTCAATGCTTCCCACAGTTGTATCAAGTAGTCCTTTGGATGGTGGACCATTGTTGATACACAAGGGAAACTGTTGAGCGCGGAGAAGTCAGCAGCATTTCAGTTCTTGACACAAACCGGTGCGCATGGCATCCATACAGTAAGGGGGCGGCAGGGTAGCCTAGTGGTTAGAGCGTTGGACTAATAACCGAAAAGTTGCAAGTTCAAATCCCCGAGCTGACAAGGTACAACTCTGTCGTTCTGCTCCTGAACATGCAGTTAACCCACTGTTCCTTGGCCGTCATTGAAAATAAGAATTTGTTCTTAACTGACTTGCCTAGTTAAATAAAGGTTAAAAATATATATATTTTGTCTTGTCCATTCACCCTCTAAATGGCCCTCATATTCAAGCAGTGTCTCAATTGTCTCAAGGTCAACACAGATTTAATTAACATGTGATATCAATAAGGGATTATAGCTTTCACCTGGTTTGTCTATGTCAAGGAAATAACGTATTTTTAGCACACTCAGTGTACATGGTGATATTGTCAAATCAAATGACATTTTAATGGTCACATACACACGGTTAGCAGATGTTATTGGTCACATACACACGGTTAACAGATGTTATTGGTCACATACACATGGTTAGCAGATGTTAATGGTCACATACACATGGTTAGCAGATGTTAATGGTCACATACACATGGTTAGCAGATGTTCATGGTCACATACACATGGTTAACAGATGTTAATGGTCACATACACATGGTTAGCAGATGTTAATGGTTACATACACATGGTTAGCAGATGTTAATGGTCACATACACATGGTTAGCAGATGTTAATGGTTACATACACATGGTTAGCAGATGTTAATGGTCACATACACATGGTTAGCAGATGTTAATGGTTACATACACATGGTTAGCAGATGTTAATGGTTACATACACATGGTTAGCAGATGTTAATGGTCACATACACATGGTTAGCAGATGTTAATGGTCACATACACATGGTTAGCAGATGTTAATGGTCACATACACATGGTTAGCAGATGTTATTGGTCACATACACACGGTTAGCAGATGTTATTGGTCACATACACACGGTTAGCAGATGTTAATGGTCACATACACACGGTTAGCAGATGTTATTGGTCACATACACACGGTTAGCAGATGTTATTGGTCACATACACATGGTTAGCAGATGTTAATGGTTACATACACATGGTTAGCAGATGTTAATGGTTACATACACATGGTTAGCAGATGTTATTGGTCACATACACACGGTTAGCAGATGTTAATGGTCACATACACATGGTTAGCAGATGTTAATGGTCACATACACATGGTTAGCAGATGTTAATGGTTACATACACATGGTTAGCAGATGTTATTGGTTACATACACATGGTTAGCAGATGTTAATGGTTACATACACATGGTTAGCAGATGTTATTGGTTACATACACATGGTTAGCAGATGTTAATGGTTACATACACATGGTTAGCAGATGTTATTGGTTACATACACATGGTTAGCAGATGTTAATGGTTACATACACATGGTTAGCAGATGTTAATGGTCACATACACATGGTTAGCAGATGTTAATGGTTACATACACATGGTTAGCAGATGTTATTGGTTACATACACATGGTTAGCAGATGTTAATGGTTACATACACATGGTTAGCAGATGTTATTGGTTACATACACATGGTTAGCAGATGTTAATGGTTACATACACATGGTTAGCAGATGTTATTGGTTACATACACATGGTTAGCAGATGTTAATGGTTACATACACATGGTTAGCAGATGTTAATGGTTACATACACATGGTTAGCAGATGTTATTGGTTACATACACATGGTTAGCAGATGTTAATGGTTACATACACATGGTTAGCAGATGTTAATGGTCACATACACATGGTTAGCAGATGTTAATGGTTACATACACATGGTTAGCAGATGTTAATGGTTACATACACATGGTTAGCAGATGTTAATGGTTACATACACATGGTTAGCAGATGTTAATGGTCACATACACATGGTTAGCAGATGTTAATGGTCACATACACATGGTTAGCAGATGTTAATGGTCACATACACATGGTTAGCAGATGTTAATGGTTACATACACATGGTTAGCAGATGTTATTGGTCACATACACACGGTTAACAGATGTTAATGGTCACATACACATGGTTAACAGATGTTAATGGTTACATACACATGGTTAACAGATGTTAATGGTCACATACACATGGTTAGCAGATGTTAATGGTTACATACACATGGTTAGCAGATGTTAATGGTCACATACACATGGTTAGCAGATGTTCATGGTCACATACACATGGTTAGCAGATGTTAATGGTTACATACACATGGTTAGCAGATGTTAATGGTTACATACACATGGTTAGCAGATGTTAATGGTTACATACACATGGTTAGCAGATGTTAATGGTCACATACACATGGTTAGCAGATGTTAATGGTCACATACACATGGTTAGCAGATGTTAATGGTTACATACACATGGTTAGCAGATGTTAATGGTTACATACACATGGTTAGCAGATGTTAATGGTCACATACACATGGTTAGCAGATGTTAATGGTCACATACACATGGTTAGCAGATGTTAATGGTCACATACACATGGTTAGCAGATGTTATTGGTCACATACACACGGTTAGCAGATGTTATTGGTCACATACACACGGTTAGCAGATGTTAATGGTCACATACACACGGTTAGCAGATGTTATTGGTCACATACACACGGTTAGCAGATGTTATTGGTCACATACACATGGTTAGCAGATGTTATTGGTCACATACACATGGTTAGCAGATGTTAATGGTCACATACACATGGTTAACAGATGTTAATGGTCACATACACATGGTTAACAGATGTTAATGCGAGTGTAGTGAAAAGCTTGTACTTCTAGTTACAAAAGTGCAGTAATATCTAACAAGTAATCTAACAATTCCTCAACAACTAGGGGTGAATGAGAACATGTACAGTTGAAGTCGTAAATTTACATCCACTTAGGTTGGAGTCATTGAAACTTGTTTTTCAACCACTCCACAAATTTCTTGTTAACAAACTATAGTTTTGGCAAGTCGGTTAGGACATCTACTTTGTGCATGACACAAGTCATTTTCACAGACAGATTATTTCACTTAAAGTTCACTGTATCACAATTCCAGTGGGTCAGAAGTTTACATACACTAAGTTGACTGTGCCTTTAAACAGCTTGGAAAATTCCTGATAATGATGTCATGGCTTTAGAAGCTTCTGATAGGCTAATTGATATCATTTGAGTCAATTGGAGGTGTACCTGTGGATGTATTTCAAGGCCTACCTTCAAACTCAGTACCTCTTTGCTTGACATCATGGGAAAATCTAAATAAATCAGCCCGAGACCTCAGGAAAAAAATGTAGACCTCCACAAGTCTGGTTCATCCTTGGGAGAAATTTCCAAACCCCTGAAGGTACCACGTTCATCTGTACAAACAATAGTATGCAAGTATAAACACCATGGGACCACGCAGCCGTCATACTGTTCAGGAAGGAGACAAGTTTTGTCTCCTGGAGATGAATGTACTTTGGTGCGAGAAGTGCAAATCAATCCCAGAACAACAGCAAAGGACCTTGTGAAGATACTGGAGGAAACAGGTACAAAAGTGTCTATATCCACAGTAAAAACGAGTCTTATGTCGACATAACCTGAAACGCCGCTCAGCAAGGAAGAAGCCACTGATACAAAACGCCATAAAAATGCCAGACTACGGTTTGCAACTGCACATGGGGACAAAGATCATACTTTTTGGAGAAATGTCCTCTGGTCTGATGAAATAAAAACAGAACTGTTTGGCCATAATGCCCATCGTTATGTTTTGAGGAAAAAGGGGGAGGCTTGCAAGCCAAAAAACAAAATCCCAACCGTGAAGCACAGGGGTGGCAGCATCATGTTGTGGGGGTGCTTTGCTGCAGGAGGGACCGGTGCACTTCTCAATATAGATGGCAGCATGAGGGAGGGAAAATTCTGTGGATATATTAAAGCAACACCTCAAGACATCAGTCAGGAAGTTAAAGCTTTGTCGCAAATGGGTCTTCCAAATGGACAATGACCCCAAGCATACTTCCAAAGTTGTGGCAAAATGGCTTAAGGACAACAAGGGCCAAGGTATTGGAGTGGCCTTCACAAAGCCCTGACCTCAATTCCATAAACAATGTGTGGGCAGAACTGAAAAAAGTGTGTGCGAGCAAAGAGGCCTACAAACCTGTCTCAGTTACACCAGCTCTGTCAGGAGGAATGGGCCAAAATTCACCAAACTTATTGTGGGAAGCTTGTGGAAGGCTACCCAAAAAGTTTGACCCAAGTTAAACAATTTAAAGGCAATGCTACCAAATACTAATTGAGTGTATGTAAACCTCTTACCCACTGGGAATGTGATGAAAGAAATAAAAGCTTAAATAAATCTTTCTCTCTACTATTATTCTGACATTTCACATTCTTAAAATTTCGTGTTGATCCTAACTGACCTAAGACAGGGAACTTTTACTAGGATTAAATGTCAGGAATTGTGAAAAACTGAGTTGAAATGTATTTGGCTTAGATGTAGGTAAACTTCCGACTTCAACTGTAGTATATGGATGCGCGATGGCCGAGCGGCATAGACAAGGCGCAATAGATTGTATAAAATACATTATATACATATAATATGAGTAATGTATGATAGATAAACATTATTAAAGTGGCATTATTTAAAGTGACTAGTGATCCATTTTTTAAAGTGTCCAGTGATTGGGTCTCAATGTAGACAGCAGCCTCTCTGAGTTAGTGATGGCTGTTTAGCAGTCTGATGGCCTTGAGATAGAAGCTGTTTTTCAGTCTCTCAGTCCCAGCTTTGATGCACCTGTACTGACCTCGCCTTCTGGATGGTGTTCTACTATTGTCACTCTGATGGCATAATTTTGAGATATATGATAAATACACTTTTTCTTATTATATCATAAAATGAATGTATTCCCAGTAGAAATACAACTTACACAACTTAGAATGTCACACATCCATTTTGATGAACTATTAGCCATAGTAGAGAAGAGGGATTTTGTGGACGGATTTACATTAGTTCCTTTTTAGTTCATAAATCACACATGGCATCAGGTAGCTCCTCTACCTTGGAACACATGACTTCAGGAAGCTCCTCTACCTTGGAACACATGGTCTCAGGTAGCTCCTCTACCTTGGAACACATGGCATCAGGTAGCTCCTCTACCTTGGAACACATGGCCTCAGGTAGCTCCTCTACCTTGAAACACATGGTCTCAGGTAGCTCCTCTACCTTGGAACACATGGCTTCAGGTAGCTCCTCTACCTTGAAACACATGGCTTCAGGTAGCTCCTCCACCTTGAAACACATGGTCTCAGGTAGCTCCTCTACCTTGGTTCACATGGCTTCAGGTAGCTCCTCTACCTTGGAACACATGGTCTCAGGTAGCTCCTCTACCTTGAAACACATGGCTTCAGGTAGCTCCTCCACCTTGAAACACATGGTCTCAGGTAGCTCCTCTACCTTGGTTCACATGGTCTCAGGTAGCTCCTCTACCTTGGAACACATGGCCTCAGGTAGCTCCTCTACCTTGGAACACATGGCTTCAGGTAGCTCCTCTACCTTGGAACACATGGTCTCAGGTAGCTCCTCTACCTTGGAACACATGGCCTCAGGTAGCTCCTCTACCTTGGAACACATGGCTTCAGGTAGCTCCTCTACCTTGGAACACATGGCCTCAGGTAGCTCCTCTATCTTGGAACACATGGCCTCAGGAAGCTCCTCTACCTTGGAACACATGGTCTCAGGTAGCTCCTCTACCTTGAAACACATGGTCTCAGGTAGCTCCTCTACCTTGGAACACATGGCTTCAGGTAGCTCCTCTACCTTGGAACACATGGCTTCAGGTAGCTCCTCTACCTGGAACACATGGCCTCAGGAAGCTCCTCTACCTTGGAACACATGGTCTCAGGTAGCTCCTCTACCTTGAAACACATGGTCTCAGGTAGCTCCTCTACCTTGGTTCACATGGCTTCAGGTAGCTCCTCTACCTTGGAACACATGGTCTCAGGTAGCTCCTCTACCTTGGAACACATGGTCTCAGGTAGCTCCTCTACCTGAAACACATGGTCTCAGGTAGCTCCTCTACCTTGGTTCACATGGCTTCAGGTAGCTCCTCTACCTTGGAACACATGGTCTCAGGTAGCTCCTCTACCTTGGAACACATGGTCTCAGGTAGCTCCTCTACCTTGGAACACATGGCCTCAGGAAGCTCCTCTACCTTGGAACACATGGTCTCAGGTAGCTCCTCTACCTTGGAACACATGGCCTCAGGTAGCTCCTCTACCTTGAAACACATGGCTTCAGGTAGCTACTCTTCCTTGGAACACATGGCTTCAGGTAGCTCCTCTACCTTGGAACACATGGCCTCAGGAAGCTCCTCTACCTTGGAACACATGGTCTCAGGTAGCTCCTCTACCTTGAAACACATGGTCTCAGGTAGCTCCTCTACCTTGAAACACATGGCTTCAGGTAGCTCCTCTTCCTTGGAACACATGGCCTCAGGTAGCTCCTCTACCTTGGAACACATGGCTTCAGGTAGCTCCTCTACCTTGGAACACATGGCCTCAGGTAGCTCCTCTACCTTGGAACACATGGCCTCAGGAAGCTCCTCTACCTTGGAACACATGGTCTCAGGTAGCTCCTCTACCTTGAAACACATGGTCTCAGGTAGCTCCTCTACCTTGGAACACATGGCTTCAGGTAGCTCCTCTACCTTGGAACACATGGCTTCAGGTAGCTCCTCTACCTTGGAACACATGGCCTCAGGAAGCTCCTCTACCTTGGAACACATGGTCTCAGGTAGCTCCTCTACCTTGAAACACATGGTCTCAGGTAGCTCCTCTACCTTGGTTCACATGACTTCAGGTAGCTCCTCTACCTTGGAACACATGGTCTCAGGTAGCTCCTCTACCTTGGAACACATGGTCTCAGGTAGCTCCTCTACCTTGAAACACATGGTCTCAGGTAGCTCCTCTACCTTGGTTCACATGGCTTCAGGTAGCTCCTCTACCTTGGAACACATGGTCTCAGGTAGCTCCTCTACCTTGGAACACATGGTCTCAGGTAGCTCCTCTACCTTGGAACACATGGCCTCAGGAAGCTCCTCTACCTTGGAACACATGGTCTCAGGTAGCTCCTCTACCTTGGAACACATGGCCTCAGGTAGCTCCTCTACCTTGAAACACATGGCTTCAGGTAGCTCCTCTTCCTTGGAACACATGGCTTCAGGTAGCTCCTCTATCTTGGAACACATGGCCTCAGGAAGCTCCTCTACCTTGGAACACATGGTCTCAGGTAGCTCCTCTACCTTGAAAACATGGTCTCAGGTAGCTCCTCTACCTTGAAACACATGGCTTCAGGTAGCTCCTCTACCTTGGTTCACATGGTCTCAGGTAGCTCCTCTACCTTGGAACACATGGTCTTAGGTAGCTCCTCTACCTTGGAACACATGGTCTCAGGTAGCTCCTCTACCTTGGAACACATGGTCTCAGGTAGCTCCTCTACCTTGGAACACAAAGTTTTTAAAAATATTAAAATCTGTAGCATGCGTCTTGCTAACTAACAGTCCGAGCTCTCTCCGGTGTCCTCGTTCCATGAAACATCCAGGAATAAAGTGATTTAATACTATAAAATGCACATATAAAACTTTATTTATTTGCTAGTATGCATGCCAGGTATGTTCTTTCTACGGTTTAGAATCCCTATGATATTGCCTCTTGGCAGCAGAGTCTAATGAGTTCAGTGTCACGACCATAAACATTATAAAACAAGTTAGTAACAAAGCAGCGTTCTCTTCCTCACCTCTTCCTCACCTCTTCCTCCAATCTCTCACTAATGTCCTGATGTGATTGCTGACGTGGGGTCCATAGTTTTAGCAGCGTATCAGTGTTGTCTCAATAGCTACAGATCAATCTGTGTCCCTCCCGACAGCCTCTGCATTGCAGGCACAATGTTGTGATCTGCTCCCACTACGCCTGCACCTCCTTGTAGTGCACAGCCCTATTTACACAGAGACAAGAGGAGCTCTGTTCAGCCAGCACAAACAACAAGGGAGAAGAAGGGGCCATTTATTCAAATAATCCTGACACCAGCTGCATAATGAATGTAAATATCCCATATAGTCACACACACACACAGGAATGGTAAAATCAATGTTGGATGTGTATTGTGTTCTGCTCACCTAATGCAGTGCTGAGTCTATAGTGTATCCTTCATCAATCACAGTCAGTCACAACCGTTTTGTTATTTAGATGAGAGGGAGTGGAGATTATGATCAACTCTTTTCTGAATCCTTCTACCACTGTAGGACTAATTACAATGCAGTATAGCAACATGTATTACCCTCACAGAATGTGAACATATACATGGATAACCCTCACAGAATGTGAACATATACATGGATAACCCTCACAGAATGTGAACATATACATGGATAACCCTCACAGAATGTGAACATATACATAGATAACCCTCACATAGTGTGTATATAAACATGGATAACCCTCACATAGTGTATATAAACATGATAACCCTCACATAGTGTGTATATAAACATAGATAACCCTCACAGTGTATATAAACATGGATAACCCTCACATAGTGTGTATATAAACATAGATAACCCTCACATAGTGTGTATATAAACATAGATAACCCTCACATAGTGTGTATATAAACATGGATAACCCTCACATAGTGTATATATAAACATAGATTGCCCTCACATAGTGTGTATATAAACATAGATAACCCTCACATAGTGTGTATATAAACATAGATAACCCTCACATAGTGTGTATATAAACATGGATAACCCTCACATAGTGTATATATAAACATAGATTGCCCTCACATAGTGTGTATATAAACATGGTTAACCCTCACATAGTGTATATATAAACATAGATTGCCCTCACATAGTGTATATATAAATATAGATTGCCCTCACATAGTGTATATATAAACATAGATTGCCCTCACATAGTGTATATATAAACATAGATTGCCCTCACATAGTGTGTATATAAACATAGATTGCCCTCACATAGTGTATATATAAACATAGATTGCCCTCACATAGTGTGTATATAAACATAGATTGCCCTCACATAGTGTATATATAAACATAGATTGCCCTCACATAGTGTATATATAAACATAGATTGCCCTCACATAGTGTGTATATAAACATAGATAACCCTCACAGTGTATATAAACATAGATAACCCTCACATAGTGTGTATATAAACATAGATAACCCTCACAGTGTATATAAACAATGATAACCCTCACATAGTGTGTATATAAACATGGATAACCCTCACATAGTGTACATATAAACATAGATTGCCCTCACATAGTGTGTATATAAACATGGTTAACCCTCACATAGTGTATATATAAACATAGATTGCCCTCACATAGTGTATATATAAATATAGATTGCCCTCACATAGTGTATATATAAACATAGATTGCCCTCACATAGTGTATATATAAACATAGATTGCCCTCACATAGTGTATATATAAACATAGATTGCCCTCACATAGTGTGTATATAAACATAGATAACCCTCACAGTGTATATAAACATAGATAACCCTCACATAGTGTGTATATAAACATAGATAACCCTCACAGTGTATATAAACATAGATAACCCTCACATAGTGTGTATATAAACATAGATAACCCTCACATAGTGTGTATATAAACATAGATAACCCTCACATAGTGTATATATAAACATAGATAACCCTCACATAGTGTGTATATAAACATGGATAACCCTCACATAGTGTGTATATAAACATAGATAACCCTCACAGTGTATATAAACATGGATAACCCTCACATAGTGTACATATAAACATAGATTGCCCTCACATAGTGTGTATATAAACATGGTTAACCCTCACATAGTGTATATATAAACATAGATTGCCCTCACATAGTGTGTATATAAACATAGATAACCCTCACAGTGTATATAAACATAGATAACCCTCACATAGTGTGTATATAAACATAGATAACCCTCACAGTGTATATAAACATAGATAACCCTCACATAGTGTGTATATAAACATAGATAACCCTCACATAGTGTATATATAAACATAGATAACCCTCACATAGTGTGTATATAAACATAGATAACCCTCACATAGTGTGTATATAAACATAGATAACCCTCACAGTGTATATAAACATAGATAACCCTCACATAGTGTGTATATAAACATAGATTGCCCTCACATAGTGTGTATATAAACATAGATAACCCTCACATAGTGTGTATATAAACATGGATAACCCTCACATAGTGTATATATAAACATAGATAACCATCACAGTGTATATATAAACATAGATAACCATCACAGTGTATATATAAACATAGATAACCATCACAGTGTATATATAGACATAGATAACCCTCACATAGTGCATATATAAACATAGATAACCTTCACATAGTGTATATAAACATAGATAACCCTCACATAGTGTGTATATAAACATGGATAACCCTCACATAGTGTATATATAAACATAGATAACCATCACAGTGTATATATAAACATAGATTGCCCTCACAGTGTATATAAACATGGATAACCCTCACATAGTGTGTATATAAACATAGATAACCCTCACATAGTGTGTATATAAACATAGATAACCCTCACAGTGTATATAAACATAGATAACCCTCACATAGTGTATATATAAACATAGATAACCCTCACATAGTGTATATAAACATAGATAACCCTCACATAGTGCATATATAAACATAGATAACCCTCACATAGTGTATATAAACATAGATAACCCTCACAGTGTATATAAACATAGATAACCCTCACATAGTGTATATAAACATAGATAACCCTCACATAGTGTATATAAACATAGATAACCCTCACATAGTGTATATAAACATAGATAACCCTCATAGTGTATATATAAACATAGTTAACCCTCATAGTGTATATATAGACATAGATAACCCTCACAGTGTATATAAACATAGATAACCCTCACAGTGTATATATAAACATAGATTGCCCTCACAGTGTATATAACCATAGATAACCCTCACATAGTGTATATAAACATAGATAACCCTCATAGTGTATATATAAACATAGATAACCCTCATAGTGTATATATAGACATAGATAACCCTCACAGTGTATATAAACATAGATAACCCTCACAGTGTATATAAACATAGATAACCATCACAGTGTATATAAACATAGATAACCCTCACAGTGTATATAAACATAGATAACCATCACAGTGTATATAAACATAGATAACCCTCACATAGTGTATATAAACATAGATAACCCTCACATAGTGTATATAAACATAGATAACCCTCACAGTATATATAAACATAGATTGCCCTCACAGTGTATATAACCATAGATAACCCTC
>NC_068450.1:9877458-9890850 GCF_023373465.1 Oncorhynchus keta | reverse complement strand
AAAGGGGAAAGAAGTGGACATTTTTTAAAGTGCACACAAATCTTTTTGTTCAGAATGTGTTTACTGCCTCCTGAAACACAAGCATAAATGTGTTCCGTTGATAATGAATTTAAGTTTCTGTGTTTGTTCTGGGTCAACTGTCTACTGTCTACTTTTCTAAAAAGTTCAATTCAGTTTTAAAACATGAATGGGTCCAATTCACTACGCAGGCAGTAGTTTATTAACTCTCTTGACCACACCCTTTCCCAGTCTCTTCCCATTCACAAGGCAGGCAATATGCTTGACCACACCCTTTCCCAGTCTCCTCCCATTCACAAGGCAGGCAATATGCTTGACCACACCCTTTCCCAGTCTCCTCCCATTCACAAGGCAGGCAATATGCTTGACCACACCCTTTCCCAGTCTCTTCCCATTCACAAGGCAGGCAATATGCTTGACCACACCCTTTCCCAGTCTCTTCCCATTCACAAGGCAGGCAATATGCTTGACCACACCCTTTCCCAGTCTCTTCCCATTCACAAGGCAGGCAATATGCTTGACCACACCCTTTCCCAGTCTCTTCCCATTCACAAGGCAGGCAATATGCTTGACCACACCCTTTCTCAGTCTCCTCCTACTAACAAGGCAGGCAAAATGCTTGACCACACCCTTTCCCAGGCTCCTCCCAATCACAAGGCAGACAATATGCTTGACCACACCCTTTCTCAGTCTCCTTCCATTCACAAGGCAGGCAATATGCTTCACCACACCCTTTCTCAGTCTCCTCCCATTCACAAGGCAGGCAAAATGCTTGACCACACCCTTTCCCAGGCTCCTCCCACGCACAAGGCAGGCAATATGCTTGACCACACACATTCCCAGTCCCCTCCCACTCACAAGGCAGGCAATATGCTTGACCACACCTTTTCTCAGGCTCCTCCCACTCACAAGGCAGGCAATACGCTTGACCACAAACTTTCCCAGTCTCCTCCCACTCACAAGGCAGGCAATATGCTTTACCACACCCTTTCCCAGGCTCCTCCCATTCATAAGGCAGGCAATACGCTTCACCCTTTCCCAGTCTCCTCCCATTCATAAGGCAGGCAATATGCTTGACCACACCCTTCCCCAGGCTCCTCCCACTCACAAGGCAGGCAATATGCTCTACCACTAGAACCTTTACTAGCATTGTTTCACTCCCTGCTCTCTACCTTATCTTATATCTGCTACTAAAGCTACTTTATATCACTCCAAATATCAAGCTTCTGCCTCTAACCCTAGAAAACTCTTTTCCACCTTCTCCTCCATCCTCCACCATATCTGCGGATGACTCACTCAGCCTCCTCATTCACTCAGCCTATTGAGTTCACTGGTTCCACTCACACAGAACTACCCTGAACCTTGACCTCTTTATCCCCTCTCTCTTCAGATGAAATCCTGCCACTAGTGAAGTCTCGCCGCCCGACAACTTGCCCGTTCCTTCCCGTCCCTTCCTGCCTTCTCCAGACTATCTCTGGAGACCTTCTCCCATTCCTCACTTCCTTCATCATCTCATCCCTGACCACTGACTGCATCACCTCTGACTTCAAAATGGCTAGAGTTGATCCCCTCATCAAGAAACCAACACTCGACCACTCTGATGTCAAAAACTACAGACCAGTAGCCCTTCTTTCTAGTCTAGACAATAGTGACCCATCCACTTAGCTATATGTGGGTGAGGGGTGGTTATAGCATTTCTTTCACATGACTCATCAATTTAGACAGGTGTGTTGGGTAAGAGTCATCTAATATTTATAAAATATTTATAAAATATTTTTTATCTGGACACTTTCTGTTTTTTGATATTGTTACTACGCAAGTATGCCGGTAGTATCACTGTACCGGTTACACCTTCTGTATCCTGTGCATGTGACAAACAAACATATTTTTGATTTGATATCGTGTGTGTTTACCACGTGGACTCACATGGGCATCCTTGAAGAGATGGGTGGGACTAAAGGCTTAAGAGGGTGTGAACTATCAGGAATCAAGGTAAGACCCAGATGTAGACTGTGTCGGAGTAACAATGTTCATTACGGCAACAGGGTAGGCAGCGGTCGATAAACGGAGAAGTGGGGGAAAGGTTCAGGACGGCAGGCAGAGGGGTCTGGCAGGCAGAGGGGTCTGGCAGGCAGAGGGGTCTGGCAGGCAGAGGGGTCTGGCAGCCAGAGAGGTCTGGCAGGCAGAGGGGTCTGGCAGGCAGGCTCAGGGTCAGGGGCAGGGGCAGGCAGAGGGGTCTGGCAGGCAGGCTCAGGTTCAGGGGCAGGGGCAGGCAGAGGGGTCTGGCAGGCAGGCTCAGGGTCAGGGGCAGGGGCAGGCAGAGGTCTGGCAGGCAGGCTCAGGGTCAGGGGCAGGGGCAGGCAGAGGGGTCTGGCAGGCAGGCTCAGGTTCAGGACGTCAGGCAGAGGGGTCTGGCAGGCAGGCTCAGGGTCAGGGGCAGGCAGAGGGGTCTGGCAGGCAGGCTCAGGGTCAGGGGCAGGCAGAGGGGTCTGGCAGGCAGGCTCAGGGTCAGGGGCAGGCAGAGGGGTCTGGCAGGCAGGCTCAGGGTCAGGGGCAGGCAGAGGGGTCTGGCAGGCAGGGTCAGGGTCAGGTGCAGGCAGAGGGGTCTGGCAGGCAGGCTCAGGGTCAGGGGCAGGCAGAGGGGTCTGGCAGGCAGGCTCAGGGTCAGGGGCAGGCAGAGGGGTCTGGCAGGCAGGCTCAGGGTCAGGTGCAGGCAGAGGGGTCTGGCAGGCAGGCTCAGGGTCAGGGGCAGGCAGAGGGGTCTGGCAGGCAGGCTCAGGGTCAGGGGCAGGCAGAGGTGTCTGGCAGGCAGGCTCAGGGTCAGGGGCAGGCAGAGGGGTCTGGCAGGCAGGCTCAGAGACAGGACAGGCAAGGGTCAAAACCAGGACAGCGAAAGAAAAAGAGAGACTGGGGGAAATGCAGAAGCTTACAGAAAACCTCTGGTTGGCTTGACAAACAGACGAACTGGCCACGTACAAACAGAAAACACAGGTATGAATACCCAGGGGATAATGGGGAGGATGGGCGACACCTGGGGGGGGGTGGAGACAATCACAAAGACAGGTGAAACAGATCAGGGAGTGACAGTGAATGATGCTGAATGGATGTAGACAAAGTAGAGCTCTCCAGTAGGTGTACCAAAATATTCAAGGGCCATTTTCTCAAAAGTGGGGTTACAAGTTTATCAACTTTCAGAATTACTTGTTCCTCAAAAGCAGTGTATGATATACCATTTTCTAGCTCTGAGTGTCTACTTTTATCCAATGTAAAAAACACAATTTCAAATTTTGCTACATAAGACAGAATCGAGGTGGTCGGTCAAGTATGTCTCACCATCCCCTCTTCTCTCTCTGTGAGATACGTCTCACCATCCCCTCTTCTCTCTCTGTGAGATATGTCTCATCACCACCTCTTCTCTCTCTGTGAGATATGTCTCATCACCACCCCTTCTCTCTCTGTGAGATATGTCTCATCACCACCTCTTCTCTCTGTGAGATATGTCTCATCACCACCTCTTCTCTCTCTGTGAGATATGTCTCATCACCACCTCTTCGCTCTGTGAGATATGTCTCATCACCACCTCTTCTCTCTGTGAGATATGTCTCATCACCACCTCTTCTCTCTCTGTGAGATATGTCTCATCACCACCTCTTCTCTCTATGAGATATGTCTCATCACCACCCCTTCTCTCTCTGTGAGATATGTCTCATCACCACCCCTCTTCTCTCTGTGAGATATGTCTCATCACCACCTCTTCTCTCTCTGTGAGATATCTCTCATCACCACCCCTTCTTTCTCTGTGAGATATGTCTCATCACCACCTCTTCTCTCTCTGTGAGATATGTCTCATCACCACCTCTTCTCTCTGTGAGATATGTCTCATCACCACCTCTTCTCTCTGTGAGATATGTCTCACCATCCCCTCTTCTCTCTGTGAGATATGTCTCATCACCACCTCTTCTCTCTGTGAGATATGTCTCATCACCACCCCTCTTCTCTCTGTGAGATATGTCTCACCATCCCCTCTTCTCTCTCTGTGAGATATGTCTCATCACCACCTCTTCTCTCTCTGTGAGATATGTCTCATCACCACCTCTTCTCTCTCTGTGAGATATGTCTCACCACCTCTTCTCTCTGTGAGATATGTCTCATCACCACCTCTTCTCTCTCTGTGAGATATGTCTCACCACCACCTCTTCTCTCTCTGTGAGATATGAAGGGATGACACCAGCTATGATTAGGCTACATATTGGAGACATGTCTGTGCAGTAGCAGGCTGTTAATTAGTTGTTGCAGTGTGTAGCGTGAGAGGCTAGAGGACTCCAGTTCAACACCTGCAGAGAGGGGTTAAGTGATCCGATCAATGGCTCAATTGGCAGGGACAATATGAGTGGCTACGGCAGGTCGGAAAGGGCAGTGTGGAGTGCCATTGAGATTGTGTCATCTGTGGATCTGTTTTGGGCGGTATGCAAATTGGAGTGGGTCTAGGGTATCTGGCAGGATGCTGTTGATGTGAGCCTTGATCAGCCTTTCAGAGCACTTCATGGCTTCCGACGTGGTGCTACGGGGCAGTGATCATTTAGGCAGGTTAGCTTCGCTTCCTTGGGCACAGGGACTATGATGGAGTGCTTGAAACCTGTAGGTATTACAGACTCCACGCGTGCTTTGAGTACACGTCCCTGTGGTAATCCCGTCTGGCCCAGTGGCTTTGTGAATGCTGACCTGTTAAAGTCTTGCTCACATCGGCTACGAGTGCGTTATCACAGGGTCGTCCAGAACAGCTGGTGCTCTCATGCATGCTTCAGTGTTGCTTGCCTCAGCGAGCATAAAAGGCATTGCTTCGTCTGGTAGGCTCGTGTCACTGGGCGCTCCGTCTGGGTTTCCCTTTGCAGTCTGTAATAGTTTTCAAGCCCTGCCACATCCGACGAGCATCAGAGCCGGTGTTGTAGAATTCAATCTTAATCCTGTATTGACGCATTGCTTGTTTGGCCAGTTCGTCTGAGGCATGCATTGTGAAGCTAAAGTATTCTTTCAAGCTATTTCCTTTTCAGAGTAGATTCACTCAGCCAAGTCTCTGAGCTTTAGACTAAAGTGAGTGTAAAATACTTTTGGATTCATTGTATAGTCAGTTTTGACTATAGTGAATATTAATGATGTACAAGGATTCTGTTTACAATTTTAATTAATCCCAATCCTTCTATAGTTATCTGTTCAACAAATTCTAATTGTAGCCTACAGTGTAGGATTGGGAGGAGGTTTAGAATAGGTATAGGGCCATATTATTCTATAATTATCTGTATCTAACAATTATAATGGTACATTGGAGGATTGGGTGGAGGTACACTACATGGCCAATAAGTATGTGGACACCTGCTCATCGAACATCTCATTCTAGGAATCATGGGTATTAATATGGAGTTGCCCCCCTTCCCCCTTTGTTGCTATAACAGCCGCCACTCTTCTGGGCAGGCTTTCCTCTAGATGTTGGACTTGCTTCCATTCAGCCTGAAGATCATTAGTGATGTTGGGCGACTAGACCCTGGCTCACAGTGGGGGAATTGTCATGCTGAAACAGGAAAGGCATTCCCAGAAACTGTTGCCACAAATTTGGAAGCACAGAATTGTCTAGAATGTCATTGTATGCTGTGGTGGAAAGATTTCCCTTCACTGGAACTAAGGGGCCTAGCCCGAGCCATGAAATACAGTCCCAGACCATTATTCCTCCTACACCAAACTTTACAGTTGGCACTGTGCATTCGGGCAGGTAGTGTTCTCCTGGCATCCTCCAAACAGAGATTAGTTGTCCGGACTACCAGATGGTGAAGCGTGATTCGTTACACCAGAGAATGTGTTTCCACTGGCAGTGTGGCCTACCAGTTCGTGGCTGAGCCGTTGTTGTTCCTAGACATTTCCACTTCACAATAACAGCACTTACAGTTGACAGAGCAGCTCTAGCAGTGCAGGAATTTGACGAACTGACTTGTTGGAAGGTAGCATCCAATGACAGTGCCACGTTGAAAGTCACTGAGCTCTTTTGTAAGGCCATTCTACTGCCAATGATGGTATATGGGGATTGCATGTCTGTGTGCTCGGGTTTATACAGCTGTCAGTAACGGATGTGGGTGAAATAGCCGAATCCACAAATTTGAAGGGGTGTCCACATACTATTGTATATCTAGTGTAGGTAGGTATAAATGCAATATACTGTAGGATTGGGAGGAGGTAGGTAGGTAGGTAGGTAGGTATAGATATACTGTAGGATTGGGAGGAGGTAGGTAGGTAGGTATGTAGGTATAGATATACTGTAGGATTGGGACGAGGTAGATAGGTATAGATATACTGTAGGATTGGGAGGAGGTAGGTAGGTATAGATATACTGTAGGATTGGGAGGAGGTTGTTAGGTATAGATATACTGTAGGATTGGGAGGAGGTAGGTAGGTATAGATATACTGTAGGATTGGGAGGAGGTAGGTAGGTATAGATATACTGTAGGATTGGGAGGAGGTAGGTAGGTATAGATATACTGTAGGATTGGGAGGAGGTTGTTAGGTATAGATATACTGTAGGATTGGGAGGAGGTAGGTAGGTATAGATATACTGTAGGATTGGGAGGAGGTAGGTAGGTAGTTATAAATATGCTGTAGGATTGGGACGAGGTAGGTAGATATAGATATACTGTAGGATTGGGAGGAGGTAGGTAGGTATAGATATACTGTAGGATTGGGAGGAGGTAGGTAGGTAGTTATAAATATACTGTAGGATTGGGACGAGGTAGATAGGTATAGATATACTGTAGAATTGGGAGGAGGTAGGTAGTTATAGATATACTGTAGGATTGGGAGGAGGTAAGTAGGTATAGATATACTGTAGGATTGGGAGGAGGTAGGTAGGTATAGATATACTGTAGGATTGGGAGGAGGTAGGCAGATATAGATATACTGTAGGATTGGGAGGAGGTAGGTAGTTATAGATATACTGTAGGATTGGGAGGAGGTAGGTAGGTATAGATATACTGTAGGATTGGGAGGAGGTAGATAGGTATAGATATACTGTAGGATTGGGAGGAGGTAGGTAGGTATAGATATACTGTAGGATTGGGAGGAGGTAGGTAGTTATAGATATACTGTAGGATTGGGAGGAGGTAGATAGGTATAGATATACTGTAGGATTGGGAGGAGGTAGGTAGTTATAGATATACTGTAGGATTGGGAGGAGGTAGATAGGTATAGATATACTGTAGGATTGGGAGGAGGTAGGTAGTTATAGATATACTGTAGGATTGGGAGGAGGTAGATAGGTATAGATATACTGTAGGATTGGGAGGAGGTAGGTAGTTATAGATATACTGTAGGATTGGGAGGAGGTAGGTAGGTATAGATATACTGTAGGATTGGGAGGAGGTAGGTAGGTATAGATATACTGTAGGATTGGGACGAGGTAGGTAGATATAGATATACTGTAGGATTGGGACGAGGTAGGTAGGTATAGATATGCTGTAGGATTGGGACGAGGTAGGTAGGTATAGATATACTGTAGGATTGGGACGAGGTAGATAGGTATAGATATGCTGTAGGATTGGGAGGAGGTAGGTATTACTATTAGAATATTATTAATATGAATATTATTATTATTATATTATTATTCAGATTATTACTATAGAATGGAAGAGACTGAGAATGTGTAAAAACTTAGATGAGATTTTCACAGATATTTCCTGTACCTATGGGAAAATGCACTGTGATAAGGTGAGAGACCAGACAGAACATCAAACATCCACATTACTGAAAAACAAAACAAGAATGACAACTTAAGGACTCCTCCCCTCCACATTACACAGCTGTCCCTCCTACACTCAATGTTACACATCCCCTTAAGGACTCCTCCCCTCCACATTACACAGCTGTCCCGCCTACACTCAATGTTACACATCCTCTTAAGGACTCTGACCCCTCCCTTTCACATTACACAGCTGTCCCTCCTACACTCAATGTTACACGTCCTCTTAAGGACTCTGACCCCTCCCCTCCACATTACACAGCTGTCCCTCCTACACTCAATGTTACACATCCTCTTAATGACTCTGACTCCTCCCCTCCACGTTACACAGCTGTCCCTCCTACACTCAATGTTACACATCCCCTTAAGGACTCTGACCCCTCCCCTCCACGTTACACAGCTGTCCCTCCTACACTCAATGTCACACATCCCCTTAAGGACTCTGACCCCTCCCCTCCACGTTACACAGCTGTCCCTCCTACACTCATTGGTACACATCCTCTTAAGGACTCTGACCCCTCCCCTCCACGTTACACAGCTGTCCCTCCTACACTCAATGGTACACATCCCCTTAAGGACTCTGACCCCTCCCCTCCACATTACACAGCTGTCCCTCCTACACTCATTGTTACACATCCCCTTAAGGACTCTGACCCCTCCCTTCCACATTACACAGCTGTCCCTCCTACACTCAATGTTACACATCCTCTTAAGGACTCTGACCCCTCCCTTTCACATTACACAGCTGTCCCTCCTACACTCATTGGTACACATCCTCTTAAGGACTCTGACCCCTCCCTTTCACATTACACAGCTGTCCTCCTACACTCAATGTTACACATCCTCTTGGGTTTCTGACCCCTCCCTCCACATTACACAGCTGTCCCTCCTACACTCATTGGTACATCCCCTGAAGGACTCTGACCCCTCCTCCACGTTACACACAGCTGTCCCTCTCCTACACTCAATGTTACACATCCCCTTAAGGACTCTGACCCTCCTTCCACATTACACAGCTGTCCCTCCTACACTCAATGTTACACATCCTCTTAATGACTCTGACTCCTCCCCTCCACATTACACAGCGGTCCCTCCTACACTCAATGTTACACATCCTCTTAAGGACTCTGACCCCTCCCCTCCACATTACACAGCTGTCCCTCCTACACTCAATGTTACACATCCTCTTAAGGACTCTGACCCCTCCCTTCCACATTACACAGCTGTCCCTCCTACACTCATTGTTACACATCCCCTTAAGGACTCCTCCCCTCCACATTACACAGCTGTCCCTCCTACACTCAATGTTACACATCCTCTTAAGGACTCTGACCCCTCCCTTTCACATTACACAGCTGTCCCTCCTACACTCAATGTTACACATCCTCTTAAGGACTCTGACCCCTCCCCTCCACATTACACAGCTGTCCCTCCTACACTCAATGTTACACATCCTCTTAATGTCCATGGTCCCTGAGCTTTGTTTATTTTACACAGTTAGTTACATTTCCCTAACTTGTCAATATTTCCCGTTCCCGAATGAGCGAGTTCATAATGTCCTCCTTATTTGTTCAGAAAGGTCGGTGACAGTGGCACAAATTTGTTTTTGTACCTGACCAATTTACACTCTGGGAGTCTGCAAAGCTTCCTGGATGGCAGGAGCATAAACTCTGAGTTGCGGAAATGGGAAGGGTCCTCTGATGTTGTGTTTGGTAGATAATTTCATCATTATTAAACACAAGGCATCTATCATCAGTAATGAATTACTTATAATGGGCCAGACGTCATCATGTGGCTGAATGTGACATAGATAGAATTTGGAAGATCTAGCAGATGAAATGCATTGGAAACAGGATGGAAAAAGACCAGGGGAAAAGGAACTGCAAAGCAGTCACGATGAGGCAAGACCTCCACCAATCCTCAGTGGTCTCTCTATGATGAGGCAAGACCTCCTTCAATCCTCAGTGGTCTCTCTATGATGATGCAAGACCTCCTTCAATCCCCAGTGGTCTCTCTATGATGAGGCAAGACCTCCTTCAATCCTCAGTGGTCTCTCTATGATGAGGCAAGACCTCCTTCAATCCTCAGTGGTCTCTCTATGATGATGCAATATCAAATCAAATCAAATCAAATTTATTTATATAGCCCTTCGTACATCAGCTGATATCTCAAAGTGCTGTACAGAAACCCAGCCTAAAACCCCAAACAGCAAACAATGCAGGTGTAAAAGCACGGTGGCTAGGAAAAACTCCCTAGAAAGGCCAAAACCTAGGAAGAAACCTAGAGAGGAACCGGGCTATGTGGGGTGGCCAGTCCTCTTCTGGCTGTGCCGGGTAGAGATTATAACAGAACATGACCAAGATGTTCAAATGTTCATAAATGACCAGCATGGTCGAATAATAATAAGGCAGAACAGTTGAAACTGGAGCAGCAGCACAGTCAGGTGGACTGGGGACAGCAAGGAGCCATCATGTCAGGTAGTCCTGGGGCACGGTCCTAGGGCTCAGGTCCTCCGAGAGAGAGAAAGAAAGAGAGAATTAGAGAGAGCATATGTGGGGTGGCCAGTCCTCTTCTGGCTGTGCCGGGTGGAGATTATAACAGAACGTGGCCAAGACGTTCAAATGTTCATAAATGACCAGCATGGTTGAATAATAGATACCTCCTTCAAACCTCTGTAGTCTCTCTATGATGAGGCAAGACCTCCTTCAATCCTCAGTGGTCTTTCTATGATGATGCAAGACCTCCTCCAATCCTCTGTGGTCTCTCTATGATGATGCAAGACCTCCTTCAATCCCCAGTGTTCTCTCTATGATGAGGCAAGACCTCCTTCAATCCTAAGTGGTCTCTCTATGATGAGGCAAGACCTCCTTCAACCCTCTGTGGTCTCTCTATGATGATGCAAGACCTCCTCCAATCCTCAGTGGGCTCTCTATGATGATGCAAGACCTCCTTCAATCCTCAGTCGTCTCTCTATGATGAGGCAAGACCTCCTCCAATCCTCAATGGTCTCTCTATGATGATGCAGGACCTCCTTCAATCCTCTGTGGTCTCTCTATGATGAGGCAAGACCTCCTCCAATCCTCTGTGGTCTCTCTATGATGATGCAGGACCTCCTTCAATCCTCTGTGGTCTCTCTATGATGATGCAAGACCTCCTTCAATCCTCAGTGGTCTCTCTATGATGAGGCAAGACCTCCTTCAATCCTCAGTGGTCTCTCTATGATGAGGCAAGACCTCCTTCAATCCTCAGTAGTCTCTCTATGATGATGCAAGACCTCCTTCAATCCTCAATGGTCTCTCTATGATGAGGCAAGACCTCCTCCAATCCTCAGTGGTCTCTCTATGATGATGCAAGACCTCCTCCGATCCTCTGTAGTCTCTATGATTATGCAAGACCTCCTTCAATCCTTAGTGGTCTCTCTATGATGATGCAAGACCTCCTTCAATCCTTAGTGGTCTCTCTATGATGATGCAAGACCTCCTTCAATCCCCAGTGTTCTCTCTATGATGAGGCAAGACCTCCTTCAATCCTCAGTGGTGTCTCTATGATGAGGCAAGACCTCCTTCAAACCTCAGTGGTCTCTCTGTGATGATGCAAGACCTCCTTCAATCCTCTGTGGTCTCTCTGTGATGATGCAAGACCTCCTCCAATCCTCTGTGGTCTCTCTATGATGATGCAGGACCTCCTTCAATCCTCTGTGGTCCCTCTATGATGAGGCAAGACCTCCTTCAAGCCTCAGTGGTCTCTCTATGATGAGGCAAGACCTCCTTCAATCCTCAGTGGTCTCTCTATGATGAGGCAAGACCTCCTTCAATCCCCAGTGGTCTCTCTATGATGAGGCAAGACCTCCTTCAACACTCAGTGGTCTCTCTATGATGATGCAAGACCTCCTTCAATCCCCAGTGTTCTCTCTATGATGAGGCAAGACCTCCTTCAATCCTCAGTGGTGTCTCTATGATGAGGCAAGACCTCCTTCAAACCTCAGTGGTCTCTCTATGATGATGCAAGACCTCCTTCAATCCTCAGTGGTCTCTCTATGATGATGCAAGACCTCCTTCAATCCTCTGTGGTCTCTCTATGATGATGCAAGACCTCCTTCAATCCTCAGTGGTCTCTCTATGATGAGGCAAGACCTCCTCCAATCCTCAGTCGTCTCTCTATGATGAGGCAAGACCTCCTCCAATCCCCTGTGGTCTCTCTATGATGATGCAGGACCTCCTTCAATCCTCTGTGGTCTCTCTATGATGAGGCAAGACCTCCTTCAATCCTCTGTGGTCTCTCTATGATGAGGCAAGACCTCCTTCAATCCTCAGTGGTGTCTCTATGATGAGGCAAGACCTCCTTCAAACCTCAGTGGTCTCTCTATGATGAGGCAAGACCTCCTTCAAACCTCAGTGGTCTCTCTAACAATGAGGCAAGACCTCCTTCAATCCTCAGTGGTCTCTCTATGATGATGCAAGACCTCCTTCAATCCTCAGTAGTCTCTCTATGATGATGCAAGACCTCCTTCAATCCTCAATGGTCTCTCTATGATGAGGCAAGACCTCCTTCAATCCTCAGTAGTCTCTCTATGATGATGCAAGACCTCCTCCAATCCTTAGTGGTCTCTCTATGATGATGCAAGACCTCCTCCAATCCTCTGTGGTCTCTCTATGATGAGGCAAGACCTCCTCCAATCCTCAGTGGTCTCTCTATGATGATGCAAGACCTCCTCCTATCCTCTGTAGTCTCTATGATTATGCAAGACCTCCTCCAATCCTAAGTGGTCTCTCTATGATGAGGCAAGACCTCCTTCAATCCTCAGTAGTCTCTCTATGATGATGCAAGACCTCCTTCAATCCTCAGTGGTCTCTCTATGATGATGCAAGACCTCCTCCAATCCTCTGTAGTCTCTCTATGATGAGGCAAGACCTCCTTCAATCCTCTGTAGTCTCTCTATGATGATGCAAGACCTCATCCAATCCTCTGTAGTCTCTCTATGATGAGGCAAGCCCTCCTTCAATCCTCAGTATTCTCTCTATGATGATGCAAGACCTCCTTCAATCCTCAGTGGTCTCTCTATGATGATGCAAGACCTCCTCCAATCCTCAGTGGTCTCTCTATGATGATGCAAGACCTCCACCAATCCTCAGTGGTCTCTCTACGATGAGGCAAGACTTCCTCCAATCCTCTGTGGTCTCTCTATGATGAGGCAAGACCTCTTCCAATCCTCTGTGGTCTCTCTATGATGATGCAGGACCTCCCCAATCCCTAGTGGTCTTTCTATGATGATGCAAGACCTCCTCCAATCCTCAGTGGTCTCTCTACGATGAGGCAAGTCCCCCTTCAATCCCCAGTGTTCTCTCTATGATGAGGCAAGACCTCCTTCAAACCTCAGTGGTCTCTCTATGATGATGCAAGACCTCCTCCAATCCTTAGTGGTCTCTCTATGATGATGCAAGACCTCCTCCAATCCTCTGTGGTCTCTCTATGATGAGGCAAGACCTCCTCCAATCCTCAGTGGTCTCTCTATGATGATGCAAGACCTCCTCCGATCCTCTGTAGTCTCTATGATTATGCAAGACCTCCTTACCAGCCCTCAGTAGTCTCTATGATGA
>NC_068450.1:9852109-9877358 GCF_023373465.1 Oncorhynchus keta | reverse complement strand
CAGTAGTACTTCGTTCAGTTACGTATTGCTACCACCGTTCATTCATCTACACAGCTACAGGTATTAACATACCAGCACATAGCGGTGCCTAACTCAATCCTCTGTGGTCTCTCTATGTGTGTGTAAGACCTCCTTCAATGTGTGTGTGTGTGTGATGTGTGCAAGTCCTCCAATCCTCAGTGGTCTGTCTGTGTGTGTGTGTGTCCGCCAATCCTGTGGTGTCTGTGTGTGTGGGTGTGTGTGTGTCCAATCGGCTCTGGGTGTGTGTGTCTGTGTGTGTGGGTGTGTGTGTGTCCTCCAACAGGTCTGTGTGTCTGTGTGTGTGGGTGTGACCCTGTGTTAATCGCGCTTGGGTGTGTGTGTCTGTGTGTGTGGGTGTGTCACTGAAGAACAGGTATCCCTGTCAAGAATCTGTGACATTGATACACAGAGCCAAACTTAGACAGGTCTCTTCAATATCACTGCCACTCACTCTGACTGCCTGACTGCCTGACTCACTGCCTGCCTGCCTGCCTGCTCACTCCTCACTCACTGCCTGACTCTTCCTTGCCTGTCTGCTATGCCTGCCTTATGCTAAGGATTGCCTTACTGCCACCTGCCTAGCACTTGGGAATGCCTCCCCCTGCCTGCCATGCCTGCCTGTCTAATCACGCCTGCCTGACACAAATGTGGGATTGCCTGTCCCCTCCTGCCTGCACACCCTACACTGCAGCATGAGACAAGACTACATGGTATACACAGGTTGGGGAGTTTTATTTCCCTCACACACACACGACTCTCTCTCACGCTCACTCGCTCATGGAAGGATGACAAGGAAAATATTTAATGAGGGATGAGGAAAGGAGATGACCTCTCCCTATCTCTCCACCTCAGGTCTGAGATGAGCCTGTTCTCCTCTCTCTCTCCACCTCATGGCTCCTATCTCTCTTTACAACACTATCATTACTTCTCCTTCAGTACAATATCTCCCGAGAGCAGACAGCATCAGTGGCTCCACATCATTGATCTTGTGTTCCACCAGAACAACATTGAAATCTAAATCCAATTCATATCTATTAACCCCCATTCTGTTAACTCCCAGCTTGTTACCCGATTTGCCATGACAATAGGACATCAAACAGAGCACTATAAATAAATCCATTGAAACAGCATGGCGCTGCAGAGCATTCAACTATAATGGAGAGACATTAGTACAACATCAGCCATCCAATGCCAAGTCTCTGTGGCCAACATACAAACACTAGCTCTTTCCCCTCCACCAGCAAATTTTGTGTTTCTATCAGTGAGTGTATGTGTGTGTGTGTGTGTGTGTGTGTGTGTGTGAGGTGTGTGTGTGTGTGTGTGGGTGTGTGTGTGTGTGTGTGTGTGTGAAGTGTGTGTGTGTGTGTGTGTGTAAATGTGTGTGTAAGTGTGTGTGTGTGTGTGTGTGTGTAAATGTGTGTGTGTGTAAATGTGTGTGAAAGAAAGAAAGAAAGAAAGAAAGAAATAAAGAAAAGAAAGAAAGAAAGAAAAGAAAGAAGAAGGAAGTAGAGAAAGTAAGAGAAATGAAGAAAGTAGAAGGAAATGGAAAGTAGAAAAGTAGAAGAAGAAATAGAAAGAAATGAGAAAACTGAAGAAAAATGAAAGTAGAGGAAAGTAGAGAAATAGAAAATGAAGAAATAGAAGAAAATGAATGAAAGGAAATGAATCGAAAATGAAAAGAAATAGAAAGAAAATGAAGAAATGAAAGAAATGAAGAAAATGAAAAAGAAAATAGAAAGAAAAGAAAGAAAATGAAGAGGAAGAGAAAGAGAGAAGTAAGGAAAATGAAAGAAATGAAGAAGTAGAAGAAATAGAAGAAAGTGAAAGTAGAGAAATAAGTAAGTAGAAGAAATAGAGAAAATGAAGAATAGAAGAGAAAATGAAAGAAGTAGAGAAATAAGAGAAATGAAGAAATGAAGAAAATGAAAGGAAATGAAGAAAATGAAAGTAAATGAAAGAAATAAATTAGCAAATAGAGAAGTAGAGAATGAAGAAATGAGGTTAAGAAAGTAGAGAATAGAGAAATGGAAAGTAGGTTAGTAGAAAGGAAAGTAGAGGAAATAGGTTAGTAGAAGGAGGAAGTGGAAGAAATAGGTTAGTAGAAGAAGAGAGATGGAAACGAAAATGGAAAGTAGAGAAGTGAAGGAAAGGTTAGTAGAAAGAAAGAGAATAAATTATTAAAAGAGTAGAGGAAGTGAAGGAAATGTTAGAAAAGAAAGAAAATTAAAGAATAGGTTAGTAAAGAAAAAAGGAAAGTAGAAATAAGTTAGTAAATGAAAGAAATGAAAAAATGAAAGAAAATGAAAGAAAATAAGTTAGAAGGAAATGAAATGAAGATTAGTAAAAGAAAAAGAAATGAAAAAGAAATGAAAGATAGTAAGTAGAGAAGAAATTAGAAAAATAAATTAGAGAAATAGAAGAAACAAGAGATTAGTAAAGAATAGAGGAAATAGAATTGAAATAGAAGAAAATGAAAGGAAATAAAAGTAAAGGAAGTAGAGAATAAAAGAAATGAAGGAAGTAAGAGAAATAAGAAGTAGAGTAGAGGAATTAGTAAAGAAAGGAAGAGAGGAAATGGAAAGAATAAATTAGTAAAGTGGAAGGAAGAGAAATGGAAAAGTAAGAGGTTGAAGAATAGAAAAGTAAGAGGAAGTGGTTAGTAAAGAAATGGAAAGGAAGGAAATGGAAGGAAATTAGAGTTAGTAGAAGGAAATGGAAAATAGAGTTAGTAGAGAAATGAAAGGAAAATGGAAAGAGTAAGTAAGAGAAATGGAAGAGAATGAAGAAATTAGTAAAGAATAATGAAGAAAATGAGGAAGTAGAGAAGTAGAGAATAGAGGAAGTTAGAGTAGAGAAATGGAGAGAAGTAGGCCAAAAAAGAAAAGAAGAAATGGAAAGGAACATGAAGTTAAATGAAGAAAGTAGAAGAAATAAGTTAGTAAAAGAAAAATGGAAGAAATAAATTAGTAAAAAATGGAAAATGAAATAGATTAGTAAAGAAGTAGAAAACCTAAAGTTAGTAAAGAAATGGAAAATAGAGAAATGTAAAAAGAAATGGAAAGGAAGTTGGAGAAATAGTAAATGGAAAGTAGAATAAGTAGAGAAAGAAAGAAGAAATGAGAAAGAATGAATTAGTAAGAAGGGAGTGGAGGGGAATGGTTAGTAAGTGGAGAAATGGAAAGAAATAAATTAGTAAGTGGAGAAAGTGGATCGAGTGGAGGAATGGAGGAAGTGGAGAAATGGAAAGAAGTGGATTAGGGAAAAGGTGGAGAAAGTGAAGAAAGTGAAGAAGTGTTAGTAGAAGAAATGAAGAAATAAATTAGTAAAATAGAAAAATGAAGTTTAGAAAGAAAGGAAAAAGTTAGAATGTAAGAAATGGAGGAAGTAGATAGAAGTAAATGGAAAGAATGAAGTTAATAGAGAAAAGAAGAAAAAAATAGAGTTAGAAAGAAAAGAAGGAAGAAGGAAAAATAGAGAAAAAGTAAGAAGGAAAAATGAAGAGAAATGGAAAGAATGGTATAATAAAAAGAGATAGAAAAGTGAAGGAAGAAATAGAAAGGAAGTAGAGAATAGAGAAAATGAAAGGAAGTAAGGAAAGTAGAGAATAGAGAAATGGAAAGTGAAGAAACAGAGAAGCTAGAGGAAGTAGAGGAAGTAAGAGAAGTAGAGGAAGTGAGAGAATAGAGGAAGTAGAGGAAGTGAGCAGTGGAAATGAGAGAAGCAGAGAATAGGAAGAAGTGGAAGGAAGTGGAGGAGTGAAGTGGAAGTAGAGGAAGTGGAGGGAAGTGGAGAATAGAAGAGATGAAGGAGTGAAGTGGTGGGAAGTGAGGGAGGAAGTGGAGGAAGTGGAGAATAAGAAGAAGTGAAGAGTAGAGAATAGAGGAAGTAGAGAATAGAGCTCTGAAGAAGTAGAGGAAATGGAAAGTAGAGAGAATAAGAGAAAGTAGAGGAAATGAAGAAAGTAGAGAATAGAAGAAATGGAAAGTAGAGAATAGAGAAAACAGAGTGAAGAAATGAAGAAAATAAGAAAGAAAGAAACAGAGAGAAATGAAGAAGAAATGAAAGAATAAAAGAAATGAAATATGAAAATGAAGAAATGAAAGGAAAGAAGAATGGAAAGTAGAAGAAATGAAGAAGAAGAAGAGAAGAATAGTAGATAAAGAATGAGAAGAATCCCTCTCTCTCCTGTCTCCTCTCTAGAGAATATCTCAATAAAAAGTAAGAAGAAAAGAAAGAAAAGAGAAAGAAATGAAGAAATGAAAAAACAAAGAATAAGGAAAGTAGAAAAGAATAGAAGAAGAAATAGAAGAAAATGAAAGAATAGTAGAAGGAAAGAGAGAATAAAGAGAAATAGAAGAAGAAAAGAAGTAGAATAAAGGAAAGTAGAAGGAAATGAAGAAATGGAAGGGAAGAGAAAATGAAGAAAATAGAAAGGAATAGATAATAAGAAAGCCCAGAAGAAAGAAAGAGGAAATAGAAGAATATAGAAGAAAGGAAGAAGAGATAGAAGAAATGAAGAATGAAGAATATAAAGAAATGAAGAAAAAAAGAAGTAAAGAAATAAGAAAAAGGTAAAAAAGAAAGAAATAGAAGAAATGAAAGAAATAAAGAATGGAAAGAAAAATGAAAGAAAATGAAGAATGAAAAATATGAAGAATGAAATGGAAAGAAAGAAGAAAATGGAATATGAAAGGAAATGAAAAGAAGATGAAAAAAAAGTTAGTAAATGAAGAAATGGAGAAATAGTTAGAAAAGAAAGTAGAAACAAAGTAAAGTAGAAGAATGAAGAACAAGTTAAAAGACAAAGAAATGAGAAGATAAATAAATGGATAGAAGAATAGAATAAGAATTAGTAAAGTAAACCAGAAAAAATGAGTTAGTAAAAGAAAGTAGAAGGAAAATGAAAAATGAAAGAATAAAGAAATGTAGAAAAATAAGAATAAAGTAGAAGGAAATAGTTAGAAAGAAGTAGAAGAATAGAGAATAGAAAAGAAAATGGAAGTAAAAAGTAAGAAATAAAGAGAAATGAAAAGTAAATAAAGAAAAAGTAGACAAGAAGAATAGAAAATGAAAGAAAATGAAAAGAATGAAGAAATAAGAAAGTAGAAAGAAAGAAAATGAAAGCAAAGAATAAGTAAGTAGAAAGAATAGAAGAAAGAAAAAGTAGAAGAAGTAGAAGAAATAGAAGAATGGAAAGAAGTAGAAGAAAGAAAGAAGAAAATGAAGATAGAAGAATATGAAAGAATGAAAAATGAAAAGAATGAAAAAGAAATGAAAGAACAAAGTAGAAATGAAGAAAATGAAAGAACAATAGAAGAAAGAACAATGGAAAGGAAATGAAGAATATAGAAAGAATGAAAGAAAATCAAAGAAAATGAAAGAAAATGAAAGGAAAGAAAGAAATGAAGAATAGAAATGAAAAGAAATCAGAAGCGTAGACAAAAGAAAAGAAATGAAAGAAGTAGAGAAAATAGAAAAAATGAAAAGAAAGAAAGAAATAGAAAATAAAAAATGAAAGAAATAAAGACAAAAAGAAAGAAATGAAGAAAGAAAAGAAAATAAAGAAATAAAAAAATAGAGTGAAGTAAGAAGAAATGGAAAAAGTAGATTAGAAAGAAGTAGAGAGAAGAAATGAAAGAGAAATGAAAATGAAAAAAGAGAAATAGAGAAAATGAAAGGAAATAGAAAAGAAAAAGAGAAATAGAGTAAAGGAAAATGAAAGAGAAAATAAATTAGACAAAAGAAAAAAAAAGAATAAAATAGAAAATGAGAAAGAATGAAAGAATAAGAAAAAATGAAAAGAAAGAAAATAAAAGAGAAATGAAAAAGAAAGAAATAGAAGAAAATGAAAAGACAAAAGAAATGAAAGAGGAAGAAGAGGAAATGGAAAGGTTAGTGAGAGAAGTAGAGAAATAGGTTAGTAAAGAGAAGTGGAAATAGAGTTAGTAGAGGAAGAAATGGAAAGAGGAAGTTAGTAGGAAGTGGAGAAGGAAGTTTAGTAGAAAGCTCAAAGGAAATGGAAAGGAAATGAAAATGAAGAAATGAACAAAATGAAAAGAAATAAGTTAGTAAAGAAAGAGAAATGGAAGAAAGGATTTAGTAAAGAAAGAAAGAAGAAATGAAAGGAAAAAGTTAGTAAAAAAGAAAGAAAGAAATGAAAGAAGATGAGATTAGTGGAAAGAAGAAATGGAAAGAACAGTTAGAAGAAACAATGGAAAGAATAGGTTAGTAGAAATGGAAGAATAGGTTAGAAGAGAAGGAAAGAAAAAATCGATTAGAACAATGAAAGAAGAAGTAGTTAGTAAACAAAGAAGAAATGGAAACAATAGAAAAAGACAAAATGGAAAAGAAAGAAATGAAGAGACAAGTAAAGAAAGAAAATGGAGTTAAGAAGAAGAACAATGGAAAGAACAATGAAAAGTAAAGAAATGGAAAGAAATGAAAGAATGGGAAATAGGTTAGTAGAACAATGGAAAGAAGAAAATGAAAGTTAGTAAAGAAAAGAGTGGAAAATAAGTTAGTAAAGAAAGAAATGAAAAGAGGAAATGAAAGAAACAATGAAGAAAATGAACAAATGAAGAAGAAATGAAAGAAGAAATGGAAAGAAGCAATGGAAAAGAAAGTGAAAGAAAGAAGAAATGGAAAGAACAATGGAAAGAAGGAAAATGAAAAGAAGAAAAAGAAAGAAAATGAAAGTAGAAGAAGTGAAAGAAAATGAAAGAAATGAAGAAGTGAAGGAAGTGAAGAAGTAGAAGTAAGAGAAATAGAAGAGAGTAGAGGAAGTGAAAGGAAGTAGATAGGAAGTGAGTAGATGGAGGAAGGAAGGAAGTAGAGGAAGTGAGAAGTAGATAAAGAAGTAAGAAAGGGAACTGGAAAGGAGAATAGAATAGAGAAAATGAAAAGTAGAAAAAGTAGAAAATAAATAAATAGAAAATGAAATAAGTAAATGAAAGTAAGTAAGTAAATGAAAGAAATGAAAATGAAGTAAATGAAGTAAGTAGAAAAGAAAATGAAGAGAAATGGAAAGAAGTTAGAAAGAAAAGAAAAAGAAAGAAATGAAAAATAAATTAAAGAGAAAGAAATCAAAATAGAAGAAATGGAAATTCTTAGTAAAAGAAAGAAATGGAAAGAAATGATTAGAATAAAGAAGTGAAGTAGAAAGTAGATTGAAAAAAGAAGAAATGAAAGAAAATGAAAGTTAGATAAAGAAATGGAAAATGATTAGTAAAGCAGAAATCAGAAGTAGAGAAATGGAATTAAGAGAAGAAGTGAAAATGGAAGTTAGTAAATGAAGGAAATGAGTTAGTAAAAGAATAAGGAAAGTACCGATTGAATTGAAAGAAAGTAGAGAATAGAGTTAGTAGAAAGGAAATGGAAGAATAAGTTAGTGGAGGAATAAGTTAGTAAAGGAAGAAGAAAAGTGGAGAGAATGGAGTTAGTAAAAGAGGAAATGGAAGAATGGAAAGTTAATTAGAAAAGAGAAAGTGGAAAGAGTGGAGGAAGTTAGTAAAGTAGAGAAATGAAGAATAGATTAGTAAGAGGAAGTGAAGGAAGTAGAGAATTAGTAAAGAAATGAAGAAGTAGATAGAAGTAGAGAAATAGAGAAATGAAAGAAATGAAATAGAGAAAATGAAGGAAATAATGAGAGAGAAATGAAGAAATGAAAGTAGAGAAATGAAGAGAGTAGAGAAATATGAAAGAAAATAGAAATGAAAATGAAGAATAATGAAAGAGAAGAAATGAAAGAGAAGGAAACAAATGAAAGAAGTAGAGAGGTAAGAAAATAGAAGAAGTAGAAGAAATGAATAAGTAGAGAAAACAATGAAAGGAAGTGAAGAAATGAAGGAAATGAAGGAAATGAAAGAAATGAAGAAATGAAAAGAAATGAAGAAATAAATGAAGAAGTAGAGAAGTAAGAAAAAAGTGGAAGTGGAGAGAATGAGAGGGAAGTGGAGTGGAGTGTGATGGAATGATGCCTGTTTCACTGCTACATTATCATGTCACTGCACAGCCCCATATGAAACCCTCATCCTTCACCTCCATTTATCATTAAATAAAAACGTCTAAGCTTCTGTCCCCTTCTCTCTGGGTTCACCTGCTGAGATTCAGCCAATGATTACACTAAACCTTCTCCTCTCCTGGGTTCACTTCCTGAATTCAACCAATGATAGTATTCAACGGCAGAATAATTAGACTAAGCCTCCTCTCCTGGGTTCACCTGCTCGATGCCATGCAGAGCAGAATAACAATATCTCTCTGTTTCATTGGCACCTTTGTCTGTGGCACAATATGTGGCTGTGTATGTGTCTGTGTATGTGACTGTGGCTGAGTCTGTGTCTGTCTGTGTCTGTGTCTGTGTCTGTGGCTGTGGCTGTGTCTGTGTCTGTGTCTGTGTCTGTGGCTGAGTCTGTGTCTGTGGTCCCGGAGTCTGTGGCTGGAGGTCTGTGTCTGTGTCTGTGGCTGTGTCTGTGGCTGTGTCTCTGTCTGTGGCTGTGTATGTGGCTGTGTATGTGGCTGTGTCTGTAGCTGAGTCTGTGTCTGTGGTGCCGGAGTCTGTGGCTGTGGCTGTGTCTGTGGCTGAGTCTGTGTCTGTGTCTGTGTCTGTCTGTGTCTGTGTCTGTGTCTGTGTCTGTGTCTGTGTCTGTGTCCATGTCTGTGTCTGTGGCTGTGTCTCTGTGTCTGCAGCTAGTCTATCGCTATAGCTGTGTTGACCCAGCTTAACTGCTAATACCATTCTCAGCCGTGTGTGTGTGTGTGTGTGTGTATTAATAATAATATGTAATATGTGTGTATATATGTGTGTGTATGTAATAATGTGTGTATATGTATATGTGTGTGTGTGTGTTGTGTCCTCTCTAGGGAAGCAAGTAGCCCAGCCATTAACTCATTAAAATATACGCTGGTTGAATCCAGGAGGCAACAAAATGGAACATCTGTCAATGTGCCCTTGAGCAAGGCAATTAACCTAATTGCTCCTCTATTATTCTGGATCAGAGAGTTTGCTAAGTGATTCACTACTGTAATAGCTCTGGATCAGAGTCTTCAAATGATTCACTACTGTAGTGGCTCTGGATCAGAAGTCTGCTAAATGATTCACTACTGTAGTGGCTCTGGATCAGAGAGTCTGCTAAATGATTCACTACTGTAGTGGCTCTGGATCAGAGAGTCTGCTAAATGATTCACTACTGTTGTGACTCTGGATCAGAGAGTCTGCTAAATGATTCACTACTTATTAACATTATCAGTTTTGAGGGAAGAGACAATACAGTTAACCAAACAAGACAGTAATCAAAAATATGATTTACATAATTGTCAAGACCACAGGATAGGTGCAGTGAAATGTGTTGTTTTACAGGATCAGTAATAGCAGTTCAGCACCCCTGGAGTAAATTAACTGCAGTCACATGACCTCGTGGCCTCACGGGTGGAATGTTATTCATATTTTTCATAATTTCATAATTAATAAATATTATTGAAAAAAAAAGCTGCTGAAAATTCAAAGAGTTTTGTTATATTTCAGTCTTCTGTGATGTATATAAAGTGTACTATTGGGATGAAACTGAAAATGTAATACATTTCAACTCTATATCTGACATGGTACAGGTGTCTTATTGTTTAAGCCTGTAACCATGTGTGTGAAATGTATACTTTGTTTCAAAAAAGATTTGTTTACTCTGTTGTTACTCTGAATTAATCCACTGCAGTAAAAGGTTAGTGCTTTACTCAAGGGCACATTGGCAGATGTTCCACATTTTCCATATTGTAAACCAGCTTCAAAAAGCTGAAATACTATATTTTTGGTTATGGAAAATACGTTTGTCAGCGGTTGAGATGGCACAATGCTCCTCTACACAATGACTGCATGTTTTGTCACCTAAATTCTAATTAGGCGAACAATTGGAATTAGCAAACCAGGAAATGGCAGAGATTTCTGCATAGTGCGTCTATTAAATATTCAGCAAACAGTAAAAACACTGTGTGTTTGTCGAAGAAACACTTCTAGTTGGACTGAGAGAATACAGAAAATGGTGGAAAGGATTGTCTTTGGAAGTGTGAAGTTTGTTTCTGGGATATGGATCCTGATAGGGAAAGAATCTGATTAACTTACACGCTTACTAGTTCCACTTATTGAGAGGGGTGGGGGGATATATACTATGTAATAACATTATTATGAGGGTGGGGATATATACTATATAATAACATTATTATGAGGGTGGGGATATATACTATGTAATAACATTATTATGAGGGTGGGGATATATACTATGTAATAACATTATTATGAGGGTGGGGATATATACTATGTAATAACATTATTATGAGGGTGGGGATATATACTATGTAATAACATTATTAGGAGGTGAGAGTGGGGTATATACTATGTAATAACATTATTATGAGGGTGGGGGTGGGGGGATATATACTATATAATAACATTATTATGAGGGTGGGGATATATACTATGTAATAACATTATTATGAGGTGAGAGTGGGGTATATACTATGTAATAACATTATTAGGAGGGTGGGGGTGGGGGGATATATACTATATAATAACATTATTATGAGGGTGGGGATATATACTATGTAATAACATTATTAGGAGGGTGGGGGTGGGGGATATATACTATATAATAACATTATTATGAGGGTGGGGATATATACTATGTAATAACATTATTATGAGGGTGGGGGTGGGGGGATATATACTATATAATAACATTATTATGAGGGTGGGGATATATACTATGTAATAACATTATTATGAGGGTGGGGGTGGGGGGATATATACTATATAATAACATTATTATGAGGGTGGGGATATATATTATGTAATAACATTATTAGGAGGGTGGGGGTGGGGGGATATATACTATGTAATAACATTATTAGGAGGGTGGGGGGATATATACTATGTAATAACATTATTAGGAGGGTGGAGGTATATACTATGTAATAACATTATTAGGAGGGTATATACTATGTAATAACATTATTATGAGGGTGGGGGGATATATACTATGTAATAACATTATTAGGAGGGTGGGGGGATATATACTATGTAATAACATTATTAGGAGGGGTTAGGGGTGGGATATATACTATGTAATAACATTATTAGGAGGGTGGGGGTGGGGGGATATATACTATGTAATAACATTATTAGGAGGTGGGGGTGGGGATATATACTATGTAATAACATTATTAGGAGGGTGGGGGTGGGGGGATATATACTATGTAATAACATTATTAGGAGGGTGGGGGTGGGGGGATATATACTATGTAATAACATTATTAGGAGGGTGGGGGTGGGGGGATATATACTATGTAATAACATTATTAGGAGGGTGGGGGGGGGGATATATACTATGTAATAACATTATTAGGAGGGTGGGGGTGGGGGGATATATACTATGTAATAACATTATTAGGAGGGTGGGGGTGGGGGATATATACTATGTAATAACATTATTAGGAGGGTGGGGGTGGGGAGATATATACTATGTAATAACATTATTAGGAGGGTGGGGTGGGGGGATATATACTATGTAATAACATTATTAGGAGGGTGGGTGGGGGATATATACTATGTAATAACATTATTAGGAGGGTGGGGTGGGGATATATACTATGTAATAACATTATTAGGAGGGTGAGGGTGGGGGATATATACTATGTAATAACATTATTAGGAGGGTGGGGGTATATACTATGTAATAACATTATTAGGAGGGTGGGGGTGGGGGATATATACTATGTAATAACATTATTAGGAGGGTGGGGGTGGGGGATATATACTATGTAATAACATTATTAGGAGGGTGGGGGTATATACTATGTAATAACATTATTAGGAGGGTGGGGGTGGGGGGATATATACTATGTAATAACATTATTAGGAGGGTGGGGGTGGGGGGATATATACTATGTAATAACATTATTAGGAGGGTGGGGGTATATACTATGTAATAACATTATTATGAGGTGAGAGTGGGGTATATACTATGTAATAACATTATTAGGAGGGTGGGGGTGGGGGGTATATACTATGTAATAACATTATTAGGAGGGTGGAGGTATATACTATATAATAACATTATTAGGAGGGTGGAGGTATATACTATGTAATAACATTATTAGGAGGGTGGGGGTATATACTATGTAATAACATTATTAGGAGGGTATATATTATATAATAACATTATTAGGAGGGGAGGGTGGGGGGTATATACTATGTAATAACATTATTAGGAGGGTATATACTATATAATAACATTATTGGGAGGGTATATACTTTGTAATAACATTATTAGGAGGGTATATACTATGTAATTACATTGTTAGGAGGGTATATACTATGCAATAACATTATTAGGAGGGTATATACTATGTAATAACATTATTAGGAGGGTATATACTTTGTAATAACATTATTAGGAGGGTATATACTATGTAATAACATTATTAGGAGGGTGGAGGGTATATACTATGTAATAACATTATTAGGAGGGTGGGGGGTCTGATTAAGGAGAGAAGCTTATTATCTCACAGACAAAATAGCCCCGTGACATTATTTGTAAGATATGTCACTACCATCACATCACAACGCTCCCTGACCTTCGTGACAAAGTCCTAACAGACTCATGACAGACACCTAACAGACTCCTAACAGAATCCTAACAGACTCCTAACAGACTCCTAACAGACTCCTAACAGACTCCGAGCAGACTCCCGACAGACTCCTAACAGACTCCTGACAGACTCCTAACAGACTCCTAACAGACTCCTGACAGACTCCTGAAAGACTCCTAACAGACTCCTGACATACTCCTAACAGACTCCTGACAGACTCCTAACAGATTCCCGACAGACTCCTGACAGACTCCTGACAGACTCCTAACAGACTCCTGACAGACACCTAACAGACTCCTGACAGACTCCTGACAGACTCCTGACAGACTCATGACAGACTCCTAACAGACTCCTGACAGACTCCTGACAGACTCCTGACAGACTCCTGAAAGACTCCTGACAGACTCCTGACAGACTCCTGACAGACTCCTAGCAGACTCCTGACCGACTCCTAACAGACTCCTGACAGACTCCTGACAGACTCCTGACAGACTCCTAACAGACACCTAACAAACTCCTAACAGACTCCTGACAGACTCCTGAAAGACTCCGAACAGACACCTAACAGACTCCTGACAGACTCCTGACAGACTCCTAGCAGACACCTGACCGACTCCTAACAGACTCCTGACAGACTGTGTGGCTTTTGATAGATAGAAGTCTAATCTGGTCCATGTTACTCACACTGCCTCCGGTTTATGATAGATTATTTTTATATTTCCTTTTTATAAATTCTCTCTTTCTGTCTCTCTTGCCTCCTTTTGGTCGTTCAGTGTGGGTTATGTTTTCCAATTTCCCTTCAGTGACATTAGGTTATAATAATAATTTGGTAGGTCCTATATTTGTCCTATTTCACATGTACAAGACGTGTTTTACACACGTGTGAGTTGGAAATGTGTTTTTTTGCATATCCAAACTCCCACGGCGACACCCTCTGTGACACCCTCGGAGAGTGGGGTCATGTCCAGGGCCGGCCATTATCAACGGCAACCCTAGAGTAATTTAAGTGCCTTGCTCAAAGGGCATGTCGACAGATTTTTCACTTCCTTTTCAAGACACATATTACAGATCAATCTCATACAATACAGCCTGTTAACACATGTTATCACATCAATCTCATACAATACAGCCTGTTAACACATGTTATCACATCAATCTCATACAATACAGCCTGTTAACACATGTTATCAGATCAATCTCATACAATACAGCCTGTTAACACATGTTATCACATCAATCTCATACAATACAGCATGGTGAAATGAATGAGCCCTGTGACATTTACTCCATTACAAAAGCCCTCTCACCAAACCCATCACTGTACTGGCAGTGTGTTTACGTATAAGCTGATTCTGACAGTCAAAACCTATTTCACCGTTTACATACATGATCAAATATTTGTTGCTGACCTCCACTTGACGTATCAATCACCCGGGGGAGCTCAACCCCCCGGTCAAAAAAACACAGCCTTTTACAGTAACCTCGCTAATGAAGACTTAAATTCTTTCCTCAAGAGGTTGCTTTCAGTCGTTTTATTTTTCTTTATTGGTTCTACATAATCTCCAGTCTGCATAGTTGTTACATTTCTACTCAGACCGACTTATGGCTAAATCACAAAACAACAGAACAGACCAGGGGGTTTGATGGCTAAACTATAAAACAACAGAACAGACCAGGGGGTTTGATGGCTAATCTGTGAAACAGCAGAACAGACCAGGGGGTTTGATGGCTAATCTATAAAACAACAGAACAGACCAGGGGGTTTGATGGCTAATCTGTGAAACAGCAGAACAGACCAGGGGGTTTGATGGCTAATCTATAAAACAACAGAACAGACCAGGGGGTTTGATGGCTAAACTATAAAACAACAGAACAGACCAGGGGGTTTGATGGCTAATCTATAAAACAACAGAACAGACCAGGGGGTTTGATGGCTAAACTATAAAACAACAGAACAGACCAGGGGGTTTGATGGCTAATCTGTGAAACAACAGAATAGACCAGGGGGTTTGATGGCTAATCTATAAAACAACAGAACAGACCAGGGGGTTTGATGGCTAATCTTTGAAACAACAAAACAGACCAGGGGGTTTGATGGCTAAGAACAGCAATAACACCCATTCCAAGATACTGTAACTGGATTCTTCTCCTGTCCTCCTATCCTGATGTCCTCCTGTCCATGATGTCCTCCTGTCCTCCTGTCCTCCAGTTTCCTGTCCTCCAGTCCTCCTGTCCTCCTGTCCTCCTGTTCTCCTGTCCATGATATCCTCCTGTTCTCCTGTCCTCCAGTCCTCCTGTCCTCCAGTCCTCCTGTTCTCCTGTCCTCCTGTCCTCCAGTCCTCCTGTCCTCATGTCCTCCAGTTCTCCTGCCCATGATGTCCTCCTGTCCTCCTGTCCTCCAGTCCTCCTGTCCTCCAGTCCTCCTGTTCTCCTGTCTTCCTGCCCTCCAGTTCTTCTGTCCTCTTGTCCACCAGTTCTCCTGTCCACCAGTTCTCCTGTCCTCCTGTCCTCCAGTTCTCCTGTCCTCACCATCTGTTCCTGGTAAACCAAGTGGATGTGCCCTTTTCAAATGGAACCCTAATCCTTATAAACTCAGTATATGCCCTATGGGCCCCTGGTCGAAAGGACTGCACTATATAGGGAATAGAGTGCCATTTGGGACGCAGGCTACGTCTGCCGCGAACACGGGCCGCTTTCATTCCTCAAATCTGTTTACAACACCTGCTTTACAGAGGTACAGAGAGGAGAGTGAACCTGTTCTGTTTGAAGGTTATAAAAGAGGTTCAGAAATTCAGCTGATGGAGAGAAATATATACTTTTTTTACTTTGCCATCTCCGAGATAACTAATTGGGCTTTAATATTTGCATCATAAATGTCCTTATGAAAGTGATTGAGGACACCATAATAGGATATGTGAATATATAGACAAAATGAAGTCGTTAGGAAATGAGACCTTGGAGGACAGGGTAGTGGTAGGAGTGGTACTTGGTATTCAGAGGGATTGTAACGGCATTCCTCCTCCTCTTCTGAGGAGGAGGAGAAGCGAGAAGGATCGGAGGACCAATGCCCAGAGTGGTAAGTGTCCATAATGTTTATAAGTGTCCATAATGTTTATTTAAAGACATAAACTGAACACTACAAAACAATAAACGTGAAACGAACGAAACCCGAAACCGTACCGTGTGGAAACAAACACCCACAACTCTAAAGTGAAACCCAGGCTACCTAAGTATGATTCTCAATCAGAGACAACAAACACCCACAACTCTAAAGTGAAACCCAGGCTACCTAAGTATGATTCTCAATCAGAGACAACAAACACCCACAACTCTAAAGTGAAACCCAGGCTACCTAAGTATGATTCTCAATCAGAGACAACAAACACCCACAACTCTAAAGTGAAACCCAGGCTACCTAAGTATGATTCTCAATCAGAGACAACAAACACCCACAACTCTAAAGTGAAACCCAGGCGACCTAAGTATGATTCTCAATCAGAGACAACAAACACCCACAACTCTAAAGTGAAACCCAGGCGACCTAAGTATGATTCTCAATCAGAGACAACAAACACCCACAACTCAAAGGTGAAACCCAGGCTACCTAAGTATGATTCTCAATCAGAGACAACAAACACCCACAACTCTAAAGTGAAACCCAGGCTACCTAAGTATGATTCTCAATCAGAGACAACAAACACCCACAACTCAAAGGTGAAACCCAGGCTACCTAAGTATGATTCTCAATCAGAGACAACAAACACCCACAACTCAAAAGTGAAACCCAGGCTACCTAAGTATGATTCTCAATCAGAGACAACAAACACCCACAACTCTAAAGTGAAACCCAGGCTACCTAAGTATGATTCTCAATCAGAGACAACTAAAGACACCTGCCTCTGATTTGAAAACCATACTAGGCTGAACTCAAAACCCCAGCATAGAAAAACACACATAGACTGTCCACCCCAATTCACGCCTGACCATACTAAATAAAGACAAAACAAAGGAAATAAAGGACAGAATGTGACAGGGATACAGGTAGCTAATGCTGACCTTTAAAATCAGAAACACTGAAAACCTTTAATCATGCACTACTCTGTTATTTGTTCAGTAACAAAGACATTGATATATTTCTCTTTGAAGTATGTGTCACGGATTCCCCCGGTACTGCTGCTCATTCTGTGCACCAGTTCCGGAGGTCAACATCACCGGCCTCTAGACGTCACTGAACCGTCTCTTAGTAATTCTATATATGTGCCGTCTGTTTCCCATTGTCTTGTGGGTTATTGTTCCCATGTCTGTTGGTCTGTGAGTACCTTTCCTTTGTTATTACGGGTCTCGTCCTGTGTATTGTTGCTCACTTGTTATTACGGGTCTCGTCCTGTGTAGTGTTGTGCCCTTATTATTACGGGTCTCGTCCCGTGTATTGTTGCTCACTTGTTATTACGGGTCTCGTCCCGTGTATTGTTGCTCACTTGTTATTACGGGTCTCGTCCCGTGTAGTGTTGTGCCCTTATTATTACGGGTCTCGTCCCTTGTAGTGTTGTGCCTTTGTTATTACGGGTCTCGTCCCGTGTATTGTTGAGCCCTTGTTATTACGGGTCTCGTCCCGTGTATTGTTGTGCCCTTGTTATTACGGGTCTCGTCCTGTGTATTGTTGCTCACTTGTTATTACAGGTCTCGTCCCATGTATTGTTGAGCCCTTGTTATTACGGGTCCCGTCCCGTGTATTGTTGTGCCCTTGTTATTACGGGTCTCGTCCCTTGTATTGTTGAGCCCTTGTTATTACGGGTCTCGTCCCGTGTATTGTTGTGCCCTTGTTATTACGGGTCTCGTCCTGTGTATTGTTGCTCACTTGTTATTACAGGTCTCGTCCCATGTATTGTTGCTCACTTGTTATTACGGGTCTCGTCCCATGTATTGTTGCTCACTTGTTATTACGGGTCTCGTCCTGTGTATTGTTGCTCACTTGTTATTACAGGTCTCGTCCCGTGTATTGTTGCTCACTTGTTATTACGGGTCTCGTCCCATGTATTGTTGCTCACTTGTTATTACGGGTCTCGTCCCATGTATTGTTGCTCACTTGTTATTACGGGTCTCGTCCCATGTATTGTTGCTCACTTGTTATTACGGGTCTCGTCCCATGTATTGTTGCTCACTTGTTATTACGGGTCTCGTCCCGTGTATTGTTGCTCACTTGTTATTACGGGTCTCATCCCATGTATTGTTGCTCACTTGTTATTACGGGTCTCGTCCCATGTATTGTTGCTCACTTGTTATTACGGGTCTCGTCCCATGTATTGTTGCTCACTTGTTATTACGGGTCTCGTCCCATGTATTGTTGCTCACTTGTTATTACGGGTCTCGTCCCGTGTATTGTTGCTCACTTGTTATTACGGGTCTCGTCCTGTGTATTGTTGCTCACTTGTTATTACGGGTCTCGTCCTGTGTATTGTTGCTCACTTGTTATTACGGGTCTCGTCCTGTGTATTGTTGCTCACTTGTTATTACGGGTCTCGTCCCGTGTATTGTTGCTCACTTGTTATTACGGGTCTCGTCCCATGTATTGTTGCTCACTTGTTATTACGGGTCTCGTCCCATGTATTGTTGCTCACTTGTTATTACGGGTCTCGTCCCATGTATTGTTGCTCACTTGTTATTACGGGTCTCGTCCCATGTATTGTTGCTCACTTGTTATTACGGGTCTCGTCCCATGTATTGTTGCTCACTTGTTATTACGGGTCTCGTCCCATGTATTGTTGCTCACTTGTTATTACGGGTCTCGCCCCATGTATTGTTGCTCACTTGTTATTACGGGTCTCGTCCCATGTATTGTTGCTCACTTGTTATTACGGGTCTCGCCCCATGTATTGTTGCTCACTTGTTATTACGGGTCTCGTCCCATGTATTGTTGCTCACTTGTTATTACGGGTCTCGTCCCATGTATTGTTGCTCACTTGTTATTACGGGTCTCGTCCTGTGTATTGTTGCTCACTTGTTATTACGGGTCTCGTCCCGTGTATTGTTGCTCACTTGTTATTACGGGTCTCGTCCCATGTATTGTTGCTCACTTGTTATTACGGGTCTCGTCCCATGTATTGTTGCTCACTTGTTATTACGGGTCTCGTCCCATGTATTGTTGCTCACTTGTTATTACGGGTCTCATCCCATGTATTGTTGCTCACTTGTTATTACGGGTCTCGTCCCGTGTAGTGTTGTGCCCTTGTTATTACGGGTCTCGTCCCATGTATTGTTGCTCACTTGTTATTACGGGTCTCGTCCCGTGTAGTGTTGTGCCCTTATTATTACGGGTCTCGTCCCTTGTAGTGTTGTGCCCTTATTATTACGGGTCTCGTCCCTTGTAGTGTTGAGCCCTTGTTATTACGGGTCTCGTCCCTTGTAGTGTTGAGCCCTTGTTATTACGGGTCTCGTCCCGTGTATTGTTGTGCCCTTGTTATTACGGGTCTCGTCCCGTGTATTGTTGTGCCCTTGTTATTACGGGTCTCGTCCCGTGTATTGTTGTGCCCTTGTTATTACGGGTCTCGTCCTGTGTATTGTTGTGCCCTTGTTATTACGGGTCTCGTCCCATGTATTGTTGAGCCCTTATTATTACGGGTCTCGTCCCTTGTAGTGTTGTGCCTTTGTTATTACGGGTCTTGTCCCGTGTATTGTTGAGCCCTTGTTATTACGGGTCTCGTCCCATGTATTGTTGTGCCCTTGTTATTACGGGTCTCGTCCTTGTAGTGTTGTGCCTTTGTTATTACGGGTCTCGTCCCGTGTATTGTTGAGCCCTTGTTATTATGGGTCTCGTCCCGTGTATTGTTGTGCCCTTGTTATTACGGGTCTCGTCCTGTGTATTGTTGCTCACTTGTTATTACGGGTCTCGTCCCATGTATTGTTGAGCCCTTATTATTACGGGTCTCGTCCCTTGTAGTGTTGTGCCTTTGTTATTACGGGTCTCATCCTGTGTATTGTTGAGCCCTTGTTATTACGGGTCTCGTCCCGTGTATTGTTGTGCCCTTGTTATTACGGGTCTCGTCCTGTGTATTGTTGCTCACTTGTTATTACGGGTCTCGTCCCATGTATTGTTGAGCCCTTGTTATTACGGGTCCCGTCCCGTGTATTGTTGTGCCCTTGTTATTACGGGTCTCGTCCCTTGTAGTGTTGTGCCCTTGTTATTACGGGTCTCGTCCCGTGTATTGTTGTGCCCTTGTTATTACGGGTCTCGTCCCTTGTAGTGTTGAGCCCTTGTTATTACGGGTCTCGTCCCTTGTAGTGTTGAGCCCTTGTTATTACGGGTCTCGTCCCTTGTAGTGTTGTGCCCTTGTTATTACGGGTCTCGTCCCGTGTATTGTTGTGCCCTTGTTATTACGGGTCTCGTCCCTTGTAGTGTTGAGCCCTTGTTATTACGGGTCTCGTCCCTTGTAGTGTTGTGCCCTTGTTATTACGGGTCTCGTGCCGTGTATTGTTGTGCCCTTGTTATTACGGGTCTCGTCCCTTGTAGTGTTGAGCCCTTGTTATTACGGGTCTCGTCCCGTGTATTGTTGTGCCCTTGTTATTACGGGTCTCGTCCCTTGTAGTGTTGAGCCCTTGTTATTACGGGTCTCGTCCCTTGTAGTGTTGTGCCCTTGTTATTACGGGTCTCGTCCCGTGTATTGTTGTGCCCTTGTTATTACGGGTCTCGTCCCTTGTAGTGTTGAGCCCTTGTTATTACGGGTCTCGTCCCGTGTATTGTTGAGCCCTTGTTATTACGGGTCTCGTCCCGTGTATTGTTGTGCCCTTGTTATTACGGGTCTCGTCCCATGTAGTGTTGTGCCCTTGTTATTACGGGTCTCGTCCCGTGTAGTGTTGTGCCCTTGTTATTACGGGTCTCGTCCCGTGTAGTGTTGTGCCCTTGTTATTACGGGTCTCGTCCCGTGTAGTGTTGTGCCCTTGTTATTACGGGTCTCGTCCCGTGTATTTTATGTGGGTCTCTTATTTAACCTCGCTCTTTTGTTTGGGTTACATCCCTGTGTTTCTGTGTTTGTTTTGGGCTTCGTTCCTGTGTAGTGTATTAGAGGTGTAATCTCTGTTGTTGGGGTTACATCCCTGTGTTTTTGTACACGTGTTGGTTCTGGGCTTCATTCCTGTGTAGTGTATTAGAGGTTTAACCTGTGTAGTGTTAACCTGTGTAGTGTTGAGCCCTTGTTATTACGGGTCTCGTCCCGTGTATTGTTGTGCCCTTGTTATTACGGGTCGTCCCGTGTATTGTTGAGCCCTTGTTATTACGGGTCTCGTCCCGTGTATTGTTGGGCCCTTGTTATTACGGGTCTCGTCCCTTGTAGTGTTGTGCCCTTGTTATTACGGGTCTCGTCCCGTGTATTGTTGAGCCCTTGTTATTATGGGTCTCGTCCCGTGTATTGTTGAGCCCTTGTTATTACGGGTCTCGTCCCATGTATTGTTGTGCCCTTGTTATTACGGGTCTCGTCCCTTGTAGTGTTGTGCCTTTGTTATTACGGGTCTCGTCCCGTGTATTGTTGTGCCCTTGTTATTACGGGTCTCGTCCCGTGTATTGTTGTGCCCTTGTTATTACGGGTCTCGTCCCATGTATTGTTGCTCACTTGTTATTACGGGTCTAGTCCCATGTATTGTTGCTCACTTGTTATTACGGGTCTCGTCCCATGTATTGTTGCTCACTTGTTATTACGGGTCTCGTCCCATGTATTGTTGCTCACTTGTTATTACGGGTCTCGTCCCATGTATTGTTGCTCACTTGTTATTACGGGTCTCGTCCCATGTATTGTTGCTCACTTGTTATTACGGGTCTCGTCCCATGTATTGTTGCTCACTTGTTATTACGGGTCTCGTCCCATGTATTGTTGCTCACTTGTTATTACGGGTCTCGTCCCATGTATTGTTGCTCACTTGTTATTACGGGTCTCGTCCCATGTATTGTTGCTCACTTGTTATTACGGGTCTCGTCCCATGTATTGTTGCTCACTTGTTATTACGGGTCTCGTCCTGTGTATTGTTGCTCACTTGTTATTACGGGTCTCGTCCCGTGTATTGTTGCTCACTTGTTATTACGGGTCTCGTCCCATGTATTGTTGCTCACTTGTTATTACGGGTCTCGACCCATGTATTGTTGCTCACTTGTTATTACGGGTCTCGTCCCATGTATTGTTGCTCACTTGTTATTACGGGTCTCATCCCATGTATTGTTGCTCACTTGTTATTACGGGTCTCGTCCCGTGTAGTGTTGTGCCCTTGTTATTACGGGTCTCGTCCCATGTATTGTTGCTCACTTGTTATTACGGGTCTCGTCCCGTGTAGTGTTGTGCCCTTATTATTACGGGTCTCGTCCCTTGTAGTGTTGTGCCCTTATTATTACGGGTCTCGTCCCTTGTAGTGTTGAGCCCTTGTTATTACGGGTCTCGTCCCTTGTAGTGTTGAGCCCTTGTTATTACGGGTCTCGTCCCGTGTATTGTTGTGCCCTTGTTATTACGGGTCTCGTCCCGTGTATTGTTGTGCCCTTGTTATTACGGGTCTCGTCCCGTGTATTGTTGTGCCCTTGTTATTACGGGTCTCGTCCTGTGTATTGTTGTGCCCTTGTTATTACGGGTCTCGTCCCATGTATTGTTGAGCCCTTATTATTACGGGTCTCGTCCCTTGTAGTGTTGTGCCTTTGTTATTACGGGTCTTGTCCCGTGTATTGTTGAGCCCTTGTTATTACGGGTCTCGTCCCATGTATTGTTGTGCCCTTGTTATTACGGGTCTCGTCCCTTGTAGTGTTGTGCCTTTGTTATTACGGGTCTCGTCCCGTGTATTGTTGAGCCCTTGTTATTATGGGTCTCGTCCCGTGTATTGTTGTGCCCTTGTTATTACGGGTCTCGTCCTGTGTATTGTTGCTCACTTGTTATTACGGGTCTCGTCCCATGTATTGTTGAGCCCTTATTATTACGGGTCTCGTCCCTTGTAGTGTTGTGCCTTTGTTATTACGGGTCTCATCCTGTGTATTGTTGAGCCCTTGTTATTACGGGTCTCGTCCCGTGTATTGTTGTGCCCTTGTTATTACGGGTCTCGTCCTGTGTATTGTTGCTCACTTGTTATTACGGGTCTCGTCCATGTATTGTTGAGCCCTTGTTATTACGGGTCCCGTCCGTGTATTGTTGTGCCCTTGTTATTACGGGTCTCGTCCCTTGTAGTGTTGTGCCCTTGTTATTACGGGTCTCGTCCGTGTATTGTTGTGCCCTTGTTATTACGGGTCGTCCCTTGTAGTGTTGAGCCCTTGTTATTACGGGTCTCGTCCCTTGTAGTGTTGAGCCCTTGTTATTACGGGTCTCGTCCCTTGTAGTGTTGTGCCCTTGTTATTACGGGTCTCGTCCCGTGTATTGTTGTGCCCTTGTTATTACGGGTCTCGTCCCTTGTAGTGTTGAGCCCTTGTTATTACGGGTCTCGTCCCTTGTAGTGTTGTGCCCTTGTTATTACGGGTCTCGTCCCGTGTATTGTTGTGCCCTTGTTATTACGGGTCTCGTCCCTTGTAGTGTTGAGCCCTTGTTATTACGGGTCTCGTCCCGTGTATTGTTGTGCCCTTGTTATTACGGGTCTCGTCCCTTGTAGTGTTGAGCCCTTGTTATTACGGGTCTCGTCCCTTGTAGTGTTGTGCCCTTGTTATTACGGGTCTCGTCCCGTGTATTGTTGTGCCCTTGTTATTACGGGTCTCGTCCCCTTGTAGTGTTGAGCCCTTGTTATTACGGGTCTCGTCCCGTGTATTGTTGAGCCCTTGTTATTACGGGTCTCGTCCCGTGTATTGTTGTGCCCTTGTTATTACGGGTCTCGTCCCATGTAGTGTTGTGCCCTTGTTATTACGGGTCTCGTCCCGTGTAGTGTTGTGCCCTTGTTATTACGGGTCTCGTCCCCGTGTAGTGTTGTGCCCTTGTTATTACGGGTCTCGTCCCGTGTATTTTATGTGGGTCTCTTATTTAACCTCGCTCTTTTGTTTGGGTTACATCCTGTGTTTCTGTGTTTGTTTTGGGCTTCGTTCCTGTGTAGTGTATTAGAGGTGTAATCTCTGTTGTTGGGGTTACATCCCTGTGTTTTTGTACACGTGTTGGTTCTGGGCTTCATTCCTGTGTAGTGTATTAGAGGTTTAACCTGTGTAGTGTTAACCTGTGTAGTGTTGAGCCCTTGTTATTACGGGTCTCGTCCCGTGTATTGTTGTGCCCTTGTTATTACGGGTCTCGTCCCGTGTATTGTTGAGCCCTTGTTATTACGGGTCTCGTCCCGTGTATTGTTGGGCCCTTGTTATTACGGGTCTCGTCCCTTGTAGTGTTGTGCCCTTGTTATTACGGGTCTCGTCCCGTGTATTGTTGAGCCCTTGTTATTATGGGTCTCGTCCCGTGTATTGCTGAGCCCTTGTTATTACGGGTCTCGTCCCATGTATTGTTGTGCCCTTGTTATTACGGGTCTCGTCCCTTGTAGTGTTGTGCCCTTGTTATTGCGGGTCTCGTCCCGTGTATTGTTGAGCCCTTGTTATTACGGGTCTCGTCCCGTGTATTGTTGTGCCCTTGTTATTACGGGTCTCGTCCCATGTAGTGTTGTGCCCTTGTTATTACGGGTCTCGTCCCGTGTAGTGTTGTGCCCTTGTTATTACGGGTCTCGTCCCGTGTAGTGTTGTGCCCTTGTTATTACGGGTCTCGTCCCGTGTAGTGTTGTGCCCTTGTTATTACGGGTCTCGTCCCGTGTAGTGTTGTGCCCTTGTTATTACGGGTCTCGTCCCGTGTATTTTATGTGGGTCTCTTATTTAACCTCGCTCTTTTGTTTGGGTTACATCCCTGTGTTTCTGTGTTTGTTTTGGGCTTCGTTCCTGTGTAGTGTATTAGAGGTGTAATCTCTGTTGTTGGGGTTACATCCCTGTGTTTTTGTACACGTGTTGGTTCTGGGCTTCATTCCTGTGTAGTGTATTAGAGGTTTAACCTGTGTAGTGTTAACCTGTGTAGTGTTGAGCCCTTGTTATTACGGGTCTCGTCCCGTGTATTGTTGTGCCCTTGTTATTACGGGTCTCGTCCCGTGTATTGTTGAGCCCTTGTTATTACGGGTCTCGTCCCGTGTATTGTTGTGCCCTTGTTATTACGGGTCTCATCCCTTGTAGTGTTGTGCCCTTGTTATTACGGGTCTCGTCCCGTGTATTGTTGTGCCCTTGTTATTACGGGTCTCGTCCCATGTAGTGTTGTGCCCTTGTTATTACGGGTCTCGTCCCGTGTAGTGTTGTGCCCTTGTTATTACGGGTCTCGTCCCGTGTAGTGTTGTGCCCTTGTTATTACGGGTCTCGTCCCGTGTAGTGTTGTGCCCTTGTTATTACGGGTCTCGTCCCGTGTATTTTATGTGGGTCTCTTATTTAACCTCGCTCTTTTGTTTGGGTTACATCCCTGTGTTTCTGTGTTTGTTTTGGGCTTCGTTCCTGTGTAGAGGTAATCTCTGTTGTTGGTGTTACATCCCTGTGTTTTTGTTGTTGGTTCTGGGCTTCATTCCTAGTGTAGAGGTTTAACCTTTTTGTTACATCCCTGTGTTTCTGTGTTTTCTGGGCTTCATTCCTGTGTAGTGTATTAGAGGT
>NC_068450.1:9844137-9852009 GCF_023373465.1 Oncorhynchus keta | reverse complement strand
CTTGTCATCTCCGTCTTGATTACTGCAACTCGCTGTTGGCTGGGCTCCCTGCCTGTGCCATTAAACCCTACAACTCATCCAGAACGCCGCAGCCCGTCTGGTGTTCAACCTTCCCAAGTTCTCTCACGTCACCCCGCTCCTCCGCTCTCTCCACTGGCTTCCAGTTGAGGCTCGCATCCGCTACAAGACCATGGTGCTCGCCTACGGAGCTGTGAGGGGGAACGGCACCTCAGTACCTCCAGGCTCTGATCAGGCCCTACACCCAAACAAGGGCACTGCGTTCATCCACCTCTGGCCTGCTCGCCTCCCTACCACTGAGGAAGTACAGTTCCCGCTCAGCCCAGTCAAAACTGTTCGCTGCTCTGGCCCCCAATGGTGGAACAAACTCCCTCACGACGCCAGGACAGCGGAGTCAATCACCACCTTCCGGAGACACCTGAAACCCCACCTCTTCAAGGAATACCTAGGATAGGGTAAGTAAGGGTAAGTAATCCTTCTCACCCCCCTTCTCCCCCCCAACAAGATTTAGATGCAAGTGGCTGTTCCACTGGTTGTCATAAGGTGTATGCACCAATTTGTAAGTCGCTCTGGATAAGAGCGTCTGCTAAATGACTTAAATGGTTACACAAAGAGAAAGAGCCCATTCCAAAAGCCAAACCGAAGACTGGTTTTAGTGAGAGATTAATAACAGAGCTGCTACAATCCATTTGCACTCGAGTACCATATGATGTGGATTATCCACCGTGATATGGGGTTTGGCATGTTTGTTATTGGGGAGATTTCAGGATCCGAGGGACTTCACCGTCACAAAATTGATGTAAAGGTAATGTGCCTACTTTTCGACCCCTCTCTTCAGGGGGAGACAGTCAGTTGATTAGAAAACATGACATGGATGGAAAAATAAGGAGTAATCAGTTTGACAACATTAGTGAGTCTATTATTTCCACAGTTTGAGAACATTAAGTAAGAGTCTATATTTCCACAATTTGACAACATTAAGTAGAGTCTATATTTCACAATTTTCCAAGACAATTATTTAAACAAAACATGAAGTGTTGACCTCTCCCACCTTAGTGTCTCCTCCTTGACAGGCCTCAGAACCACTCCATGTTTAATCCTCTCCATCATCTCATTGACTGCTTCACTTTAGAGCGATTATCTGCACCTCCTTCTGCACCTCCTTCTGCACCTCCTTCTACAGGACAAGGAGAGAGACAGGGGTTACATGGACAATATTGTAAAGATGTGTGATTTTAAAATAAGAAATTACTCAATTATGAAGGATTTATTTCAATCATATTCTTGAAATTCTATATTATTCTGACAGGTGTAGATTTGATTCTAAGTGATTTCAAATGTACCAGGGAGCTTGCTGTAACTTTAGGATCCCCCTTTGAACTCTTGGATGATTTCCTCATGATTGCAATCAGTGAGCTATTGAATGAAGAGTGTACATTAAAGTATGATTAGACAGATCGGTGGTTAGAGCATTCATTTCTCCATGCAAGCCTGTACACAACATATTAACAGACTATTGTCTTACCTGAGGGGTTGCATCGTGATGGAGGAGGGTGGAGGGAGGAGGGGGTGGTGGTGGGGGTGGAGGGCTGGGGGTACAGGGGCGGGGGTTGGGCGATCCCACTGGTACGGGGCCTGAGTAAAGGCTCAGTGCTCTTCTGGACCTGCAGCAGCTCTTGCACTAAAGATATTAAAGACAGATGTGTTAGATGAAGCCTGGGTCACCAGTCTTTTAACATGAGAAGATGGACAACTATCTATTCTACTGGTACTGCTGGAGATGTATTCCTTCACAAAGCTGTAGGAATCCAACATCTGCAGAGTACGACCCTGCCTCACACAGGAAGCGGCGCAGGTCCTAATCCAGGCACTTGTCATCTCCCGTCTGGATTACTGCAACTCGCTGTTGGCTGGGCTCCCTGCCTGTGCCATTAAACCCCTACAACTCATCCAGAACGCCGCAGCCCGTCTGGTGTTCAACCTTCCCAAGTTCTCTCACGTCACCCCGCTCCTCCGCTCTCTCTCCACTGGCTTCCAGTTGAAGCTCGCATCCGCTACAAGACCATGGTGCTTGCCTACGGGCTGTGAGGGGAACGGCACCTCAGTACCTCCAGGCTCTGATCAGGCCCTACACCCAAACAAGGGCACTGCGTTCATCCACCTCTGGCCTGCTCGCCCCCTACCACTGAGGAAGTACAGTTCCCGCTCAGCCCAGTCAAAACTGTTCGCTGCTCTGGCCCCCAATGGTGGAACAAACTCCCTCCGACGCCAGGACAGCGGGTCAATCACCCACCCTTCCGGAGACACCTGAAACCCCACCTCTTTAAGGAATAAGCTAGGATAGGATAAAGTAATCCTTCTCACCCCCCTTAAAAGATTTAGATGCACTATTGTAAAGTGGCTGTTCCACTGGATGTCATAAGGTGAATGCACCAATTTGTAAGTCGCTCTGGATAAGAGCGTCTGCTAAATGACTTAAATGTAATGTAATGTAAATGGAATCCAATCTGTGGGTAACCCACAGTGTGATGTGATTGACAGTCCGTAGGTGTCTTCCTCACCTCTTTTCTCTAGGTCACGGTTCTTCTTCTCTACTTCCTGCAGACATCCCTCTGTCTCTCTCTTCTCCTCCTCCATCAGTTCCAGCTGGCTCTGCAGCTCTGCTATCTGCTGTTTCAGAGAGTACTCCTGTAGCTCAGCCTCCAGAGCCTTCACCTACATGGATATGAATGGAGATCCAGATTGACTATATTTTAGTTGGACTGCGCATAATCGCTGATCTACAAATCATTTTTGCACCCAAATAACTACACATTATGTGATCAAGATGAGCAATTCTGCTTTTGACTTGTTGAAACTCGTTTTGGTCTCTGAAGACCTTCAGAGTTGTTCATTCCAACACAAAGGTGAGACCATATATAGGAGTGTGTGTTAACGTTCACGCTACAACACCTGGCATTTTCACCAAGAACATTTTGAAGTGCTGTGTAAGAAGACTTGAGCCTTGTGATTAAGCCTGTATTGATTTCACTGAGGCTCTTCTGTTGTATCCTCCTTGTTCCACTGACAACACACCGTCTCCTCTCCCTTGCAAAGGATGGAACGAAGCTCTGCCGCACACTAAACAGACAGTCTCAGACATACCTACCTTCTGGTGATGCCAGTCTCTCCTGCTCCAGAGTCTTGGTAACATTAGCCACATCCTCCAGAGCCTTGATCAGCTGCAGGCTGGGGTCATTCTGCAGCAGGATCATACTCTGTCTGTTAGCCTCTTTCTGCTTCACCAACATCTGCAGGAGGAGAGAGAAGGAGGGAGGAGAGGAAGGAAGGAAGGGAAGAAGGAGGGAAGGGAACAGGAAGGGGAGAAGGGAATGAGAGGGTGTTTTGAAGAAAAGAGACCCAGGTTCTCCAGATGTGGAAGCATTAGACTGTAGCATGAAGCAGGATATGGAAGCATTAGACTGGCATGAAGCAGGATATGGAAGCATTAGACTGTAGCATGAAGCAGGATATGGTAGCATTAGACTGTGTAGCATGAAGCAGGATATGGAAGCATTAGACTGTAGCATGAAGCAGTATGGAAGCATTAGACTGTAGCATGAAGCAGGATATGGAAGCATTAGACTGTAGCATGAAGCAGGATATGGAAGCATGGAGAACTGTAGCATGAAGCAGGATATGGAAGCATTAGACTGTAGCATGAAGCAGGATATGGAAGCATTAGACTGTAGCATGAAGCAGGATATGGAAGCATTAGACTGTAGCATGAAGCAGGATATGGAAGCATTAGACTGTAGCATGAAGCAGGATATGGAAGCGATTGATGACTGTAGCATGAAGCAGTATGGATGCATTAGACTGTAGCATGAAGCAGTATATGGAAGCATTAGACTGAAGCATGAAGCAGGATATGGAAGCATTAGACTGTAGCATGAAGCAGGATATATAGCTTATTAGACTGTAGCATGAAGCAGGATATGGAAGCATTAGACAGCATGAAGCAGGATATGGAAGCATTAGACGTTAGCATGAAGCAGTATATGGAAGCATTAGACTGTAGCATGAAGCAGGATATGGAAGCATTAGACTGTAGCATGAAGCAGGATATGGAAGCATTAGACTGTAGCATGAAGCAGGATATGGAAGCATTAGACTGTAGCATGAAGCAGGATATGGAAGCATTAGACTGTAGCATGAAGCAGGATATGGAAGCATTAGACTGTAGCATGAAGCAGGATATGGTAGCATTAGACTGTAGCATGAAGCAGGATATGGAAGCATTAGACTGTAGCATGAAGCAGGATATGGAAGCATTGGGCACAGCATGAAGCAGTATATGGAAGCATTAGACTGCTTAGCACTGAAGCGGATATGGAGCATTAGACTGTAGCATGAAGCAGGATATGGAAGCATTGAACTGGCATGAAGCAGGATATGGAAGCATTAGACTGTAGCATGAAGCAGGATAGAACTGATAGAACTGCCAAGATAGGACTGCCAAAGGGGGCGGTGTTGCAATCTACTGCAAAGATGGCCTGCAGAGTTCTGTCCTACTATCCAGGTCTGTACCCAAAAATTTGAACTTCTACTTCTAAAAATCCACCTCTCTAAAACCAAGTCTCTCACCGTTGCCGCCTGCTATAGACCACCTCTGCCCCCAGGCTGTGCTCTGGATAACCGTAGTGAACTCATCTGTCCCATCCATCTATCTTCTGCCAGAGCTCGTGCTGCTGAAGGCCACCTAAACTGGAACATGCTTAACACCCCAGCCATTCTACAATCTAAACTTGATGCCCTCAATCTCACTCAAATTATCAATGAACCTACCAGGTACCCCCAAAGCCTCCAAACACGGGACACCCTCATAGATATCATCCTAACCAACTTCCCCTCTAAATACACCTCTGCTGCTTCAACCAAGATCTCAGCGATCACTGCCTCTATTGCCTGCATCCGTAATGGGTCAGCGGTCAAACGACCTCCACTCATCACTGTAAAACGCTTCCTGAAACACTTCAGCTGAGCAGGCCTTTCTAATCGACCTGGCGGGGTATCCTGGAAGGATATTGATCTCATCCCGTCAGTAGAGGATGCCTGGATATTTTTAAAAAATGCCTTCCTAACCATCTTAAAAATAAACATGCCCCATTCAAAATTTAGAACCAGAACAGATATGTGCTGGTTTCTCCCAGACCCTGACTGCCCTTAACCAACACAAAAACATCCTATGGCGTTCTGCATTAGCATCTGAACAGCCCCGTGATATGCAGCTATTCAGGAAGCTAGAAACAGTTATACACAGGATTAGAAAAGCCAAGGCTAGCTTTTCAAGCATAAATTTGCTTCCTGCAACACTAACTCAAAACGTTCTGGGACACTGTAAAGTCCATGGAGAATAAGAACACCTCCTCCCAGCTGCCCACTGCACTGAAGATAGGAAACACTGTCACCACCACTGATAAATCCAAAATAATTGAGAATTTCAATAAGCATTTTTCTGACGGCTGGCCATGCTTTCCACCTGGCTACTCCTACCCCGGTCAACAGCACTGCACCCCCAACAGCAACTCGCCCAAGCCTTCCCCATTTCTCCCTTCTCCCAAATCCATTCAGCTGATGTTCTGAAAGAGCTGAAAATCTGGACCCTACAAATCAGCCGGGCTAGACAATCTGGACCCTTTCTTTCTAAAATTATCTGCCGAAATTGTTGCCACCCCTATTACTAGCCTGTTCAACCTCTCTTTCGTGTCGTCTGAGATTCCCAAAGATTGAAAGCAGCTGCGGTCATCCCCTCTTCAAAGGGGGACACTCTTGACCCAAACTGCTACAGACCTATATCTATCCTACCATGCCTTTCTAAGGTCTTCAAAGCCAAGTCAACAAACAGATTACCGACCATTTTTGAATCTCACCATACCTTCTGCTATGCAATCTGGTTTCAGAGCTGGTCATGGGTGCACCTCAGCCACGCTCAAGGTCCTAAACGATATCTTAACCGCCATCGATAAGAAACATTACTGTGCAGCCGTATTCATTGATCTGGCCAAGGCTTTGACTCTGTCAACCACCACATCCTCATCGGCAGACTCGACAGCCTTGGTTTCTCAAATGATTGCCTCGCCTGGTTCACCAACTACTTCTCTGATAGAGTTCAGTGTGTCAAATCGGAGGGTCTGCTGTCCGGACCTCTGGCAGTCTCTATGGGGGTGCCACAGGGTTCAATTCTTGACCGACTCTCTTCTCTGTATACATCAATGAGGTCGCTCTTGCTGCTGGTGAGTCCCTGATCCACCTCTACGCAGACGACACCATTCTGTATACTTCCGGCCCTTCTTGGACACTGTGTTAACAACCCTCCAGGCAAGCTTCAATGCCATACAACTCTCCTTCCGTGGCCTCCAATTGCTCTTAAATACAAGTAAAACTAAATGCATGCTCTTCAACCGATCGCTACCTGCACCTACCCGCCTGTCCAACATCACTACTCTGGACGGCTCTGACTTAGAATACGTGGACAACTACAAATACTTAGGTGTCTGGTTAGACTGTAAACTCTCCTTCCAGACCCATATCAAACATCTCCAATCCAAAGTTAAATCTAGAATTGGCTTCCTATTTCGCAACAAAGCATCCTTCACTCATGCTGCCAAACATACCCTTGTAAAACTGACCATCCTACCAATCTCGACTTTGGCGATGTCATTTACAAAATAGCCTCCAATACCCTACTCAACAAATTGGATGCAGTCTATCACAGTGCAATCCGTTTTGTCACCAAAGCCCCATATACTACCCACCATTGCGACCTGTACGCTCTCGTTGGCTGGCCCTCGCTTCATACTCGTCGCCAAACCCACTGGCTCCATGTCATCTACAAGACCCTGCTAGGTAAAGTCCCCCTTATCTCAGCTCGCTGGTCACCATAGCATCTCCCACCTGTAGCACACGCTCCAGCAGGTATATCTCTCCTAGTCACCCCCAAAACCAATTCTTTCTTTGGCCGCCTCTCCTTCAGTTCTCTGCTGCCAATGACTGGAACAACTACAAAAATCTCTGAAACTGGAAACACTTATCTCCTCACTGGCTTTAAGCACCAACTGTCAGAGCATCTTACAGATTACTGCACCTGTACATAGCCCACCTATAATTTAGCCCAAACAACTACCTCTTTCCCAACTGTATTTAATTTATTTATTTATTTTGCTCCTTTGCACCCCATTATTTTTATTTCTACTTTGCACATTCTTCCATTGCAAAACTACCATTCCAGTGTTTTACTTGCTATATTGTATTTACTTTGCCACCATGGCCTTTTTTGCCTTTACCTCCTTCTCACCTAATTTGCTCACATTGTCATGAAGCAGGATATGGAAGCATTAGACTGCGTAGCATGAAGCAGGATATGGAAGCGATTAGACTGTAGCATGAAACAGTATAGCTAAGATATTAGCATTAGACTGCAGGATATGGAAGTGATCAGACTGTAGCATGAAGCAGGATATGGAAGCATTAGACTGTAGCATGAAGCAGAATATGGAAGCGATGAACATGCAGCATGAAGCAGGATATGCAAACGCACTGTCTAGTAGCATGAAGCAGGATATGGAAGATAGACTGACAGCAGGAAGCAGGGTCTCAAGCATTAGAGACTTGTAGCATGAAGGCGGAACCACTTGGAAGCATTAGACTGCTAGCATGAAGCAGGATATGGAAGCGATGGAGCAGTAGCATGAAGCAGTATATGGAAGCATTAGACTGCTCAGCATGAAGCAGGATATGGAAGCATTAGACTGTAGCATGAAGCAGGATATGGAAGCGATCAGACTGTAGCATGAAGCAGGATATATAAACATT
>NC_068450.1:9799657-9844037 GCF_023373465.1 Oncorhynchus keta | reverse complement strand
ACCTCACCGCTAGGCTGCCTCACCTGTATCCTAGCGGTGAGGTATCCTAGCGGTGAGGATCCTAGCGTGAGGCAGCCTAGCGGTGAGGCAGCCTAGCGGTGAGAGCTGAATACCTTGGCTGACTAGGTGAAAATCGGTCAAAGTGCCCTTGCGCAAGGTAATTTGCTCCAGGGGCACTTTACTACTTTTTCCTGCCTTACACCTTTTCCTTCTGTATGTGGCAAAAAACAACAACAGTTTTGATAAATAATCTCAAACCCTTTCCCTAACCCGGACAATTGTGCGCCGCCCTAATGGGTCTACTCGGTCGCCTGCCACACAGCCCAGGATCAAACCCAGGTCTGTAGTGATGCCTCTAGCACTGGCGTTGCAGTGCCTTAGACCGTTGCGCCACTCGGACAGGCACCCCATCCATACTGTAAGTTATCAATACATTTTATTACAGTATGTTCAGTGTCCCCCCTCCCTCCTTTCCAAATGAACTGCCTCATATCTCATATAGAACACTAGTATGGTCCACAGCAAACATAAACGCTTCTACGTCACAGACACGGTATTAAACCACAGTAGAAACCTGAAACAGCACATCTCAACACTATGCATTACAGTTCCATAGAAAAAAACAGGGAGGGTGAATCAACAGAATGCCTCAGTTAACACTAGTGTAGCCACCCGTATGATCTTAACTAGACTAAACTAGCCAGCCCACAGTCTGTCCTGTAGCCACCCGTATGATCTTAACTAGACTAAACTAGCGAGCCCACAGTCTGTCCTGTAGCCACCCGTATGATCTTAACTAGACTAAACTAGCCAGCCCACAGTCTGTCCTGTAGCCACCCGTATGATCTTAACTAGACTAAACTAGCTCTCCCACAGTCTGTCCTGTAGCCACCCGTATGATCTTAACTAGACTAAACTAGCGAGCCCACAGTCTGTCCTGTAGCCACCCGTATGATCTTAACTAGACTAAACTAGCTAGCCCACAGTCTGTCCTGTAGCCACCCGTATGATCTTAACTAGACTAAACTAGCTCGCCCACAGTCTGTCCTGTAGCCACCCGTATGATCTTAACTAGACTAAACTAGCCAGCCCACAGTCTGTCCTGTAGCCACCCGTATGATCTTAACTAGACTAAACTAGCTCTCCCACAGTCTGTCCTGTAGCCACCCGTATGATCTTAACTAGACTAAACTAGCCAGCCCACAGTCTGTCCTGTAGCCACCCGTATGATCTTAACTAGACTAAACTAGCTAGCCCACAGTCTGTCCTGTAGCCACCCGTATGATCTTAACTAGACTAAACTAGCCAGCCCACAGTCTGTCCTGTAGCCACCCGTATGATCTTAACTAGACTAAACTAGCCAGCACACAGTCTGTCCTGTAGCCACCCGTATGATCTTAACTAGACTAAACTAGCTAGCCCACAGTCTGTCCTGTAGCCAATAACACCTCAGCTGGTTCAAAATGAACCAATAATAATAATAATGAAATGGGTGTCTCAAAATGGCACCCTATTCCCTATATAGTGCACTACATTTGACCAGGCCCTATAGGGAAGAATTGCACTATATAGGTGAGTAAGGTACCATTTAGCGACAAAACATCCCTGTTTATCCCACTGAAAGTGCTGTGAGATTGCAAAACAGGACGGACGTCAAAACACCTGCTGTTCGAGAATGAGCAGCCCTAATGGTGTTTGACAAAAACTCAGAGACACTCTCTGTGGAACCACCAAAGGGAATTAATTAAATGAACTATGAGGCACAGAAGAAAAATCATCGCCACCACAGCAATACTGCAGTTGGGCTGGTTCATTATACAGTATAAAGTGTGTGTGTGTGTGCGTGTGTGTGTGTGTGCGTGTGTGTGCGTGTGTGTGTGTGTGTGTGTGTGTGTGTGTGTGTGTGTGTGTGTGTGTGTGTGTGTGTGTGTGTGTGTGTGTGTGTGTGTGTGTGTATTGCAGTTGGGCTGGTTCATTATACAGTATAAAATGTGCGTGTGTGTGTATTGTAGTTGGGCTGGTTCTTTATACAGTATAAAGTGTGTGTGTGTGTGTGTGTGTGTGTGTGTGTGTGTGTGTGTGTGTGTGTGTATGCATTGCAGTTGTTTCCTTATACAGTACAGTAACTAGGAACACACATTGCCTCAATCGTTCAACCAATCGTTGAACTGTCATGAACATGGCAGCTTTTAAACCAGCTTAGAATTACCCATTTGCTGCATGTGAGTCAATGAATCCATTTAACCACATGGCTCTCTCAACACTGAGACACAACCTCCCAGGGGGAAAGTCCACAAAGAATTTGAAAACAAATCCAATTTGGATAAGAGCGTCTGCTAAATGACTTAAATGTAAATGTAAATGATAAACTCCCATGGGTGAAATATCACAGTGTGCCATCACAGCAGCAAGATGTGCGACCTGCTGCCACAAGAAAAGGGCAACCAGTGAAGAACAAACACCATTATAAATACATCCCATATTTATGTTTATTTATTTTTCCTTTTGTACTTTAATAACACTCCTGTTATGTTTGTTTCATGTTAATTAATTCTGTGTTCCTGGTCCAAAATGGCCGCCTCCATTATAGCTGATTATAAATCCATAATAATGCATATATTATCACCTAATGTTGTGTTAGATATTTTTATCAACTTAAGTTCTTGTGAACATTACAAGTTTTGAACTTCTATTTGCTATTTATGGCCTGTAGGCCTCATTGACCTGAGCTCATACAACTCGTTTTTGAGTTTTAAAAAATCATAATGTAGGAATTATTTAGACTATAACAAATAGTCAGATGAAACATATTGTGCTATTTCTCACAGACTACTTTGTGTCAAAGTTTAACAAGGACTCTCTCCTCCTCACCAGTGTCATGATCAAAGATATGATCAAGAGCCTCACATACAGTATATCGCTTGGTCATTGTGCTGCCACAGAATGAATAGTGAGCAAGGCCTCAAAAAAGCTTTATATACCAGAGCTGAAAGAAAAGTTCTATATATTATTGAAACAATGTTGCGATTGCTTGTGAGAATGCCAACAGCTGTGGGGTTCCGTGGGGGAAATATTCTATTGGGGAAAGGTTCCTGTGGGGGTTGCCATGGAAGGGTCTTAAAGGGCGGAAGGTGAGTGATGAAATGGAGTCCTAATGGCCTGAGAGTGAGTGATGAAATGGAGTCTTAATGGCCTGAGAGTGAGTGATGAAATGGAGTCTTAATGGCCTGAGAGTGAGTGATGAAATGGAGTCCTAATGGCCTGAGAGTGAGTGATGAAATGGAGTCTTAATGGCCTGAGAGTGAGTGATGAAATGGAGTCTTAATGGCCTGAGGGTGAGTGATGAAATGGAGTCCTAATGGCCTGAGAGTGAGTGATGAAATGGAGTCTTAATGGCCTGAGGGTGAGTGATGAAATGGAGTCCTAATGGCCTGAGAGTGAGTGATGAAATGGAGTCTTAATGGCCTGAGGGTGAGTGATGAAATGGAGTCCTAATGGCTTGAGAGTGAGTGATGAAATGGAGTCTTAATGGCCTGAGAGTGAGTGATGAAATGGAGTCTTAATGGCCTGATGGTGAGTGATGAAATGGAGTCTTAATGGCCTGAGAGTGAGTGATGAAATGGAGTCCTAATGGCCTGAGAGTGAGTGATGAAATGGAGTCCTAATGGCCTGAGAGTGAGTGATGAAATGGAGTCCTAATGGTCTGAGAGTGAGTGATGAAATGGAGTCCTAATGGCCTGAGAGTGAGTGATGAAATGGAGTCCTAATGGTCTGAGAGTGAGCGATATGGAACAAGTAAATGGTTAGGGGAATTGGACCTTAAGAAAATAACGATTGAACTTTTTTAAACTGCATAACATAATGCCCTTTGAAATCTTCAGCTGCCTTCAGCATTTTACCTCCATTATACATAATCTACCATTTTATTAATGGGGAAAATTAAAATGGCAGTAATATTAAAAAGTAGAATAAACGGATTAAATTACTGGCAAAATAAAGACAATGAAAACACATAGAGTACTGTACTGGCTCAGAGAGCCTTCCAGGCAACAGAAAACGGAGTGAGATCTAAGCAAATCGAGCTCACATTTAAATTTAGAAGAATACCATTACTGTTAAGGTCTGACGCAATTCAGCCTATTTCTGTTTTCAGAGCAAAACACTGTCTGCGAAAATCTAGATATTTGGACAGTGATTGTTAAAAATGGGCACACACTGAAATCAAAACATGGCCTCTGTTCTTTGTCTTCTGCCCAGCTGATATGTTTATTCTATTGCAAGGCTTACCCTAGTAACAAATACCGTCCTGTTCCCTATGGAGGGCACTAGTTTTGACCATGGTCCAAGGAAGAAATGGCACCGTTTGGTACATAGTGTTATACAGACCTTGGGTGGACGTGCCGCACGTGTCACATGAGAGGGAGAAGTACATGTCTGTAAGATGAGGAAGTAGGTCTTCGGGGAGATCGTTAAAGATGACGGTGTGACTTCATCTGAATAATTTACATCAAAGTACATCAGCTGACAACAGAATCTTCTTCTTTTTTAAAAACTCTGCTGTATTACAGTGGCTGAGGAGAAGATTCAGCTTTTGTCATTATCTACTTCATAGTCAGAGTAGTGGCTCCTCCTACTTGATGTCATAGTCAGAGTAGTTGCTCATCCTACTTGATGTCATAGTGAGAGTAGTGGCTCATCCTACTTGATGTCATAGTCAAAGTAGTGGCTCATCCTACTTGATGTCATAGTCAGAGTAGTGGCTCATCCTACTTGATGTCATAGTCACAGTAGTTGCTCCTTCTACTTGATGTCATAGTCAGAGTAGTGGCTCATCCTACTTGATGTCATAGTCACAGTAGTTGCTCCTTCTACTTGATGTCATAGTCACAGTAGTTGCTCCTTCTACTTGATGTCATAGTCAGAGTAGTGGCTCATCCTACTTGATGTCATAGTCAGAGTAGTGGCTCATCCTACTTGATGTCATAGTCAGAGTAGTGGCTCATCCTACTTGATGTCATAGTGAGAGTAGTGGCTCATCCTACTTGATGTCATAGTCAGAGTAGTGGCTCATCCTACTTGATGTCATAGTCAGAGTAGTGGCTCATCCTACTTGATGTCATAGTCAGAGTAGTGGCTCATCCTACTTGATGTCATAGTCAGAGTAGTTTCTCCTTCTACTTGATGTCATAGTCAGAGTAGTGGCTCATCCTACTTGATGTCATAGTCACAGTAGTTGCTCCTTCTACTTGATGTCATAGTCAGAGTAGTGGCTCATCCTACTTGATGTCATAGTCACAGTAGTTGCTCCTTCTACTTGATGTCATAGTCACAGTAGTTGCTCCTTCTACTTGATGTCATAGTCAGACTAGTTGCTCCTTCTACTTGATGTCATAGTCAGAGTAGTGGCTCATCCTACTTGATGTCATAGTCAGAGTAGTGGCTCATCCTACTTGATGTCATAGTCAGAGTAGTGGCTCATCCTACTTGATGTCATAGTCAGAGTAGTTTCTCCTTCTACTTGATGTCATAGTCAGAGTAGTGGCTCATCCTACTTGATGTCATAGAGTAGTGGCTCCTCCTACTTGATGTCATAGTCAGAGTAGTTGCTCATCCTACTTGATGTCATAGTCATAGTAGTGGCTCCTCCTACTTGATGTCATAGTCAGAGTAGTGGCTCCTTCTACTTTAACAATACAGGTTGGTTTTATTGGTACCGGTTGGTTTTATTGATACAGGTTGGTTTTACCAGTACAGGTTAGTTTTATTAGGACAGGTTGGTTTTATTGGGACATGTTGGTTTTATTGGGACAGTTTGGGTTTACCCGTACAGGTTGGTTTTATTGGGACAGGTTGGTTTAATTGGTACCGGTTGGTTTTACCAATGCAGGTTGGTTTTACCAGTACATGTTGGTTTTATTGGGACAGGTTGGTTTCACCAGTACAGGTTGGTTTTAACAGTACAGGTTGGTTTTACCAGTACAGGTTGGTTTCACCAGTACAGATTGATTTTACCAGTACAGGTTGGTTTTACCAGTACAGGTTGGTTTCACCAGTACAGGTTGATTTTAACAGTACAGGTTGGTTTTACCAGTACAGGTTGGTTTCACCAGTACAGGTTGATTTTGACAGTACAGGTTGGTTTTACCAGTACAGGTTGGTTTCACCAGTACAGGTTGATTTTAACAGTACAGGTTGGTTTTACCAGTACAGGTTGGTTTTATTGGGACAGGTTGGTTTTACCAGTACAGGTTGGTTTTACCAGTACAGGTTGGTTTTACCAGTACAGGTTGGTTTCACCAGTACAGGTTGGTTTCACCAGTACAGGTTGGTTTTACCAGTACAGGTTGGTTTCACCAGTACAGGTTGGTTTTACCAGTACAGGTTGGTTTCACCAGTACAGGTTGGTTTTACCAGTACAGGTTGGTTTTACCAGTACAGGTTGGTTTCACCAGTACAGGTTGGTTTTACCAGTACAGGTTGGTTTCACCAGTACAGGTTGGTTTTACCAGTACGGGTTGGTTTTACCAGTACAGGTTGGTTTTACCAGTACAGGTTGGTTTTACCAGTACAGGTTGGTTTTACCAGTACAGGTTGGTTTCACCAGTACAGGTTGGTTTCACCAGTACAGGTTGGTTTCACCAGTACAGGTTGGTTTCACCAGTACAGGTTGGTTTTACCAGTACTCTGTAAACTGACAGCCGGAGTCCCAAACAGATATAGCATTTGAGAAAAACAGAATAGTTTCATACCTTGATTGACATTGAGATACGATCACATATGCCTCTCTTAAACGTCGGATTACTGGGGAAATGATTTCCCAAATTAAAATAATTTCCTTGTGATTTGGTGAGGATTTTATGTCCAAGACCTGAAATTAAATACATATCTTTGTAAGTAAAACATTTTGGCCGAAGGGCCGACTATTGGGGAATCCTGGCCTACACATTTCTGGCATCAAATATGAAATAAAGCAATACATCTGATTCTGTTACACGTTCACTCCAGTAATAATGTTAGTATATTTTTCTGACATCAGTGTATCTGTCTGACTGTAATACGTTTCATTTATTACTGCACAAAGAGTATATACAGTATTTCTCCCATCTTGTCAGAAAGTGTCTGATCTCTTCCCTGCTGTGCCTGGGCAGACCCTCAGGGTTATACAGCAGTCTCTAATCCTTTTCATTGGTCTGGGAGGAGATATCACAGTCTCACCCTGAGTTCCTCTCAATCTCTCCAACATGTCCTAGACTTCACAGTGGAAGTGTGTGTGTGGAAACAGTCAGGTTTCTCTCATCCTGTAGATGTGTGTGCCCTCTTCCAGCTAGACGCTGACACTAAGCACTCACCCTTAACTGGCACTGTGCCATGATATTATGATGAATGTGCCAAGTGGAGGCCGTGGAGTGTTGGTGGGGATTCTTATAGGAAATTCAAGCCTGAGTACACCAGTGAGACAATTATCGCTGTCTAGGAACCAAGTATGAACCCACTGCTCTGCTCTGCTCTCTTCTTTTCCCCTGTCCTCTCCTGTCCTTTATTTTCCTGTCCTCTCCTCTCCCTTAGACAGTCCTTCTTTTACTCCACTGGTCACAATCCTTAAGAGGTAACAAGAGGGTTGAATGATTTAGCTTCTTATGGACAGGTGGGACGGTAATGTCCCACCTGGCCAATATCCAGTGGAATTGCAGAGCGCGAAATTCAAACTACAGAATTATAAATATTTAACTTTCATAAAATCACAAGTGTAACACATCAAAATAAAGCTTAACTTCTTGTTAATCCAGCCGCTGTGTCAGATTTCAAAAAGGCTTTACGGCGAAAGCACACCATGCGATTATCTGAGGACAGCGCCCCACATACAAAAGCATGAAAAACATATTTCAACCAGGCAGGTTGCGTTATAATAAACGCCTTACCTTTGATGATCTTCTCCTGTTGGCACTCCAAAGGGTCCCAGATACATCACAAATGGTCCTTTTGTTCGATAATGTCCTCCTTTATATCGCTCAGTTTAGCTGGCGAGCTTCAGTCAATCCACCCAATTTCCTCCATCCAAAATGCATACAAAAATTAATCCCAAACGTTACTAATAAACTTTTCCAAACAAGTCATACAGCGTTTATAATCAAACCTTAGGTACCCTAATACGTAAATACTTTCCACTTTCCCAAGATGGCGTCGCAGTAAGTCGTCCTGTCGTATCGTCTCTCTGTAAATCTCTGTAAATATAGTCTCTTTTCGTTTTAGATATTTTTCTTTGCATATCTTTAAAAACATTTTGCTAAACCTAAGCTTCCAAATGCTCTCCTGCAATCCGCCTCTGCCAATGTAGCTACTTTTCTAAAGTATTTATATTTACTTGAACTGGAACCCCTCAACTGAAGTTAGCCAGCTAACCACCAGCTATGCTAGCGGTCTTCAGCTAACCGGTCATCAGCTAACCTTAGCTCGAGCTCTCGCCAGTTCGAACAATGCGGCGCTAACCAGATATAACGGACCTATTTTTTTTTTTATCCCCGGATTCCCCAGATTCCCTCCAAAACGGAACACTTTTTTCAGCTGGATCTTCACAACTAGCTATCGAGCTAAACCGCAACCCTGGTTGTTTACTCCTGGCTAGCGTTTCCACCCACGTAGCTTGAAGCTAGCCCAGCCAGAGCTCCTGTGTTCCTAGCATACTCCTGGGCTTCTATACCCGGATCCACGACCGGTCTATCGATGTCACTTCATGAAGAGGAATAAACAGACTCACCCCATCGCGACGTCCTCCAAAGGCTAACTCTCTAGCCTCGCTATCTCCTTGCTTGCTAATTCGGCATGCTAACTGCTAGCTTGTTTTAGCCAGGTCCGCTAACTACTACCTTGTTTACCCCGGCCTGCTAATCTGTTAGCTTGTTAGCACAGGCCTCACTAACCGTCTGCATCGCAGTGGCCCATATGTACTTTCTATCTCTTCCCGATTTTAAAAATTTGTTTATACCTTCCGGAAACCTGCCTCACCCAATGTGATACGGAATCGCTATTATTTTTAATTTTTAGAACACACTCAAGAACCTCCAGAAGCGAACCAGCTAACTAGCTACAAGCTACTTAGTCATTGTTAGTTTTTTGTAACCTGGACAACACTCGCCAGTCCAGCCCCCCTGCCCCATCCACCGCTGCCCCTGGACTCTGATCACTTGGCTACATAGCTGATGCACGCTGGACTGTCCATTAATCACGGTACTGCATTCTGCTTGTTTGATTTATCTGTCGGCCCCGTTGCCTAGTCAATGCCATTTTACCTGCTGTTGTTATGCTAGCTGATTAGCTGTTGTCTCACCCACTGTTTTAGCTAGCTTTCCCAATTCAACACCTGTGATTACTGTATGCCTCGCTGTATGTCTCTCTCAAATGTCAATATGCCTTGTATACTGTTGCTCAGGTTAGTTATCATTGTTTTAGTTCACAGTGGAGCCCCTACTCCCACTCCTCATACCCCTGATACCTCCTTTATCCCACCTAATATATAATAATAATATAATATAATAATAATATATAATAATAATAATAATAATAATATATAATAATAATATATGCCATTTAGCTGACGCTTTTATCCAAAGCGACTTACAGTCATGTGTGCATACATTCTACGTATGGGTGGTCCCGGGAATCAACCCACTACCCTGGCGTTACAAGCGCCATGCTCTACCAACTGAGCTAGATAGCCTGCAAAGTAATGTCATACTTTCAGGTCCATACCCAAACAGTTCGAACTACTAATTCTGAAAATTACTCTCTCCAGAAATAAGTCTCTCACTGTTGCCTGCTACCGACCCCCTCAGCTCCCAGCTGTGCCCTGGACACCATTTGTGAATTGATTGCCCCCATCTAGCTTCAGAGTTTGTTCTGTTAGGTGACCTAAACTGGGATATGCTTAACACCCGGCAGTCCTACAATCTAAGCTAGATGCCCTCAATCTCACACAAATCATCAAGGAACCCACCAGGTACAACCCTAACTCTGTAAGCAAGGGCACCCTCATAGACGTCATCCTGACCAACTGGCCCTCAAATACACCTCCGCTGTCTTCAACCAGGATCTCAGCGACCACTGCCTCATTGCCTGTATCCGCTACGGTGCCGCAGTCAAACGACCACCCCTCATCACTGTCAAACGTTCCCTAAAACACTTCTGTGAGCAGGCCTTTCTAATCGACCTGGCCCGGGTATCCTTGAAGGACATTGACCTCATCCCGTCAGTTGAGGATGCCTGGTCATTCTTTAAGAGTAACTTCCTCACCATTTTAGATAAGCATGCTCCGTTCAAAAAATGCAGAACTAAGAACAGATATAGCCCTTGGTTCACTCCAGACCTGACTGCCCTCGACCAGCACAAAAACATCCTGTGGCGGACTGCAATAGCATCGAACAGTCCCCGCGATATGCAACTGTTCAGGGAAGTCAGGAACCAATACACGCAGTCAGTCAGGAAAGCTAAGGCCAGCTTCTTCAGGCAGAAGTTTGCATCCTGTAGCTCCAACTCCAAAAAGTTCTGGGACACTGTGAAGTCCATGGAGAACAAGAGCACCTCCTCCCAGCTGCACACTGCACTGAGGCTAGGGAACACGGTCACCACCGACAAATCCATGATTATAGAAAACTTCAACAAGCATTTCTCAACGGCTGGCCATGCCTTCCGCCTGGCCACTCCTACCTCGGCCAACAGCTCCGGCCCCCCCGCAGCTCCTCGCCCAAGCCTCTCCAGGTTCTCCTTTACCCAAATCCAGATAACAGATGTTCTGAAAGAGCTGCAAAACCTGGACCCGTATAAATCAGCTGGGCTTGACAATCTGGACCCTCTATTTCTGAAACTATCCGCTGCCAACCTCTCTTTCATATCGTCTGAGATCCCCAAGGATTGAAAGCTGCTGCAGTCATCCCCTCTTCAAAGGGAGACACCCTGGACCCAAACTGTTACAGACCTATATCCATTCTGCCCTGCCTATCTAAGGTCTTGAAAGCCAAGTCAACAAACAGGTCACTGACCATCTCGAATCCCACCGTACCTTCTCCGCTATGCAATCTGGTTTCCGAGCCGGTCATGGGTGCACCTCAGCCACACTCAAGGTACTAAACGACATCATAGCCGCCATCGATAAAAGACAGTACAGTGCAGCCGTCTTCATCGACCTTGCCAAGGCTTTCGACTCTGTCAATCACCAGATTCTTATCGGCAGACTCAGTAGCCTCGGTTTTCGGATGACTGCCTTGCCTGGTTCACCAATTACTTTGCAAACAGAGTTCAGTGTGTCAAATCGGAGGGCATGCTGTCGGTCCTCTGGCAGTCTCTATGGGGTGCCACAGGGTTCAATTCTCGGGCCGACTCTTTTCTCTGTATATATCAATGATGTTGGTCTTGCTGTGGGCGATTCCCTGATCCACCTCTCGCCCAGACGACACCATTCTATATACTTTCGGCCCGTCATTGGACACTGTGCTATCTAACCTCCAAACGAGCTTCAATGCCATACAACACTCCTCCGTGGCCTCCAACTGCTCTTAAACGCTAGTAAACCAAATGCATGATTTTCAACCGATCGCTGCCTGCACCCGCATGCCCGACTAGCATCACCACACTGGATGGTTCCGACCTTGAATGGCTAGACTGCAAACTCTCCTTCCAGACCCATATCAAACATCTCCAATCGAAAATCAAATCAGAGTCAGCTTTCTATTCCGCAACAAAGCCTCCTTCACTCACGCTGCCAAGCTTACCTAGTAAAACTGACTATCCTACCGATCCTCGACTTCGGCGATGTCATCTACAAAATCGCTTCCAACACTCTACTCAGCAAACTGGATGCAGTTTATCACAGTGCCATCCGTTTTTTTTGTCATTAAAGCACCTTATACTAGCCACCACTGCGACTTGTATGCTCTTGTCGGCTGGCCCTCGCTACATATTCGTCGCCAGACCCACTGGCTCAGGTCATCAACAAGGCCATGCTAGGTAAAGCTCCCCATTATCTCAGTTCTCTGGTCACGATGGCAACACCCATCTGCAGCACGCGCTCCAGCAGGTGTATCTCACTGATCATCCCTAAAGCCAACACCTCATTCGCCGCCTTTCGTTCCAGTACTCTGCTGCCTGTGACTGGAATGAATTGCAAAAATCGCTGAAGTTGGAGACTTATCTCCCTCATCAACTTCAAACATCAGCTATCTGAGGAGCTAACCGTTCGCTGCAGCTGTACATAATCTATTGGTAAATAGCCCACCCATTTTCACCTACCTCATCCCCACAGTTTTTATTTATTTACTTTTCTGCTCTTTTGCACACCAATATCTCTACCTGTACATGATCATCTGATAATTTATCACTCCAGTGTTAATCTGCAATATTGTAATTATTCCCCTACCTCCTCATGCCTTTTGCACACATTGTATATAGACTCCCCTTTTTTCCTACTGTGTTATTGACTTGTTAATTGTTTACTCCATGTGTAACTCTGTGTTGTCTGTTCACACTGCTATGCTTTATCTTGGCCAGGTCGCAGTTGCAAATGAGAACTTGTTCTCCAACTAACCTACCTGGTTAAATAAAGGTGAAATAAAAAATAAAAATAAATAAAAATTAAAATAAACAAAAAAAAATAAGACTGGGAATCGTTGTTGTCTTTACCGGAGAAAAATACCAAAGAAGCACTCTCTTCCACGTGCTTGGAAACACTATTGCCAAAATGGGAGCCACCTAGAAAAACTACAATTTCTGGCAAAGTTTTCCAAAGCCCAGCATGAAACTCTTTCTAAAGACTGTTTGCCATCTAGTGGAAGCCATAGGAACTGCAATCTGGGAGGACTTCACCTTATAATAAAAGTGACAGCCATTGAAAACAGTGGTAGGCTGATTTTTTTTGGGGGTGGTTTGTCCTCGAGGTTTCGTCTGCCATATCAGTTATGTTATACTCACAGACATAATTTTAACAGTTTTAGAAACTTCAGAGTGTTTTCTATCCAAATCTACCAATATATGCATATTAGTAACATGCTCATAGTAACAGGCACTTTACTTTGGGCACACTTTTCATCCGGATGTGAAAATACTGCCCCCAACCCAAGAGAGGTTAACTCACTACCTGCCAATGCCTGATCCTACCCGTATTCAGCTGACTCTACCCGTGTTCAGATTAACTACTCGTTTTCAGCCTACCTACCCATGTTCAGCTGACTCTACCCATGTTCAGCTGACTCTACCCATGGTCACCTCACCTACCCGTGTTCAGCTTGAGACCACTGACTGCTCTGTCTGTCTAGTCCCTCAGCTTTGATGCAGGAGTATCTGGAGTAACAGAACACAATCTGACTGGCTTTAGCTCAACCAATGAGTGAGTCCTGCCGAGGTCATTTCAAAGTTAAAACGCTGTGGAGTGTACAGAACAATCGTGTGGTTCACAAGTGTGTCTAAAATAGATGTTAGATTTGATATTGTGTCATCTAACTGATGCTCCTTTATCCTGAAGTATCTCTGCTGTACAGCAGGAGAGAGAATCTTAGAACTTAGAAAGAATCTTTTAGAATCTTTGAACAGAATCTTAGAACAGAATCTTTGAATAGAATCTTAGAACAGAATCTTAGAACAGAATCTTTGAATAGAATCTTATAATGATTCCATGTGACAGTTTTATGTCCAGACCACTGATCTAGACTAAATGCATCATGTCTGCCTATCACTCTGTAATGCCTTCAGATACCATAAGCTCTGTCAAATCTTTGTCTTGCTCTGAGGAAGGTCATGGTTGACTGAAGGCTTGGCACATTAAATACTGAAACATGCATCTGATTTACGTACGCAGATACTTATTTTCAAAGTAAGACTTGTGAATCTGTCATCAATACATTTGACCAATAAGGACATGGAGACAGCTGAGATCATTTGGTGTAGATGATGCTGTGAGATACAGAGAGTTTTTGTTTGAGATTCAGTTTTATGTTTGAGATTCAGTTCGTTTTTAAGTTTGGGATTCAGTTAATTTTTATGTTTGAGATTCGGTTTGTTTTTATATTTAGGATTCAGTTAGTTTTTATGTTTGCTTGTTGCACCCTCTAGTGTATTTTTTAATCCTCAGAATCTTTCCGATTGTGAGGCAATGCCTCAACACCAGCAGTACACCTTTATTTCCAAAGGGGGCAGTAAAACCCCAAGTACATCAGAGTCACATACTGTACACATGTCCAATGACATATATTCCATACTGTTGGGATTGAAGACAAAAAATAAAACTACCACACTATCCACTCCTCCACATTGTACTGAAACCCCCAGAGCTACGTCCCACATGACAAATGGTAGAAGTCAGTGGTCATTCAGGTCAGGTGGGGCAGAGCCCACATTTTGTGCAAAAATAAATTATATATATATATATATGTATATGTGTGTAAATAAATACATTTTTGGAGGGGCTTACTTGTTTTGTATGTTTTTTGTATTAATAGGAGTAAGGCAGCTCCAAAACAGCTGAAACTTATCGGTGCTCATCGTCCATTGGATATGAAGATAACACAAGAAGTTGGAAATCACACATTGAGTCTTTTGGAAGGAATCAAGTGGCTAACTGCAAGTGGTACTTAGAAACCACTAACATTAGCCTGCTATTCAATGGAGTGGCTGTGTGGTTTTTCTCTCCGAGTTCCCACCATGAATCCACAGAATGTTTTATGACAGAATTTGCCCACAAAGGACGGCTGCGCCACCTTCACACAGTCGGTCCAAGAATGTCTTGTATGCTGCTGCATAAATGATGTAATATGCCAGGGAGATGTGTAAACTGTAGCTAAGAAAGTAATACTAAGTGTATGTTGTGTAGTAAGCTGTTAGTAGCCCCGGTGCCTCTAACCCTAATAATTTGGTCTATTTTCACCAACACGGTATTGTAAACACATCGTTCGTGTCCCGGTGCGTGCTTGTATTGTTTTGTACAGCTTTGACAGTGCTACTGATAGTAGTGGTGGTGGTGCCTGGCTTGCATCTGTAAATACATCACAGACCACATTCTATAATAGAACTGTGTTATACTGATAGTGGTGGTGGTGCCTGGCTTGCATCTGTAAATACATCACAGACCACATTCTATAATAGAACTGTGTTATACTGATAGTAGTGGTGGTGCCTGGCTTGCATCTGTAAATACATCACAGACCACATTCTATAATAGAACTGTGTTATACTGATAGTGGTGGTGGTGCCTGGCTTGCACCTGTAAATACATCACAGACCACATTCTATAATAGAACTGTGTTATACTGATAGTGGTGGTGGTGCCTGGCTTGCATCTGTAAATACATCACAGACCACATTCTATAATAGAACTGTGTTATACTGATAGTAGTGGTGGTGCCTGGCTTGCATCTGTAAATACATCACAGACCACATTCTATAATAGAACTGTGTTATACTGATAGTAGTGGTGGTGCCTGGCTTGCATCTGTAAATACATCACAGACCACATTCTATAATAGAACTGTGTTATACTGATAGTGGTGGTGGTGCCTGGCTGCATCTGTAAATACATCACAGACCACATTCTATAATAGAACTGTGTTATACTGATAGTGGTGGTGGTGCCTGGCTTGCATCTGTAAATACATCACAGACCACATTCTATAATAGAACTGTGTTATACTGATAGTAGTGGTGGTGCCTGGCTTGCATCTGTAAATACATCACAGACCACATTCTATAATAGAACTGTGTTATACTGATAGTAGTGGTGGTGCCTGGCTTGCATCTGTAAATACATCACAGACCACATTCTATAATAGAACTGTGTTATACTGATAGTAGTGGTGGTGCCTGGCTTGCATCTGTAAATACATCACAGACCACATTCTATAATAGAACTGTGTTATACTGATAGTGGTGGTGGTGCCTGGCTTGCATCTGTAAATACATCACAGACCACATTCTATAATAGAACTGTGTTATACTGATAGTGGTGGTGGTGCCTGGCTTGCATCTGTAAATACATCACAGACCACATTCTATAATAGAACTGTGTTATACTGATAGTAGTGGTGGTGCCTGGCTTGCATCTGTAAATACATCACAGACCACATTCTATAATAGAACTGTGTTATACTGATAGTGGTGGTGGTGCCTGGCTTGCATCTGTAAATACATCACAGACCACATTCTATAATAGAACTGTGTTATACTGATAGTGGTGGTGGTGCCTGGCTTGCATCTGTAAATACATCACAGACCACATTCTATAATAGAACTGTGTTATACTGATAGTGGTGGTGGTGCCTGGCTTGCATCTGTAAATACATCACAGACCACATTCTATAATAGAACTGTGTTATACTGATAGTGGTGGTGGTGCCTGGCTTGCATCTGTAAATACATCACAGACCACATTCTATAATAGAACTGTGTTATACTGATAGTAGTGGTGGTGCCTGGCTTGCATCTGTAAATACATCACAGACCACATTCTATAATAGAACTGTGTTATACTGATAGTGGTGGTGGTGCCTGGCTTGCATCTGTAAATACATCACAGACCACATTCTATAATAGAACTGTGTTATACTGATAGTGGTGGTGGTGCCTGGCTTGCATCTGTAAATACATCACAGACCACATTCTATAATAGAACTGTGTTATACTGATAGTGGTGGTGGTGCCTGGCTTGCATCTGTAAATACATCACAGACCACATTCTATAATAGAACTGTGTTATACTGATAGTGGTGGTGGTGCCTGGCTTGCATCTGTAAATACATCACAGACCACATTCTATAATAGAACTGTGTTATACTGATAGTGGTGGTGGTGCCTGGCTTGCATCTGTAAATACATCACACACCACATTCTATAATAGAACTGTGTTATACTGATAGTAGTGGTGGTGCCTGGCTTGCATCTGTAAATACATCACACACCACATTCTATAATAGAACTGTGTTATACTGATAGTGGTGGTGGTGCCTGGCTTGCATCTGTAAATACATCACACACCACATTCTATAATAGAACTGTGTTATACTGATAGTGGTGGTGGTGCCTGGCTTGCATCTGTAAATACATCACAGACCACATTCTATAATAGAACTGTGTTATACTGATAGTGGTGGTGGTGCCTGGCTTGCATCTGTAAATACATCACAGACCACATTCTATAATAGAACTGTGTTATACTGATAGTGGTGGTGGTGCCTGGCTTGCATCTGTAAATACATCACAGACCACATTCTATAATAGAACTGTGTTATACTGATAGTAGTGGTGGTGCCTGGCTTGCATCTGTAAATACATCACACACCACATTCTATAATAGAACTGTGTTATACTGATAGTGGTGGTGGTGCCTGGCTTGCATCTGTAAATACATCACAGACCACATTCTATAATAGAACTGTGTTATACTGATAGTGGTGGTGGTGCCTGGCTTGCATCTGTAAATACATCACAGACCACATTCTATAATAGAACTGTGTTATACTGATAGTAGTGGTGGTGCCTGGCTTGCATCTGTAAATACATCACAGACCACATTCTATAATAGAACTGTGTTATACTGAGTAGTGGTGGTGCCTGGCTTGCATCTGTAAATACATCACAGACCACATTCTATAATAGAACTGTGTTATACTGATAGTGGTGGTGGTGCCTGGACCACATTCTATAATTGCAGTGGTGGTGGTGCCTGGCTTGCATCTGTAAATACATCACAGACCACATTCTATAATAGAACTGTGTTATACTGATAGTGGTGGTGGTGCCTGGCTTGCATCTGTAAATACATCACAGACCACATTCTATAATAGAACTGTGTTATACTGATAGTAGTGGTGGTGCCTGGCTTGCATCTGTAAATACATCACAGACCACATTCTATAATAGAACTGTGTTATACTGATAGTGGTGGTGGTGCCTGGCTTGCACCTGTAAATACATCACAGACCACATTCTATAATAGAACTGTGTTATACTGATAGTGGTGGTGGTGCCTGGCTTGCATCTGTAAATACATCACAGACCACATTCTATAATAGAACTGTGTTATACTGATAGTGGTGGTGGTGCCTGGCTTGCATCTGTAAATACATCACAGACCACATTCTATAATAGAACTGTGTTATACTGATAGTGGTGGTGGTGCCTGGCTTGCACCTGTAAATACATCACAGACCACATTCTATAATAGAACTGTGTTATACTGATAGTAGTGGTGGTGCCTGGCTTGCACCTGTAAATACATCACAGACCACATTCTATAATAGAACTGTGTTATACTGATAGTAGTGGTGGTGCCTGGCTTGCACCTGTAAATACATCACAGACCACATTCTATAATAGAACTGTGTTATACTGATAGTAGTGGTGGTGCCTGGCTTGCACCTGTAAATACATCACAGACCACATTCTATAATAGAACTGTGTTATACTGATAGTAGTGGTGGTGCCTGGCTTGCACCTGTAAATACATCACAGACCACATTCTATAATAGAACTGTGTTATACTGATAGTAGTGGTGGTGCCTGGCTTGCACCTGTAAATACATCACAGACCACATTCTATAATAGAACTGTGTTATACTGATAGTAGTGGTGGTGCCTGGCTTGCACCTGTAAATACATCACAGACCACATTCTATAATAGAACTGTGTTATACTGATAGTAGTGGTGGTGCCTGGCTTGCACCTGTAAATACATCACAGACCACATTCTATAATAGAACTGTGTTATACTGATAGTAGTGGTGGTGCCTGGCTTGCACCTGTAAATACATCACAGACCACATTCTATAATAGAACTGTGTTATACTGATAGTAGTGGTGGTGCCTGGCTTGCACCTGTAAATACATCACAGACCACATTCTATAATAGAACTGTGTTATACTGATAGTAGTGGTGGTGCCTGGCTTGCACCTGTAAATACATCACAGACCACATTCTATAATAGAACTGTGTTATACTGATAGTAGTGGTGGTGCCTGGCTTGCACCTGTAAATACATCACAGACCACATTCTATAATAGAACTGTGTTATACTGATAGTAGTGGTGGTGCCTGGCTTGCACCTGTAAATACATCACAGACCACATTCTATAATAGAACTGTGTTATACTGATAGTAGTGGTGGTGCCTGGCTTGCACCTGTAAATACATCACAGACCACATTCTATAATAGAACTGTGTTATACTGATAGTAGTGGTGGTGCCTGGCTTGCACCTGTAAATACATCACAGACCACATTCTATAATAGAACTGTGTTATACTGATAGTGGTGGTGGTGCCTGGCTTGCACCTGTAAATACATCACAGACCACATTCTATAATAGAACTGTGTTATACTGATAGTGGTGGTGGTGCCTGGCTTGCATCTGTAAATACATCACAGACCACATTCTATAATAGAACTGTGTTATACTGATAGTAGTGGTGGTGCCTGGCTTGCATCTGTAAATACATCACAGACCACATTCTATAATAGAACTGTGTTATACTGATAGTGGTGGTGGTGCCTGGCTTGCATCTGTAAATACATCACAGACCACATTCTATAATAGAACTGTGTTATACTGATAGTAGTGGTGGTGCCTGGCTTGCATCTGTAAATACATCACACACCACATTCTATAATAGAACTGTGTTATACTGATAGTGGTGGTGGTGCCTGGCTTGCATCTGTAAATACATCACAGACCACATTCTATAATAGAACTGTGTTATACTGATAGTGGTGGTGGTGCCTGGCTTGCATCTGTAAATACATCACACACCACATTCTATAATAGAACTGTGTTATACTGATAGTGGTGGTGGTGCCTGGCTTGCATCTGTAAATACATCACACACCACATTCTATAATAGAACTGTGTTATACTGATAGTAGTGGTGGTGCCTGGCTTGCATCTGTAAATACATCACAGACCACATTCTATAATAGAACTGTGTTATACTGATAGTGGTGGTGGTGCCTGGCTTGCATCTGTAAATACATCACAGACCACATTCTATAATAGAACTGTGTTATACTGATAGTGGTGGTGGTGCCTGGCTTGCATCTGTAAATACATCACACACCACATTCTATAATAGAACTGTGTTATACTGATAGTGGTGGTGGTGCCTGGCTTGCATCTGTAAATACATCACACACCACATTCTATAATAGAACTGTGTTATACTGATAGTGGTGGTGGTGCCTGGCTTGCATCTGTAAATACATCACACACCACATTCTATAATAGAACTGTGTTATACTGATAGTAGTGGTGGTGCCTGGCTTGCATCTGTAAATACATCACACACCACATTCTATAATAGAACTGTGTTATACTGATAGTGGTGGTGGTGCCTGGCTTGCATCTGTAAATACATCACACACCACATTCTATAATAGAACTGTGTTATACTGATAGTGGTGGTGGTGCCTGGCTTGCATCTGTAAATACATCACACACCACATTCTATAATAGAACTGTGTTATACTGATAGTGGTGGTGGTGCCTGGCTTGCATCTGTAAATACATCACAGACCACATTCTATAATAGAACTGTGTTATACTGATAGTAGTGGTGGTGCCTGGCTTGCATCTGTAAATACATCACAGACCACATTCTATAATAGAACTGTGTTATACTGATAGTGGTGGTGGTGCCTGGCTTGCATCTGCAAATACATCACAGACCACATTCTATAATAGAACTGTGTTATACTGATAGTGGTGGTGGTGCCTGGCTTGCACCCTGCAAATACATCACAGACCACATTCTATAATAGAACTGTGTTATACTGATAGTGGTGGTGGTGCCTGGCTTGCATCTGTAAATACATCACAGACCACATTCTATAATAGAACTGTGTTATACTGATAGTGGTGGTGGTGCCTGGCTTGCATCTGTAAATACATCACAGACCACATTCTATAATAGAACTGTGTTATACTGATAGTGGTGGTGGTGCCTGGCTTGCATCTGTAAATACATCACAGACCACATTCTATAATAGAACTGTGTTATACTGATAGTAGTGGTGGTGCCTGGCTTGCATCTGTAAATACATCACAGACCACATTCTATAATAGAACTGTGTTATACTGATAGTAGTGGTGGTGCCTGGCTTGCATCTGTAAATACATCACAGACCACATTCTATAATAGAACTGTGTTATACTGATAGTAGTGGTGGTGCCTGGCTTGCATCTGTAAATACATCACAGACCACATTCTATAATAGAACTGTGTTATACTGATAGTGGTGGTGGTGCCTGGCTTGCATCTGTAAATACATCACAGACCACATTCTATAATAGAACTGTGTTATACTGATAGTGGTGGTGGTGCCTGGCTTGCATCTGTAAATACATCACAGACCACATTCTATAATAGAACTGTGTTATACTGATAGTAGTGGTGGTGCCTGGCTTGCATCTGTAAATACATCACAGACCACATTCTATAATAGAACTGTGTTATACTGATAGTGGTGGTGGTGCCTGGCTTGCATCTGTAAATACATCACAGACCACATTCTATAATAGAACTGTGTTATACTGATAGTAGTGGTGGTGCCTGGCTTGCATCTGTAAATACATCACAGACCACATTCTATAATAGAACTGTGTTATACTGATAGTAGTGGTGGTGCCTGGCTTGCATCTGTAAATACATCACAGACCACATTCTATAATAGAACTGTGTTATACTGATAGTAGTGGTGGTGCCTGGCTTGCATCTGTAAATACATCACAGACCACATTCTATAATAGAACTGTGTTATACTGATAGTAGTGGTGGTGCCTGGCTTGCATCTGTAAATACATCACAGACCACATTCTATAATAGAACTGTGTTATAGTGATAGTAGTGGTGGTGCCTGGCTTGCATCTGTAAATACATCACAGACCACATTCTATAATAGAACTGTGTTATACTGATAGTGGTGGTGGTGCCTGGCTTGCATCTGTAAATACATCACAGACCACATTCTATAATAGAACTGTGTTATACTGATAGTGGTGGTGGTGCCTGGCTTGCATCTGTAAATACATCACAGACCACATTCTATAATAGAACTGTGTTATACTGATAGTGGTGGTGGTGCCTGGCTTGCATCTGTAAATACATCACAGACCACATTCTATAATAGAACTGTGTTATACTGATAGTAGTGGTGGTGCCTGGCTTGCATCTGTAAATACATCACAGACCACATTCTATAATAGAACTGTGTTATACTGATAGTGGTGGTGGTGCCTGGCTTGCATCTGTAAATACATCACAGACCACATTCTATAATAGAACTGTGTTATACTGATAGTGGTGGTGGTGCCTGGCTTGCATCTGTAAATACATCACAGACCACATTCTATAATAGAACTGTGTTATACTGATAGTGGTGGTGGTGCCTGGCTTGCATCTGTAAATACATCACAGACCACATTCTATAATAGAACTGTGTTATACTGATAGTAGTGGTGGTGCCTGGCTTGCATCTGTAAATACATCACAGACCACATTCTATAATAGAACTGTGTTATACTGATAGTGGTGGTGGTGCCTGGCTTGCATCTGTAAATACATCACAGACCACATTCTATAATAGAACTGTGTTATACTGATAGTGGTGGTGGTGCCTGGCTTGCATCTGTAAATACATCACAGACCACATTCTATAATAGAACTGTGTTATACTGATAGTAGTGGTGGTGCCTGGCTTGCATCTGTAAATACATCACAGACCACATTCTATAATAGAACTGTGTTATACTGATAGTGGTGGTGGTGCCTGGCTTGCATCTGTAAATACATCACAGACCACATTCTATAATAGAACTGGCTTGCATCTGTAAATACATGTTATACTGATAGTAGTGGTGGTGCCTGGCTTGCATCTGTAAATACATCACAGACCACATTCTATAATAGAACTGTGTTATACTGATAGTAGTGGTGGTGCCTGGCTTGCATCTGTAAATACATCACAGACCACATTCTATAATAGAACTGTGTTATACTGATAGTGGTGGTGGTGCCTGGCTTGCATCTGTAAATACATCACAGACCACATTCTATAATAGAACTGTGTTATACTGATAGTAGTGGTGGTGCCTGGCTTGCATCTGTAAATACATCACAGACCACATTCTATAATAGAACTGTGTTATACTGATAGTAGTGGTGGTGCCTGGCTTGCATCTGTAAATACATCACAGACCACATTCTATAATAGAACTGTGTTATACTGATAGTAGTGGTGGTGCCTGGCTTGCATCTGTAAATACATCACAGACCACATTCTATAATAGAACTGTGTTATACTGATAGTGGTGGTGGTGCCTGGCTTGCATCTGTAAATACATCACAGACCACATTCTATAATAGAACTGTGTTATACTGATAGTAGTGGTGGTGGTGCCTGGCTTGCATCTGTAAATACATCACAGACCACATTCTATAATAGAACTGTGTTATACTGATAGTAGTGGTGGTGCCTGGCTTGCATCTGTAAATACATCACAGACCACATTCTATAATAGAACTGTGTTATACTGATAGTGGTGGTGGTGCCTGGCTTGCATCTGTAAATACATCACAGACCACATTCTATAATAGAACTGTGTTATACTGATAGTGGTGGTGGTGCCTGGCTTGCATCTGTAAATACATCACAGACCACATTCTATAATAGAACTGTGTTATACTGATAGTAGTGGTGGTGCCTGGCTTGCATCTGTAAATACATCACAGACCACATTCTATAATAGAACTGTGTTATACTGATAGTAGTGGTGGTGCCTGGCTTGCATCTGTAAATACATCACAGACCACATTCTATAATAGAACTGTGTTATACTGATAGTAGTGGTGGTGCCTGGCTTGCATCTGTAAATACATCACAGACCACATTCTATAATAGAACTGTGTTATACTGATAGTAGTGGTGGTGCCTGGCTTGCATCTGTAAATACATCACAGACCACATTCTATAATAGAACTGTGTTATACTGATAGTAGTGGTGGTGCCTGGCTTGCATCTGTAAATACATCACAGACCACATTCTATAATAGAACTGTGTTATACTGATAGTAGTGGTGGTGCCTGGCTTGCATCTGTAAATACATCACAGACCACATTCTATAATAGAACTGTGTTATACTGATAGTGGTGGTGGTGCCTGGCTTGCATCTGTAAATACATCACAGACCACATTCTATAATAGAACTGTGTTATACTGATAGTAGTGGTGGTGCCTGGCTTGCATCTGTAAATACATCACAGACCACATTCTATAATAGAACTGTGTTATACTGATAGTGGTGGTGGTGCCTGGCTTGCATCTGTAAATACATCACAGACCACATTCTATAATAGAACTGTGTTATACTGATAGTGGTGGTGGTGCCTGGCTTGCATCTGTAAATACATCACACACCACATTCTATAATAGAACTGTGTTATACTGATAGTAGTGGTGGTGCCTGGCTTGCATCTGTAAATACATCACACACCACATTCTATAATAGAACTGTGTTATACTGATAGTGGTGGTGGTGCCTGGCTTGCATCTGTAAATACATCACACACCACATTCTATAATAGAACTGTGTTATACTGATAGTGGTGGTGGTGCCTGGCTTGCATCTGTAAATACATCACACACCACATTCTATAATAGAACTGTGTTATACTGATAGTGGTGGTGGTGCCTGGCTCTGCATCTGTAACTGATAGTGGTGGTGGTGCTGGCTTGCATCATCACAGACCACATTCTATAATAGAACTGTGTTATACTGATAGTAGTGGTGGTGCCTGGCTTGCATCTGTAAATACATCACAGACCACATTCTATAATAGAACTGTGTTATACTGATAGTAGTGGTGGTGCCTGGCTTGCATCTGTAAATACATCACAGACCACATTCTATAATAGAACTGTGTTATACTGATAGTGGTGGTGGTGCCTGGCTTGCATCTGCAAATACATCACAGACCACATTCTATAATAGAACTGTGTTATACTGATAGTGGTGGTGGTGCCTGGCTTGCACCTGCAAATACATCACAGACCACATTCTATAATAGAACTGTGTTATACTGATAGTGGTGGTGGTGCCTGGCTTGCATCTGTAAATACATCACAGACCACATTCTATAATAGAACTGTGTTATACTGATAGTGGTGGTGGTGCCTGGCTTGCATCTGTAAATACATCACAGACCACATTCTATAATAGAACTGTGTTATACTGATAGTGGTGGTGGTGCCTGGCTTGCATCTGTAAATACATCACAGACCACATTCTATAATAGAACTGTGTTATACTGATAGTAGTGGTGGTGCCTGGCTTGCATCTGTAAATACATCACAGACCACATTCTATAATAGAACTGTGTTATACTGATAGTGGTGGTGGTGCCTGGCTTGCATCTGTAAATACATCACAGACCACATTCTATAATAGAACTGTGTTATACTGATAGTAGTGGTGGTGCCTGGCTTGCATCTGTAAATACATCACAGACCACATTCTATAATAGAACTGTGTTATACTGATAGTGGTGGTGGTGTGGCTTGGTGCCTGGCTTGCATCTGTCTATAATAGAACTGTGTTATACTGATATGGTGGTGGTGCCTGGCTTGCAGACCACATTCTATAATAGAACTGTGTTATACTGATAGTGGTGGTGGTGCCTGGCTTGCATCTGTAAATACATCACAGACCACATTCTATAATAGAACTGTGTTATACTGATAGTAGTGGTGGTGCCTGGCTTGCATCTGTAAATACATCACAGACCACATTCTATAATAGAACTGTGTTATACTGATAGTGGTGGTGGTGCCTGGCTTGCATCTGTAAATACATCACAGACCACATTCTATAATAGAACTGTGTTATACTGATAGTAGTGGTGGTGCCTGGCTTGCATCTGTAAATACATCACAGACCACATTCTATAATAGAACTGTGTTATACTGATAGTGGTGGTGGTGCCTGGCTTGCATCTGTAAATACATCACAGACCACATTCTATAATAGAACTGTGTTATACTGATAGTAGTGGTGGTGCCTGGCTTGCATCTGTAAATACATCACAGACCACATTCTATAATAGAACTGTGTTATACTGATAGTAGTGGTGGTGCCTGGCTTGCATCTGTAAATACATCACAGACCACATTCTATAATAGAACTGTGTTATACTGATAGTAGTGGTGGTGCCTGGCTTGCATCTGTAAATACATCACAGACCACATTCTATAATAGAACTGTGTTATACTGATAGTGGTGGTGGTGCCTGGCTTGCATCTGTAAATACATCACAGACCACATTCTATAATAGAACTGTGTTATACTGATAGTGGTGGTGGTGCCTGGCTTGCATCTGTAAATACATCACAGACCACATTCTATAATAGAACTGTGTTATACTGATAGTGGTGGTGGTGCCTGGCTTGCATCTGTAAATACATCACAGACCACATTCTATAATAGAACTGTGTTATACTGATAGTAGTGGTGGTGCCTGGCTTGCATCTGTAAATACATCACAGACCACATTCTATAATAGAACTGTGTTATACTGATAGTAGTGGTGGTGCCTGGCTTGCATCTGTAAATACATCACAGACCACATTCTATAATAGAACTGTGTTATACTGATAGTAGTGGTGGTGCCTGGCTTGCATCTGTAAATACATCACAGACCACATTCTATAATAGAACTGTGTTATACTGATAGTAGTGGTGGTGCCTGGCTTGCATCTGTAAATACATCACAGACCACATTCTATAATAGAACTGTGTTATACTGATAGTAGTGGTGGTGCCTGGCTTGCATCTGTAAATACATCACAGACCACATTCTATAATAGAACTGTGTTATACTGATAGTAGTGGTGGTGCCTGGCTTGCATCTGTAAATACATCACAGACCACATTCTATAATAGAACTGTGTTATACTGATAGTAGTGGTGGTGCCTGGCTTGCATCTGTAAATACATCACAGACCACATTCTATAATAGAACTGTGTTATACTGATAGTGGTGGTGGTGCCTGGCTTGCATCTGTAAATACATCACAGACCACATTCTATAATAGAACTGTGTTATACTGATAGTGGTGGTGGTGCCTGGCTTGCATCTGTAAATACATCACAGACCACATTCTATAATAGAACTGTGTTATACTGATAGTGGTGGTGGTGCCTGGCTTGCATCTGTAAATACATCACAGACCACATTCTATAATAGAACTGTGTTATACTGATAGTAGTGGTGGTGCCTGGCTTGCATCTGTAAATACATCACAGACCACATTCTATAATAGAACTGTGTTATACTGATAGTGGTGGTGGTGCCTGGCTTGCATCTGTAAATACATCACAGACCACATTCTATAATAGAACTGTGTTATACTGATAGTGGTGGTGGTGCCTGGCTTGCATCTGTAAATACATCACAGACCACATTCTATAATAGAACTGTGTTATACTGATAGTAGTGGTGGTGCCTGGCTTGCATCTGTAAATACATCACAGACCACATTCTATAATAGAACTGTGTTATACTGATAGTGGTGGTGGTGCCTGGCTTGCATCTGTAAATACATCACAGACCACATTCTATAATAGAACTGTGTTATACTGATAGTGGTGGTGGTGCCTGGCTTGCATCTGTAAATACATCACAGACCACATTCTATAATAGAACTGTGTTATACTGATAGTAGTGGTGGTGCCTGGCTTGCATCTGTAAATACATCACAGACCACATTCTATAATAGAACTGTGTTATACTGATAGTGGTGGTGGTGCCTGGCTTGCATCTGTAAATACATCACAGACCACATTCTATAATAGAACTGTGTTATACTGATAGTGGTGGTGGTGCCTGGCTTGCATCTGTAAATACATCACAGACCACATTCTATAATAGAACTGTGTTATACTGATAGTAGTGGTGGTGCCTGGCTTGCATCTGTAAATACATCACAGACCACATTCTATAATAGAACTGTGTTATACTGATAGTGGTGGTGGTGCCTGGCTTGCATCTGTAAATACATCACAGACCACATTCTATAATAGAACTGTGTTATACTGATAGTGGTGGTGGTGCCTGGCTTGCATCTGTAAATACATCACAGACCACATTCTATAATAGAACTGTGTTATACTGATAGTGGTGGTGGTGCCTGGCTTGCATCTGTAAATACATCACAGACCACATTCTATAATAGAACTGTGTTATACTGATAGTAGTGGTGGTGCCTGGCTTGCATCTGTAAATACATCACAGACCACATTCTATAATAGAACTGTGTTATACTGATAGTGGTGGTGGTGCCTGGCTTGCATCTGTAAATACATCACAGACCACATTCTATAATAGAACTGTGTTATACTGATAGTAGTGGTGGTGCCTGGCTTGCATCTGTAAATACATCACAGACCACATTCTATAATAGAACTGTGTTATACTGATAGTGGTGGTGGTGCCTGGCTTGCATCTGTAAATACATCACAGACCACATTCTATAATAGAACTGTGTTATACTGATAGTGGTGGTGGTGCCTGGCTTGCATCTGTAAATACATCACAGACACATTCATTCTATAATAGAACTGTGTTATACTGATAGTAGTGGTGGTGCCTGGCTTGCATCTGTAAATACATCACAGACCACATTCTATAATAGAACTGTGTTATACTGATAGTAGTGGTGGTGCCTGGCTTGCATCTGTAAATACATCACAGACCACATTCTATAATAGAACTGTGTTATACTGATAGTAGTGGTGGTGCCTGGCTTGCATCTGTAAATACATCACAGACCACATTCTATAATAGAACTGTGTTATACTGATAGTGGTGGTGGTGGTGCCTGTGCTTGCATCTGTAAATACATCACAGACCACATTCTATAATAGAACTGTGTTATACTGATAGTGGTGGTGGTGCCTGGCTTGCATCTGTAAATACATCACAGACCACATTCTATAATAGAACTGTGTTATACTGATAGTGGTGGTGGTGCCTGGCTTGCATCTGTAAATACATCACAGACCACATTCTATAATAGAACTGTGTTATACTGATAGTAGTGGTGGTGCCTGGCTTGCATCTGTAAATACATCACAGACCACATTCTATAATAGAACTGTGTTATACTGATAGTAGTGGTGGTGCCTGGCTTGCATCTGTAAATACATCACAGACCACATTCTATAATAGAACTGTGTTATACTGATAGTAGTGGTGGTGCCTGGCTTGCATCTGTAAATACATCACAGACCACATTCTATAATAGAACTGTGTTATACTGATAGTAGTGGTGGTGCCTGGCTTGCATCTGTAAATACATCACAGACCACATTCTATAATAGAACTGTGTTATACTGATAGTGGTGGTGGTGCCTGGCTTGCATCTGTAAATACATCACAGACCACATTCTATAATAGAACTGTGTTATACTGATAGTAGTGGTGGTGCCTGGCTTGCATCTGTAAATACATCACAGACCACATTCTATAATAGAACTGTGTTATACTGATAGTAGTGGTGGTGCCTGGCTTGCATCTGTAAATACATCACAGACCACATTCTATAATAGAACTGTGTTATACTGATAGTAGTGGTGGTGCCTGGCTTGCATCTGTAAATACATCACAGACCACATTCTATAATAGAACTGTGTTATACTGATAGTGGTGGTGGTGCCTGGCTTGCATCTGTAAATACATCACAGACCACATTCTATAATAGAACTGTGTTATACTGATAGTGGTGGTGGTGCCTGGCTTGCATCTGTAAATACATCACAGACCACATTCTATAATAGAACTGTGTTATACTGATAGTGGTGGTGGTGCCTGGCTTGCATCTGTAAATACATCACAGACCACATTCTATAATAGAACTGTGTTATACTGATAGTGGTGGTGGTGCCTGGCTTGCATCTGTAAATACATCACAGACCACATTCTATAATAGAACTGTGTTATACTGATAGTAGTGGTGGTGCCTGGCTTGCATCTGTAAATACATCACAGACCACATTCTATAATAGAACTGTGTTATACTGATAGTGGTGGTGGTGCCTGGCTTGCATCTGTAAATACATCACAGACCACATTCTATAATAGAACTGTGTTATACTGATAGTGGTGGTGGTGCCTGGCTTGCATCTGTAAATACATCACAGACCACATTCTATAATAGAACTGTGTTATACTGATAGTGGTGGTGGTGCCTGGCTTGCATCTGTAAATACATCACAGACCACATTCTATAATAGAACTGTGTTATACTGATAGTAGTGGTGGTGCCTGGCTTGCATCTGTAAATACATCACAGACCACATTCTATAATAGAACTGTGTTATACTGATAGTGGTGGTGGTGCCTGGCTTGCATCTGTAAATACATCACAGACCACATTCTATAATAGAACTGTGTTATACTGATAGTGGTGGTGGTGCCTGGCTTGCATCTGTAAATACATCACAGACCACATTCTATAATAGAACTGTGTTATACTGATAGTGGTGGTGGTGCCTGGCTTGCATCTGTAAATACATCACAGACCACATTCTATAATAGAACTGTGTTATACTGATAGTGGTGGTGGTGCCTGGCTTGCATCTGTAAATACATGACCACATTCTATAATAGAACTGTGTTATACATCACAGACCAGACCACATTCTATAATAGAACTGTGTTATACTGATAGTAGTGGTGGTGCCTGGCTTGCATCTGTAAATACATCACAGACCACATTCTATAATAGAACTGTGTTATACTGATAGTAGTGGTGGTGCCTGGCTTGCATCTGTAAATACATCACAGACCACATTCTATAATAGAACTGTGTTATACTGATAGTGGTGGTGGTGCCTGGCTTGCATCTGTAAATACATCACAGACCACATTCTATAATAGAACTGTGTTATACTGATAGTGGTGGTGGTGCCTGGCTTGCACCTGCAAATACATCACAGACCACATTCTATAATAGAACTGTGTTATACTGATAGTAGTGGTGGTGCCTGGCTTGCACCTGCAAATACATCACAGACCACATTCTATAATAGAACTGTGTTATACTGATAGTAGTGGTGGTGCCTGGCTTGCATCTGTAAATACATCACAGACCACATTCTATAATAGAACTGTGTTATACTGATAGTGGTGGTGGTGCCTGGCTTGCATCTGTAAATACATCACAGACCACATTCTATAATAGAACTGTGTTATACTGATAGTGGTGGTGGTGCCTGGCTTGCATCTGTAAATACATCACATCTGACATTCTATAATAGAACATTCTATAATAGAACTGTGTTATACTGATAGTGGTGGTGGTGCCTGGCTTGCATCTGTAAATACATCACAGACCACATTCTATAATAGAACTGTGTTATACTGATAGTGGTGGTGGTGCCTGGCTTGCATCTGTAAATACATCACAGACCACATTCTATAATAGAACTGTGTTATACTGATAGTGGTGGTGGTGCCTGGCTTGCATCTGTAAATACATCACAGACCACATTCTATAATAGAACTGTGTTATACTGATAGTGGTGGTGGTGCCTGGCTTGTTATACTGATAGTGGTGGTGGTGCCTGGCTGCATCTGTAAATACATCACAGACCACATTCTATAATAGAACTGTGTTATACTGATAGTAGTGGTGGTGCCTGGCTTGCATCTGTAAATACATCACAGACCACATTCTATAATAGAACTGTGTTATACTGATAGTGGTGGTGGTGCCTGGCTTGCATCTGTAAATACATCACAGACCACATTCTATAATAGAACTGTGTTATACTGATAGTGGTGGTGGTGCCTGGCTTGCATCTGTAAATACATCACAGACCACATTCTATAATAGAACTGTGTTATACTGATAGTGGTGGTGGTGCCTGGCTTGCACCTGCAAATACATCACAGACCACATTCTATAATAGAACTGTGTTATACTGATAGTAGTGGTGGTGCCTGGCTTGCATCTGTAAATACATCACAGACCACATTCTATAATAGAACTGTGTTATACTGATAGTAGTGGTGGTGCCTGGCTTGCATCTGTAAATACATCACAGACCACATTCTATAATAGAACTGTGTTATACTGATAGTGGTGGTGGTGCCTGGCTTGCATCTGTAAATACATCACAGACCACATTCTATAATAGAACTGTGTTATACTGATAGTGGTGGTGGTGCCTGGCTTGCATCTGTAAATACATCACAGACCACATTCTATAATAGAACTGTGTTATACTGATAGTGGTGGTGGTGCCTGGCTTGCATCTGTAAATACATCACAGACCACATTCTATAATAGAACTGTGTTATACTGATAGTGGTGGTGGTGCCTGGCTTGCATCTGTAAATACATCACAGACCACATTCTATAATAGAACTGTGTTATACTGATAGTGGTGGTGGTGCCTGGCTTGCATCTGTAAATACATCACAGACCACATTCTATAATAGAACTGTGTTATACTGATAGTAGTGGTGGTGCCTGGCTTGCATCTGTAAATACATCACAGACCACATTCTATAATAGAACTGTGTTATACTGATAGTGGTGGTGGGTGTGGTGCATCTGTAAATACATCACAGACCACATTCTATAATAGAACTGTGTTATACTGATAGTGGTGGTGGTGCATCTGTAAATACATCACAGACCACATTCTATAATAGAACTGTGTTATACTGATAGTAGTGGTGGTGCCTGGCTTGCATCTGTAAATACATCACAGACCACATTCTATAATAGAATCTGTAAATACATCACAGACCACATTCTATAATAGAACTGTGTTATACTGATAGTGGTGGTGGTGCCTGGCTTGCATCTGTAAATACATCACAGACCACATTCTATAATAGAACTGTGTTATACTGATAGTGGTGGTGGTGCCTGGCTTGCATCTGTAAATACATCACAGACCACATTCTATAATAGAACTGTGTTATACTGATAGTGGTGGTGGTGCCTGGCTTGCATCTGTAAATACATCACAGACCACATTCTATAATAGAACTGTGTTATACTGATAGTGGTGGTGGTGCCTGGCTTGCATCTGTAAATACATCACAGACCACATTCTATAATAGAACTGTGTTATACTGATAGTAGTGGTGGTGCCTGGCTTGCATCTGTAAATACATCACAGACCACATTCTATAATAGAACTGTGTTATACTGATAGTGGTGGTGGTGCCTGGCTTGCATCTGCATCTGTAAATACATCACAGACCACATTCTATAATAGAACTGTGTTATACTGATAGTAGTGGTGGTGCCTGGCTTGCATCTGTAAATACATCACAGACCACATTCTATAATAGAACTGTGTTATACTGATAGTGGTGGTGGTGCCTGGCTTGCATCTGTAAATACATCACAGACCACATTCTATAATAGAACTGTGTTATACTGATAGTGGTGGTGGTGCCTGGCTTGCATCTGTAAATACATCACAGACCACATTCTATAATAGAACTGTGTTATACTGATAGTAGTGGTGGTGCCTGGCTTGCACCTGCAAATTCAGCACACACCACATTCTATAATAGAACTGTGTTATACTGATAGTTGTGGTGGTGCTTGGCTTGCACCTGCAAATTCAGCTCACACCACATTCTATAATAGAAATGTAACTATACATTCTATAATAGAACTGTAACTATACATTCTATAATAGAACTGTAACTAGACATTCTATAATAGAACTGTAACTATACATTCTATAATAGAACTGTAACTATACATTCTATAATAGAACTGTAACTATACATTCTATAATAGAACTGTAACAATACATTCTACAGTAGAACTGTAACTCTACATTCTACAACAGAACTGTAACTATACATTCTATAATAGAACTGTAACTATACATTCTATAATAGAACTGTAACTATACATTCTATAATAGAACTGTAACTATACATTCTATAATAGAACTGTAACTATACATTCTATAATATAACTGTAACTCTACATTCTATAATAGAACTGTAACTATACATTCTATAATAGAACTGTAACTATACATTCTATAATAGAACTGTAACTATACATTCTATAATAGAACTGTAACTATACATTCTATAATAGAACTGTAACTATACATTCTACAATAGAACTGTAACTCTACATTCTACAATAGAACTGTAACTATACATTGTCACGCCTTGGTCTTAGTATTTTGTGTTTTCGTTATATATTTGGTCAGGCCAGGTGTGATATGGGTTTATTTTGTTGTGTTTCATATTGGGGTTTTGTAGGCATTGGGATTGCGGCTGAGTAGGGGTGTCTAGCATAGGCTTGGCTGCCTGAGGGCGGTTCTCAATCAGAGTCAGTTGATTCTCGTTGTCTCTGATTGGGAACCATATTTAGGTAGCCTAGGTTTCACTGTGTGTTTTGTGGGTGATTGTTGTGTCTCTGTGTTTGTTTTCACTAGATAGGCTGTATAGGTTTTCGTTGATTCCGCTTGTTGTTTTGTTACTTGGTATTTTCATGTATCGTTCTATTTTATTAAAGAACATGAGTAACCACCATGCTGCATTTTGGTCCGACTCTCTTTCAACAGACGAACGCCGTTACATACATTCTATAATAGAACTGTAACTCTACATTCTATAATAGAACTGTAACTCTACATTCTATAATAGAACTGTAACTCTACATTCTATAATAGAACTGTAACTCTACATTCCATAATATAACTGTAACTCTACATTCTATAATAGAACTGTAACTATACATTCTATAATAGAATTGTAACTATACATTCTATAATAGAACGGTGTTATTTGACCTGTCCAAATAACACATTATTTAATGTGTCAAATAGTGTTATATGACCTGTATCTCTTTTGACGTGTGTTCAAAACATGTGTTCAACGGTGTTCAAACTGCCTCACACTAATCATTTGCTATATTTTCCCCTCTTAATTTCGCCTACTGTTCTAACTTGGTTGGTGCACAAATAGCCTATATACTGTTTTAGAGAAATGTCAAGCGCTGAATATTATAAAAGCTTTCAGTGTCCGTTTGCCCCCTTCATTTATCCTACGGTTCTGACTTGTACAGAACGGAATGGGTTTCTGAGCTGTGTGCTGGTTGTTTAAACAGACAGCTTGTTGCATTCAGCTTGTCAACACTTCTTACAAAAACAAGTGGTGATGAAGTCAATCTCTCCTCCACATTGAGCCAAGAGATATTGACATGCATGTCATTAGTGTTAGCTCTCTGTGTACATCTAAGGGCCAGCTGTGCTGCCCTGTTCTGAGACAGTTGTAATTTTCCAAGATCCTCTTTGTGGCACCTGACCACACTACTGAACAGTAGTCCAGGCGGGACAAAACTAGAGCCTGTGGGACCTGGCTTGTTGAAAAGTGTTGTTAAGAAAGTAGAGAAGTGCTTTATTATGGACAGACTTCTCCCCATCTTAGCTACTGTTGCATCAATATGTTTATTGACGCAACAATAAGTCACCTCAACGTACTCAATTTCCACATTATTCATTACAAGATTTAGTTGAGGTTAAGGGTTTAGTGAATAATTTGTCCCAAATACAATACTTTTAGTGTTTGAAAAAAGTAGGACTAACTTATTCCTTGCCACCCGTTCTGAAACTAATTGCAGCTTTTTGCTAAGTGTTGCTGTCATTTCAGTGGCTGTAGTAGCTGATGTGTATAGTGTTGAGTCATCCGCATACTCAAAGCATTTCGTTAGTACTAGACATGCGAAAGTTGCTTTACGAAAGTGATTTTTTTCTAAATCTAGAAATGTAATAGTGCTATAAAACAGAACAAACACACATTTGGAGATTTATATTTGTCACGCCCTGACCTTAGAGAGCCTTGTTATGTCTCTATTTGGTTTGGTCAGGGTGTGACTTAGGTGGGCATTCTATGTTCTGTTTTTTATGTTTTTGTATTTCTATGTTTTGGCTGGGTATGGTTCTCAATCAGGACAGCTGTCTATCATTGTCTCTGATTAGGAATCATACTTAAGCAGCCTTGTTCCCTTTTGTCATTGTGGGAAGTTGTCGTTGTTCGGGGTACTATAGCCCTTGTAAGCGACACAGTCGTTTTTATTTTTTTATTTCTTGTTTTGTTGGCGACATTTTATATGAATAAAGAAAATGTACGCTCACCACGCTGCACCTTGGTCTCATTCCGACGACGGCCGTGACAGTATTACACATTTGAATAATCTAATCTTAGAATTAAACAATAAAGGCGTTTAAACACAATCATTCTAAAACAAATACCATTACTTTTATGGTGCCTGACGGACATGAATCCAGGAAGTTGCATTTTATATAGGAGAAAAAATAGGTTGTTCCTTTACATGGTATGATAGCTCATACTAATATATATTTCAAATTCTATTAATATTAAGACAAATATGTGAGATTACCTATCTTTCAAGAATCCCTGAGCTCTAAAACAGCAACATTGTCTCTCAGCCTCATGGCAAAATGTAAAACTGCTCTACGCCACTGTAGAGCAGACCCTTCACCAAATACCAACACATTCAGAGCCGTTAGACTGGTCCAGAGGTGATGGGTTGGACCAGAGTCAGGACACGCGTGGGTAAAGGCGGCGGTTTGAAAACGTGTCATTGTCTTTGACACTCTGATTGGTCAGAGACGACAACTTTTGTTTTTTGTACAACGCCCCTCGTGCCATTCGTCGCCACAACGACATCAACGACGGCAGTCTCAGACTAAAGTTGTTCGCGTACGACAGAGAAGCTGAAGAATTTAGAGGAATCGCCAGGCTGACTCACTTCATCAACATGTCATCACAGAAGTGCTGTATTTTCTCAAGCGCCAATAGAGGGCAACGTTTCTTTCATTTCATTTCATCCACAGCTTCTACCTGATTTTCCAGCAAAAGGGTACATCCCAAAATGGCACGCTATTGGGCCCCCTGGTCAAAAGTAGTGCATAGTGTGTCATTTGGGATGCATCCAAGGGCTCCACTGCCCGAGGACATCATCAGACACTCAACAAAGCAACAGACAGATATTTCCTCTGTTTAATTGATACTGCTGAGCACAATGCAATGCAAACATTTTAATTCGACGCCTGCTTTCAATAAGCCATGATATCTTCTCATTGTTCTATTCTGTCTTCACTGCAAAGCTGATAGTGTACTAACTTAATCACACTCTGATAGATACGTTCCCCTAACTTAATCACACTCTGATAGATACGTTCCCCAACTTAATTCCCTTAACTTAATCACACTCTGGATAGATACGTTCCCCTAACTTAATCACACTCTGATAGATACGTTCCCTAACTTAATCACACTCTGATAGATAAGTAGATCCTTAACTTAATCACACTCTGGGCAGATAAGTTCCCTAACTTAATCACACTCTGGGATAGATACGTTCCCTTAATTTAATTACACTCCCTTTAACTTAATCACAGGCAGATAAGTTCCCCTAACTTAATCACACACCTCTGATAGATACGTCTCTTAACTTAATCACACTCTGTTCCCCAACTTAATAGATACAAGTTCCCCTAACTTAATCACACTCTGGATAGATACGTTCCCTTAACTTAATCACACTCTGGGCAGATAAGTTCCCCTAACTTAATCACACTCTGGATAGACAAGTTCCCCTAACTTAATCACACTCTGGGCAGATAAGTTCCCTTAACTTAATTAAATCAAGGGCTATCTGTTGACTTACTTTGTATAATGAAAACCATTTGATTTTACTGTGGCAGGCTGGCAGCCATGGCCTGCATGATATCATGTTCAATTCAAATGTAATGACATTCTATTTTCTAGCTTGTGATACTGTTGTTTGAGAAAATAACACACTGGGCCAGATATCAAAATTCACTTAGCACAATAAACAAACTGGGGACAAACTGATAAGATTGCAAATATTGATGTTTGCTATCTTGACTTGATCAAACTTGAAATGGATGAACTATAAATATATAAATATTACAGACATGCACTTTTGTTTGTGCCCATTGAGTGTGAAAATGTACATTTGACAAAATATGCCACGTTCATGTACATTTACCCCCTCTTCCTATCAATAGTTACTCGATACTGATTGGCCTGAGCCTCCCTATAGATGTGTATGTCTTTAGGAACTGCCTTTAGGTTCTACTAAGCTGTATGGATTGTTATAAGATGGTCATACCAAGGATCATTTAGCTATTTGATTAGAATTTTAACAACAGATAGTCCCCCCCCCCCTTAAAAATGATCTAAAGGAAGTTTGTTCTGAAGTGTATGTACTATATCTGAGAGGTAATACAAAGATCAGGAAATGAGGAAATGTCTAATTGTTTTAAACATGTATCAAACACCTTATTTGGGGGGGGGGGCACTAAACAGTCTCCGTATGTACGTTCATTCATTTTTACAACTGGTAGCAGGGGACCTTCAGACGAGTCTTGTGAGGACTGTGTTGCATCCTAGAGCAAAACAACCAACATGCACGTGTTGCTGAGAGTCGCACCTTCGTGAGAGTCTCAACACAGAGGGGTCATGTTAGTGTGTAACTCAAACTGTTCGGACGCTACAGACAGAAGTTGGCAGATCGGCGGCACCGACGTCAGACTAGTCCCAGGACTGCTTGTGGGCATCTTAGAGCAAAACGGAGAACATCGATTGCAAGAATCTCATCTTTCCATAGAGGGTCATAATGTAGGCCAAATCATTTGGACACTACAGACGATTTTGTGAGACCAATTTTCGGAATGTCTCATGGTCTGACAAACACTGCTGTAGCACTGTCACCATTCACCACAGATGCGGAAGTGCGACATAGACGGATGAGGTTGATTGAGACGCATCCAATGATATCTCTAGTTTAAACTGAAGGATTTTGATAGGGATTTTTAGTATGCTAATTCGATTTTCCGTATGTGTTCATGCTCTGTCTGTCTGTCTGTCTCTCTGTCTGTCTGTCTGTCTGTCTGTCTCTATCTCTATCTCTGTCTCCCTCTGTCTGTCTGTCTGTCTGTCTGTCTGTCTGTCTGTCTGTCTGTCTCTCTCTCTCTCTCTCACTCCCTGTCTCTCACTCTCTGTCGCTCTTCTTTGTCTCGCCTCGCTGCTCCTCCCTCTGTGTCTCTCTCCCTCTCTGTGTGTCTCTCCCTCTCTGTGTGTCTCTCTGTGTTCCTCTCTCTGTGTCTCTCTCTCTCTCCTCTCTCTCTGTGTGTGTCTCTGTCTCTCTCTGTGTCTGTCTCTCTCTGTGTCTGTCTCTCTCTGTGTCTCTCTGTGTCTCTCTGTGTCTCTCTCTCTGTGTCTCTCTCTCTGTCCCTCTCTGTGTCTGTCTCTCTCTGTGTCTGTCTCTCTCTGTGTCTGTCTCTCTCTGTGTCTCTCTGTGTCTCTCTCTGTGTCTCTCTCTCTGTGTCTCTCTTGCTTCCTCTCTCTCCCTCTCTCTCTTTAATAATAACAATCGTGATGTAGCAGTTGAGAGAGCAGAGAAAGAGGAGGGCCAGCCGTCTACCAATCACAAGGTTTCCCCACCTCCCTCCCTCTGTCTCTAAGCACGCAAACGTTGGGCAAAAAAAAAGTGATAAGCAGCTTTGAAACGCGTTCCCGCTGAACCAGGGCGAGTGTGTTCGACTCAGACACAGACAGCACAGCATTGGCTAACTCCCTCCTCCACAGACAGCACAGCATTGGCTAACTCTCTCTCTCCACAGACACAGAAGAGTGTCTCACAACCAAAGCAAACATAGCCTTATTAACGTGACAAGTTTGAGACTCAGGGAGACACGACTGACTGCCTACTCTCAGGGAAGAGGAGGAAGCTGGGGACACTTGACTTACCAACACAACCAATCCAGAGAACCTGAAGGGAGGCAATCCTTCCTCTGCGTATGCTGAGGGAATACACCCTACACACAACAACAACTACAAGCCTGAGAGAAGAAGAGAGACCAGTGCCACGTTCTTTCTCTTTCTCTCTTTATACCTCTCTCTCCTGCTGTGGAGCTCTGTCCTCGTCTCTCCAGTCCCTCAAGGTATTCTGCTGACCCGACTGCCTGATCCGCTGTCATCATGTCAGGAGAAGAATGTCGCTCTCCCATCGGTCTGGACTGCTGCTCCTGCTGCCTGACCTGGCCAACTGTGATGACCCAGCTGGAGCAGGGGGTGAGGGCAGAGGCAACAGCACCCCTCTGATGGGCAGCCCCACGTCGCTTAGCCACTTCCGCCAGTTCCGTGAGCAGCTGACGTTTCCAGAACCAGAACGCGAACACAGACAAGCTGAACAGCATGATGAGGCTGGACTCTCTGGAGTCTGTGGTCAGAGACCCCTGTTACCTGCTCAACGAGGGCATCTGCAACAGCAACATCGACCAGACCACACTGTCCATCCTGCTGTTCTTCCACAGGTACTGCTTCATCTCTATACACCTCCCATCCTCATTTCTCACGTTGTTGATACATGAAACACCTCACAAAACCTCTTCACATTATCTCACTCATTACTGTCTCATTATTACTGTCATTATTACTGTGTAATTATTACTGTCATTATTACTGTCATTATTACTGTCATTATTACTGTCATTATTACTGTGTAATTATTACTGTCATTATTACTGTCATTATTACTGTGTAATTATTACTGTCATTATTACTGTGTCATTATTACTGTAATTACTATACAACGTAATCATTATTGTGATTACTCATTGTTATACTGTGCTTACAGCAGTAATCCTAACCAGCCCTCTACGCCTTACCGTAACCCTAAGTACAGTATAAGTGCAATGTAACAATGAGTAACTTCAATATTGTCACTGTACTTATGGGAACATGAATAAACCAGGCAGTGTTATGTAAAGAGAGACCCTTCCTCCTCCTCATCACCTGAACTGAAAGTGGTTTAGCCATCCCTTCCCCTTTCTGTTTTACCACACTGTTCCACTTTCTGATTGTGTACTTTTTCAATGTTCATTTACAAGGAATGTATTGGTGCTATGCCTCTCATAAACACAAATGACAACAATAACATTATCAACATAATCAACAAAAACATGAATACAATACTTCTATCTTAAAATCAAAACATCACAATTGACCAATGAGGTTCTTTGATAAAACCATTTCCTCTAGACGTAACTGTAAAAAAAAACAACCAATCACAAAGACCTATTTGTTTTTTTGTTCTAAAAGACAACTTGTCCTATTGACTCAGTATTCATTAGTTTGGGTGGGTTGTAAGAAGGCTTATTGACCTTATATACTATGGTTGGTTTAATTCAGGGTCACACAGAGCAGTTTCTTAGAGGTCTTAAACAAATCTACTTTGAAACAAAGTGTACACCTCACACACATTGTTATTTTAATTTTACGAGGCAAAGTCAGTTAAGAACTAATTCTTATTTTCAATGACGGCCTAGGAACAGGGGTTAACTGCCTGTTCAGGGGCAGAACGACAGATTTGTACCTTGTCAGCTCGGGGATTTGAACTTGCAACCTTTGGGGTTACTAACCAACGCTCTAACCACTAGGCTACCCTGCCGCCCTCTAAACTCTAACCACTAGGCTACCCCTGCCGCCTCTACACTCTAACCACTAGGCTACCCTGCCTCTGCACTCTAAACCACTAGGCTACCCTGCCACCTCTGCACTCTAACCACCAGGCTACCCTGCCACCTCTGCACTCTAACCACTAGGCCACCCCTGCCACCTCTGCACTCTAACCACTGGGCTGCCCCTGCCACCTCTACACTCTAACCACTAGGCTACCCTGCCACCTCTACACTCTAACCACTAGGCTACATGCCACCTCTACACTCGAACCACTAGGCTACCTGCCACCTCTGCACTCTAGCCACTGGGCTGCCTGCCCACCTCTGCACCCCAACCACTAGGCTACCCTGCCACCTCTACACTCTAACCACTAGGCTGCCCTGCCACCTCTACACTCTAACCACTAGGCTGCCCTGCCGCCCCTACACTCTCAAACTAACAGGCTACCCTGCCACCTCTACACTCTAACCACTAGGCTACCCTGCCACCTCTACACTCTAACCACTAGGCTACCCTGCCACCTCTACACTCTACACAGGATTTTTCGGGCACGTTTTGCAAAATAATGTTTATTGATTATTAATTCATTGACGAATCCTATTAATAAACATTCCACTCATGACGCTTCTCAGTCATTTGACGACAGGAAGGGATGACCTGTACATACACTCCGACTTCCTCCTCTCTCATCGTGACCAAATTGTACATGTAAAATCGCAGGTTTGTTTGGAAACATGCTGACGTGTTAGTGGGGATTAAACAAGTCATGCAGCAGATTACTGCCAGTTCACATCTATGTTTGGCAACCCTGGAATGACTTACACTCAGTTCAAATGAAAATGAACCAAAATGACCATTGGAACTATTCCATAGCTTCAGCAGCCATCATTGCTGTGCTTCCTGATTTATGAAAGCACGAACAGTACAGTCTGTACACTGAAACAGTACTGTCTGTACACTGAAACAGTACTGTCTGTACACACTGAAACAGTACTGTCTATATACTGAAACAGTACTGTCTGTACACACTGAAACAGTACTGTCTGTACACACTGAAACAGTACTGTCTGTACACACTGAAACAGCAATTGTCTGTACACACTGAAACAGTACTGTCTGTACACACTGAAACAGTACTGTCTGTACACACTGAAACAGTACTGTCTGTACACACTGAAACAGTAATGTCTGTACACACTGAAACAGTACTGTTTGTACACACTGAAACAGTACTGTCTGTACACACTGAAACAGTAATTATTCAGAGACACTAAACAGTACTGTTCGTACACACTGAAACAGTACTGTCTGTACACACTGAAACAGTACTGCACGTCTGTCATAGTTGAAGTGTACCTATGATGAAAATTACAGGCCTCTCTCATCTTTTTAAATGGGAGAACTTGCACAATTGGTGGCTGACTAAATACTTTTTTGCCCCACTGTACATTGAACTGGGAAGCATTAATGTCAGCAAAGCAGAGATATTGGTTAAAAATTAATGTCAGAGAAAAGTGTAATTATATCTTTAAAACGTATTTCTAAACATTTATTACACGTGACAGATAATTATGTAATAAAAAACATGTTGGACTTCTTTTCATTGGTGTGACCTAAGCATTCTCCTTTGACCTCAACCTCACCAGAACCATCAGACAGGGTTCTTGGTAATGTCTGAAAACCAGGAGACTACTTACATTTACCTTTACATTTAAGTCATTTAGCAGACGCTCTTATCCAGAGCGACTTACAAATTGGTGCATTCACCTTATGACATCAATCGTAATGAGTTGTTACGTCTTAAAAAATGAATTTTAAGACTTGTTGTGTATGACCCTGTTAAAATCTCTATTACGTCTAGTAATGATCCTCACAACAACAACAGAAAACTGCCGTTTTGAATCAGTCTAAATGCTGACACATAGAGAGACAAAAAAAGTCTGAAATAATTATACCTGCAGGCTTTAAATAACGAGTCGTGAAATCATCAAGAACAGTATGATTGGTGCAAGAACTAAAAACAAGTCCAAACACAAAACACTGTAGCCCGATTTGGGCGAGAACAGTTTTTATAGATGTGTTTACATTAGGTGTGTAGCTCAATGGAGTGTTGTGAGAAACGCTGCCAACCTTCTGTCGCCATTAAGACTGAATGTTGGCTGCCACTGTCATTTTCACAGCTTTATTCTTGTCAAATATGTATCTTTCACTTCATGGCAGCTTTACTGTTGTCAAAGACGCATAAATAACTTCATGCCAATGTCACCAAGAGTTTCCAAGTAACTCAGCTGTTAAAAGTAGAATCAGTTTTATTGTGTTGACAGTCACTTCTCTACTTGGCATTAACTGTACTGGCTACAGAGCCTTCAGCACATTTTGTTGTGTTACAGCCTGAATTCAAAATGAGTTAATATATATATATATGTTTTACCCATCTACACACAATATCCCATAATGACAGTGAAAATAAACACGTTTTTGAATTGTTTTGCAAAGGTATTGAATATGAAATGCAGAAATATCTCATTGACATAATTTTTCACACCCCTGAGTCAATACTTTGTAGAAACACATTTGACAGCGATTACAGCCATGTGTATTTCTGGGTAAATCTCTAAGAGCTGTGAGTCTTTCTGGGTAAATCTAAGAGCTGTGCGTCTTTCCGGGTACATCTCTAAGAGCTGTGAGTCTTTCTGGGTACATCTCTAAGAGCTGTGAGTCTTTCTCAGTAAATCTAAGAGCTGTGAGTCTTTCTAGGTACATCTCTAAGAGCTGTGAGTCTTTCTGGGTAAAT